>NW_026783493.1:623689-935533 GCF_949774975.1 Lagenorhynchus albirostris
CGTTAGGCATTTAATATGGGGTGTTGAGTCCATTTCGTTGAGCAAGGAGTAGCTCTTGTCTATTCCATATTTGGCTTAAGGAACTTTATCTGTGCTCATTTCAATCTCTGGTTTTATGCAGCACCCCAACTCACCTTTCCCCTTAAGCAAGCATAAGTTGGTTTTCTAAATTTGAGACCCTGTTCTGTTTTGTAATTCAGTTCCTGTGTAGCCAAGGTTACATTCCGTGTATTAGTGATATCTTATGATGTTTCTTTTTCTGTGTGACTTATTTCAGTTAGAATCATCGTACCTGAATCCACTCATTATGCTGCTACGGGCCTGATGACATAGATTTCATTGCTGAGTGATACTGCATTGTACGTAAGTACCACAACTTCTTTATCCATTTTTCACTTTCTGCGATATTGAATTGTACCGTAAACCAGGTTCTTGTAAACAGAGCCGTCCCAACATTTGGGGTGGCTGTGTCTTTTGATTTTAATTTCCCTAAGCTATAGGACCATAAGTGGAAGTGCCCTAGGCTCTGTTGCTTTGTTTTTTAGATGTTTCAGGAAACACCATACACTTCTCCCGAGTGGCTGTTGGCAATTTACATCCCGCCCATCAGCATAACAAGGCTCCCAGTTCTCCATGGCCTGTCCTGCCTTTCTGGATTTTACACTTTTTTCAGATGACCCTTTTGACCGGGGGGAAGTGAGACTTCATTGTAGTGCAGATTTCCTTTGCAAGCTTGCTTGGTTGGCCAAAAAGGGCGTATGCGTTTTTTCCTGAATATATTCAGGAAAAAACGCATACGCCCTTTTTGGCCAACTGCATCATTGTGGACGTTCTGCCTCTTTTCCTATGCTTTAAATGCAATTCCAGTCTACCTCCTGAAATCGGTTTCCTGCAATTCTGCCCCGCTTTCAAGTCCTCTTGGCAGCCTTACTTCAGTATATTTTTGGACGATAGCTGTCATTTATAACTCTGCAGGTTTGTGAATTACAGTGCCCCTGAGCTCCTTTCTTCAACTCGCTTTCTCGTGAGCTGGCCGCAACACCACAGGATGGCTTCAGGCCCTAATCTGGTTCCGGCACGGCACGCTGAGCCTTTGGTTAATTCCTCTTCCTGGTGGGAAATGAGAGTTAAATTTGCCCGTCCAGACACCTCCAGCTAGTCTGTCATTGGTTCTGCCTATTCCTGTTCATCTTCCGCAGAAATTGCAAACTGGGCCAAACAGGAGGTTAAAGGCACTGACTCTCCAAGTCGGGAGAGTGTTAGTAAAGCGTCTGGAATGTTGCACCCGAGTACCAGGGGACGAAAACTGAGACGTATTGGAACACGTCTCCCGATCACACGGTTGATCATACTCTGGGTTCCACATGCATGTTTTAGCTGAAGGACGAATACCTTAAACCTGGAGAGTTGAGACCCGTGGAATGGGTACCATGCAATATGACTTCAAAGGGTCTTCATTTGCTCACCGAACCTCTCCAGTCCTATCACTGCTACGTTTATGCCCCTGTACACACACTTGATTCTCTTTCAGAGACATAGCAATCCATAGGTTTTAAGATACTTCCTAGTCAGGTACACTCTTAGGCATTTAATATGGGGTGTTGAGTCCATTTCGTTGAGCAAGGAGTAGCTCTTGTCTATTCCATATTTGGCTTAAGGAACTTTATCTGTGCTCATTTCAATCTCTGGTTTTATGCAGCACCCCAACTCACCTTTCCCCTTAAGCAAGCATAAGTTGGGTTTCTAAATTTGAGACCCTGTTCTGTTTTGTAATTCAGTTCCTGTGTAGCCAAGTTTACATTCCGTGTATTAGTGATATCTTATGATGTTTCTTTTCCTGTGTGACTTATTTCAGTTAGAATCATCGTACCTGAATCCACTCATTATGCTGCTACGGGCCTGATGACATAGATTTCATTGCTGAGTGATACTGCATTGTACGTAAGTACCACAACTTCTTTATCCATTTTTCACTTTCTGCGATATTGAACTTGTACCGTAAACCAGGTTCTTGTAAACAGAGCCGTCCCAACCTTTGGGGTGGCTGTGTCTTTTTGATTTTAATTTCCCTAAGCTATAGGACCGTAAGTGGAAGTGCCCTAGGCTCTGTTGCTTTGTTTTTTAGATGTTTCAGGAAACACCATACACTTCTCCCGAGTGGCTGTTGGCAATTTACATCCCGCCCATCAGCATAACAAGGCTCCCAGTTCTCCATGGCCTGTCCTGCCTTTCTGGATTTTACACTTTTTTCAGATGGCCCTTTTGACCAGGGGGAAGTGAGACTTCATTGTAGTGCAGATTTCCTTTGCAAGCTTGCTTGGTTGGCCAAAAAGGGCGTATGCGTTTTTTCCTGAATATATTCAGGAAAAAACGCATACGCCCTTTTTGGCCAAGTGCATCATTGTGGACGTTCTGCCTCTTTTCCTATGCTTTAAATGCAATTCCAGTCTACCTCCTGAAATCGGTTTCCTGCAATTCTGCCCCGCTTTCAAGTCCTCTTGGCAGCCTTACTTCAGTATATTTTTGGACGATAGCTGTCATTTATAACTCTGCAGGTTTGTGAATTACAGTGCCCCTGAGCTCCTTTCTTCAACTCGCTCTCTCGTGAGCTGGCCGCAGCACCACAGGATGGCTTCAGGCCCTAATCTGGTTCCGGCACGGCACGCTGAGCCTTTGGTTAATTCCTCTTCCTGGTGGGAAATGAGAGTTAAATTTGCCCGTCCAGACACCTCCAGCTAGTCTGTCATTGGTTCTCCCTATTCCTGTTCATCTTCCGCAGAAATTGCAAACTGGGCCAAACAGGAGGTTAAAGGCACTGACTCTCCAAGTCGGGAGAGTGTTAGTAAAGCGTCTGGAATGTTGCACCCGAGTACCAGGGGACGAAAACTGAGACATATTGGAACACGTCTCCCGATCACACGGTTGATCATACTCTGGGTTCCACATGCATGTTTTAGCTGAAGGAAGAATACCTTAAACCTGGAGAGTTGAGACCCGTGGAATGGGTACCATGCAATATGACTTCAAAGGGTCTTCATTTGCTCACCGAACCTCTCCAATCCTATCACTGCTGCGTTTATGCCCCTGTACACACACTTGATTCTCTTTCAGAGACATAGCAATCCATAGGTTTTAAGATACTTCCTAGTCAGGTACACTCTTAGGCATTTAATATGGGGTGTTGAGTCCATTTCGTTGAGCAAGGAGTAGCTCTTGTCTATTCCATATTTGGCTTAAGGAACTTTATCTGTGCTCATTTCAATCTCTGGTTTTATGCAGCACCCCAACTCACCTTTCCCCTTAAGCAAGCATAAGTTGGTTTTCTAAATTTGAGACCCTGTTCTGTTTTGTAATTCAGTTCCTGTGTAGCCAAGGTACATTCCGTGTATTAGTGATATCTTATGATGTTTCTTTTTCTGTGTGACTTATTTCAGTTAGAATCATCGTACCTGAATCCACTCATTATGCTGCTACGGGCCTGATGACATAGATTTCATTGCTGAGTGATACTGCATTGTACGTAAGTACCACAACTTCTTTATCCATTTTTCACTTTCTGCGATATTGAACTTGTACCGTAAACCAGGTTCTTGTAAACAGAGCCGTCCCAACCTTTGGGGTGGCTGTGTCTTTTGATTTTAATTTCCCTAAGCTATAGGACCATAAGTGGAAGTGCCCTAGGCTCTGTTGCTTTGTTTTTTAGATGTTTCAGGAAACACCATACACTTCTCCCGAGTGGCTGTTGGCAATTTACATCCCGCCCATCAGCATAACAAGGCTCCCAGTTCTCCATGGCCTGTCCTGCCTTTCTGGATTTTACACTTTTTTCAGATGGCCCTTTTGACCGGTGGGAAGTGAGACTTCATTGTAGTGCAGATTTCCTTTGCAAGCTTGCTTGGTTGGCCAAAAAGGGCGTATGCGTTTTTTCCTGAATATATTCAGGAAAACACGCATACGCCCTTTTTGGCCAAGTGCATCATTGTGGACGTTCTGCCTCTTTTCCTATGCTTTAAATGCAATTCCAGTCTACCTCCTGAAATCGGTTTCCTGCAATTCTGCCCCGCTTTCAAGTCCTCTTGGCAGCCTTACTTCAGTATATTTTTGGACGATAGCTGTCATTTATAACTCTGCAGGTTTGTGAATTACAGTGCCCCTGAGCTCCTTTCTTCAAGTCGCTTTCTCGTGAGCTGGCCGCAACACCGCAGGATGGCTTCAGGCCCTAATCTGGTTCCGGCACGGCACGCTGAGCCTTTGGTTAATTCCTCTTCCTGGTGGGAAATGAGAGTTAAATTTGCCCGTCCAGACACCTCCAGCTAGTCTGTCATTGGTTCTGCCTATTCCTGTTCATCTTCCGCAGAAATTGCAAACTGGGCCAAACAGGAGGTTAAAGGCACTGACTCTCCAAGTCGGGAGAGTGTTAGTAAAGCGTCTGGAATGTTGCACCCGAGTACCAGGGGACGAAAACTGAGACGTATTGGAACACGTCTCCCGATCACACGGTTGATCATACTCTGGGTTCCACATGCATGTTTTAGCTGAAGGAAGAATACCTTAAACCTGGAGAGTTGAGACCCGTGGAATGGGTACCATGCAATATGACTTCAAAGGGTCTTCATTTGCTCACCGAACCTCTCCAATCCTATCACTGCTGCGTTTATGCCCCTGTACACACACTTGATTCTCTTTCAGAGACATAGCAATCCATAGGTTTTAAGATACTTCCTAGTCAGGTACACTCTTAGGCATTTAATATGGGGTGTTGAGTCCATTTCGTTGAGCAAGGAGTAGCTCTTGTCTATTCCATATTTGGCTTAAGGAACTTTATCTGTGCTCATTTCAATCTCTGGTTTTATGCAGCACCCCAACTCACCTTTCCCCTTAAGCAAGCATAAGTTGGGTTTCTAAATTAGAGACCCTGTTCTGTTTTGTAATTCAGTTCCTGTGTAGCCAAGTTTACATTCCGTGTATTAGTGATATCTTATGATGTTTCTTTTTCTGTGTGACTTATTTCAGTTAGAATCATCGTACCTGAATCCACTCATTATGCTGCTACGGGCCTGATGACATAGATTTCATTGCTGAGTGATATTGCATTGTACGTAAGTACCACAACTTCTTTATCCATTTTTCACTTTCTGCGATATTGAACTTGTACCGTAAACCAGGTTCTTGTAAACAGAGCCGTCCCAACCTTTGGGGTGGCTGTGTCTTTTGATTTTAATTTCCCTAAGCTATAGGACCATAAGTGGAAGTGCCCTAGGCTCTGTTGCTTTGTTTTTTAGATGTTTCAGGAAACACCATACACTTCTCCCGAGTGGCTGTTGGCAATTGACATCCCGCCCATCAGCATAACAAGGCTCCCAGTTCTCCATGGCCTGTCCTGCCTTTCTGGATTTTACACTTTTTTCAGATGGCCCTTTTGACCGGGGGGAAGTGAGACTTCATTGTAGTGCAGATTTCCTTTGCAACCTTGCTTGGTTGGCCAAAAAGGGCGTATGCGTTTTTTCCTGAATATATTCAGGAAAAAACGCATACGCCCTTTTTGGCCAAGTGCATCATTGTGGACGTTCTGCCTCTTTTCCTATGCTTTAAATGCAATTCCTGTCTACCTCCTGAAATCGGTTTCCTGCAATTCTGCCCCGCTTTCAAGTCCTCTTGGCAGCCTTACTTCAGTATATTTTTGGACGATAGCTGTCATTTATAACTCTGCAGGTTTGTGAATTACAGTGCCCCTGAGCTCCTTTCTTCAAGTCGCTTTCTCGTGAGCTGGCCGCAACACCGCAGGATGGCTTCAGGCCCTAATCTGGTTCCGGCACGGCACGCTGAGCCTTTGGTTAATTCCTCTTCCTGGTGGGAAATGAGAGTTAAATTTGCCCGTCCAGACACCTCCAGCTAGTCTCTCATTGGTTCTCCCTATTCCTGTTCATCTTCCGCAGAAATTGCAAACTGGGCCAAACAGGAGGTTAAAGGCACTGACTCTCCAAGTCGGGAGAGTGTTAGTAAAGCGTCTGGAATGTTGCACCCGAGTACCAGGGGACGAAAACTGAGACGTATTGGAACACGTCTCCCGATCACACGGTTGATCATACTCTGGGTTCCACATGCATGTTTTAGCTAAAGGAAGAATACCTTAAACCTGGAGAGTTGAGACCCGTGGAATGGGTACCATGCAATATGACTTCAAAGGGTCTTCATTTGCTCACCGAACCTCTCCAATCCTATCACTGCTGCGTTTATGCCCCTGTACACACACTTGATTGTCTTTCAGAGACATAGCAATCCATAGGTTTTAAGATACTTCCTAGTCAGGTACACTCTTAGGCATTTAATATGGGGTGTTGAGTCCATTTCGTTGAGCAAGGAGTAGCTCTTGTCTATTCCATATTTGGCTTAAGGAACTTTATCTGTGCTCATTTCAATCTCTGGTTTTATGCAGCACCCCAACTCACCTTTCCCCTTAAGCAAGCATAAGTTGGGTTTCTAAATTAGAGACCCTGTTCTGTTTTGTAATTCAGTTCCTGTGTAGCCAAGTTTACATTCCGTGTATTAGTGATATCTTATGATGTTTCTTTTTCTGTGTGACTTATTTCAGTTAGAATCATCGTACCTGAATCCACTCATTATGCTGCTACGGGCCTGATGACATAGATTTCATTGCTGAGTGATATTGCATTGTACGTAAGTACCACAACTTCTTTATCCATTTTTCACTTTCTGCGATATTGAACTTGTACCGTAAACCAGGTTCTTGTAAACAGAGCCGTCCCAACCTTTGGGGTGGCTGTGTCTTTTGATTTTAATTTCCCTAAGCTATAGGACCATAAGTGGAAGTGCCCTAGGCTCTGTTGCTTTGTTTTTTAGATGTTTCAGGAAACACCATACACTTCTCCCGAGTGGCTGTTGGCAATTTACATCCCGCCCATCAGCATAACAAGGCTCCCAGTTCTCCATGGCCTGTCCTGCCTTTCTGGATTTTACACTTTTTTCAGATGGCCCTTTTGACCGGGGGGAAGTGAGACTTCATTGTAGTGCAGATTTCCTTTGCAACCTTGCTTGGTTGGCCAAAAAGGGCGTATGCGTTTTTTCCTGAATATATTCAGGAAAAAACGCATACGCCCTTTTTGGCCAAGTGCATCATTGTGGACGTTCTGCCTCTTTTCCTATGCTTTAAATGCAATTCCTGTCTACCTCCTGAAATCGGTTTCCTGCAATTCTGCCCCGCTTTCAAGTCCTCTTGGCAGCCTTACTTCAGTATATTTTTGGACGATAGCTGTCATTTATAACTCTGCAGGTTTGTGAATTACAGTGCCCCTGAGCTCCTTTCTTCAACTCGTTTTCTCGTGAGCTGGCCGCAACACCGCAGGATGGCTTCAGGCCCTAATCTGGTTCCGGCACGGCACGCTGAGCCTTTGGTTAATTCCTCTTCCTGGTGGGAAATGAGAGTTCAATTTGCCCGTCCAGACACCTCCAGCTAGTCTGTCATTGGTTCTCCCTATTCCTGTTCATCTTCCGCAGAAATTGCAAACTGGGCCAAACAGGAGGTTAAAGGCACTGACTCTCCAAGTCGGGAGAGTGTTAGTAAAGCGTCTGGAATGTTGCACCCGAGTACCAGGGGACGAAAACTGAGACGTATTGGAACACGTCTCCCGATCACACGGTTGATCATACTCTGGGTTCCACATGCATGTTTTAGCTGAAGGAAGAATACCTTAAACCTGGAGAGTTGAGACCCGTGGAATGGGTACCATGCAATATGACTTCAAAGGGTCTTCATTTGCTCACCGAACCTCTCCAATCCTATCACTGCTGCGTTTATGCCCCTGTACATACACTTGATTCTGTTTCAGAGACATAGCAATCCATAGGTTTTAAGATACTTCCTAGTCAGGTACACTCTTAGGCATTTAATATGGGGTGTTGAGTCCATTTCGTTGAGCAAGGAGTAGCTCTTGTCTATTCCATATTTGGCTTAAGGAACTTTATCTGTGCTCATTTCAATCTCTGGTTTTATGCAGCACCCCAACTCACCTTTCCCCTTAAGCAAGCATAAGTTGGGTTTCTAAATTTGAGACCCTGTTCTGTTTTGTAATTCAGTTCCTGTGTAGCCAAGTTTACATTCCGTGTATTAGTGATATCTTATGATGTTTCTTTTCCTGTGTGACTTATTTCAGTTAGAATCATCGTACCTGAATCCACTCATTATGCTGCTACGGGCCTGATGACATAGATTTCATTGCTGAGTGATACTGCATTGTACGTAAGTACCACAACTTCTTTATCCATTTTTCACTTTCTGCGATATTGAACTTGTACCGTAAACCAGGTTCTTGTAAACAGAGCCGTCCCAACCTTTGGGGTGGCTGTGTCTTTTGATTTTAATTTCCCTAAGCTATAGGACCATAAGTGGAAGTGCCCTAGGCTCTGTTGCTTTGTTTTTTAGATGTTTCAGGAAACACCATACAGTTCTCCGGAGTGGCTGTTGTCAATTTACATCCCGCCCATCAGCATAACAAGGCTCCAAGTTCTCCATGGCCTGTCCTGCCTTTCTGGATTTTACACTTTTTTCAGATGGCCCTTTTGACCAGGGGGAAGTGAGACGTCATTGTAGTGCAGATTTCCTTTGCAAGCTTGCTTGGTTGGCCAAAAAGGGCGTATGCGTTTTTTCCTGAATATATTCAGGAAAAAACGCATACGCCCTTTTTGGCCAAGTGCATCATTGTGGACGTTCTGCCTCTTTTCCTATGCTTTAAATGCAATTCCAGTCTACCTCCTGAAATCGGTTTCCTGCAATTCTGCCCCGCTTTCAAGTCCTCTTGGCAGCCTTACTTCAGTATATTTTTGGACGATAGCTGTCATTTATAACTCTGCAGGTTTGTGAATTACAGTGCCCCTGAGCTCCTTTCTTCAACTCGCTCTCTCGTGAGCTGGCCGCAACACCGCAGGATGGCTTCAGGCCCTAATCTGGTTCCGGCACGGCACGCTGAGCCTTTGGTTAATTCCTCTTCCTGGTGGGAAATGAGAGTTAAATTTGCCCGTCCAGACACCTCCAGCTATTCTCTCATTGGTTCTCCCTATCCCTGTTCATCTTCCGCAGAAATTGCAAACTGGGTCAAACAGGAGGTTAAAGGCACTGACTCTCCAAGTCGGGAGAGTGTTAGTAAAGCGTCTGGAATGTTGCACCCGAGTACCAGGGGACGAAAACTGAGACATATTGGAACACGTCTCCCGATCACACGGTTGATCATACTCTGGGTTCCACATGCATGTTTTAGCTGAAGGAAGAATACCTTAAACCTGGAGAGTTGAGACCCGTGGAATGGGTACCATGCAATATGACTTCAAAGGGTCTTCATTTGCTCACCGAACCTCTCCAATCCTATCACTGCTGCGTTTATGCCCCTGTACACACACTTGATTCTCTTTCAGAGACATAGCAATCCATAGGTTTTAAGATACTTCCTAGTCAGGTACACTCTTAGGCATTTAATATGGGGTGTTGAATCCATTTCGTTGAGCAAGGAGTAGCTCTTGTCTATTCCATATTTGGCTTAAGGAACTTTATCTGTGCTCATTTCAATCTCTGGTTTTATGCAGCACCCCAACTCACCTTTCCCCTTAAGCAAGCATAAGTTGGTTTTCTAAATTTGAGACCCTGTTCTGTTTTGTAATTCAGTTCCTGTGTAGCCAAGGTTACATTCCGTGTATTAGTGATATCTTATGATGTTTCTTTTTCTGTGTGACTTATTTCAGTTAGAATCATCGTACCTGAATCCACTCATTATGCTGCTACGGGCCTGATGACATAGATTTCATTGCTGAGTGATACTGCATTGTACGTAAGTACCACAACTTCTTTATCCATTTTTCACTTTCTGCGATATTGAACTTGTACCGTAAACCAGGTTCTTGTAAACGGAGCCGTCCCAACCTTTGGGGTGGCTGTGTCTTTTGATTTTAATTTCCCTAAGCTATAGGACCATAAGTGGAAGTGCCCTAGGCTCTGTTGCTTTGTTTTTTAGATGTTTCAGGAAACACCATACACTTCTCCCGAGTGGCTGTTGGCAATTGACATCCCGCCCATCAGCATAACAAGGCTCCCAGTTCTCCATGGCCTGTCCTGCCTTTCTGGATTTTACACTTTTTTCAGATGGCCCTTTGGACCGGGGGGAAGTGAGACTTCATTGTAGTGCAGATTTCCTTTGCAAGCTTGCTTGGTTGGCCAAAAAGGGCGTATGCGTTTTTTCCTGAATATATTCAGGAAAAAACGCATACGCCCTTTTTGGCCAAGTGCATCATTGTGGACGTTCTGCCTCTTTTCCTATGCTTTAAATGCAATTCCAGTCTACCTCCTGAAATCGGTTTCCTGCAATTCTGCCCCGCTTTCAAGTCCTCTTGGCAGCCTTACTTCAGTATATTTTTGGACGATAGCTGTCATTTATAACTCTGCAGGTTTGTGAATTACAGTGCCCCTGAGCTCCTTTCTTCAACTCGCTCTCTCGTGAGCTGGCCGCAGCACCACAGGATGGCTTCAGGCCCTAATCTGGTTCCGGCACGGCACGCTGAGCCTTTGGTTAATTCCTCTTCCTGGTGGGAAATGAGAGTTAAATTTGCCCGTCCAGACACCTCCAGCTAGTCTCTCATTGGTTCTCCCTATCCCTGTTCATCTTCCGCAGAAATTGCAAACTGGGCCAAACAGGAGGTTAAAGGCACTGACTCTCCAAGTCGGGAGAGTGTTAGTAAAGCGTCTGGAATGTTGCACCCGAGTACCAGGGGACGAAAACTGAGACATATTGGAACACGTCTCCCGATCACACGGTTGATCATACTCTGGGTTCCACATGCATGTTTTAGCTGAAGGAAGAATACCTTAAACCTGGAGAGTTGAGACCCGTGGAATGGGTACCATGCAATATGACTTCAAAGGGTCTTCATTTGCTCACCGAACCTCTCCAATCCTATCACTGCTGCGTTTATGCCCCTGTACACACACTTGATTCTCTTTCAGAGACATAGCAATCCATAGGTTTTAAGATACTTCCTAGTCAGGTACACCGTTAGGCATTTAATATGGGGTGTTGAGTCCATTTCGTTGAGCAAGGAGTAGCTCTTGTCTATTCCATATTTGGCTTAAGGAACTTTATCTGTGCTCATTTCAATCTCTGGTTTTATGCAGCACCCCAACTCACCTTTCCCCTTAAGCAAGCATAAGTTGGTTTTCTAAATTTGAGACCCTGTTCTGTTTTGTAATTCAGTTCCTGTGTAGCCAAGGTTACATTCCGTGTATTAGTGATATCTTATGATGTTTCTTTTTCTGTGTGACTTATTTCAGTTAGAATCATCGTACCTGAATCCACTCATTATGCTGCTACGGGCCTGATGACATAGATTTCATTGCTGAGTGATACTGCATTGTACGTAAGTACCACAACTTCTTTATCCATTTTTCACTTTCTGCGATATTGAATTGTACCGTAAACCAGGTTCTTGTAAACAGAGCCGTCCCAACATTTGGGGTGGCTGTGTCTTTTGATTTTAATTTCCCTAAGCTATAGGACCAGAAGTGGAAGTGCCCTAGGCTCTGTTGCTTTGTTTTTTAGATGTTTCAGGAAACACCATACACTTCTCCAGAGTGGCTGTTGGCAATTTACATCCCGCCCATCAGCATAACAAGGCTCCCAGTTCTCCATGGCCTGTCCTGCCTTTCTGGATTTTACACTTTTTTCAGATGACCCTTTTGACCGGGGGGAAGTGAGACTTCATTGTAGTGCAGATTTCCTTTGCAAGCTTGCTTGGTTGGCCAAAAAGGGCGTATGCGTTTTTTCCTGAATATATTCAGGAAAAAACGCATACGCCCTTTTTGGCCAAGTGCATCATTGTGGACGTTCTGCCTCTTTTCCTATGCTTTAAATGCAATTCCAGTCTACCTCCTGAAATCGGTTTCCTGCAATTCTGCCCCGCTTTCAAGTCCTCTTGGCAGCCTTACTTCAGTATATTTTTGGACGATAGCTGTCATTTATAACTCTGCAGGTTTGTGAATTACAGTGCCCCTGAGCTCCTTTCTTCAAGTCGCTTTCTCGTGAGCTGGCCGCAACACCGCAGGATGGCTTCAGGCCCTAATCTGGTTCCGGCACGGCACGCTGAGCCTTTGGTTAATTCCTCTTCCTGGTGGGAAATGAGAGTTAAATTTGCCCGTCCAGACACCTCCAGCTAGTCTGTCATTGGTTCTGCCTATTCCTGTTCATCTTCCGCAGAAATTGCAAACTGGGCCAAACAGGAGGTTAAAGGCACTGACTCTCCAAGTCGGGAGAGTGTTAGTAAAGCGTCTGGAATGTTGCACCCGAGTACCAGGGGACGAAAATTGAGACGTATTGGAACACGTCTCCCGATCACACGGTTGATCATACTCTGGGTTCCACATGCATGTTTTAGCTGAAGGACGAATACCTTAAACCTGGAGAGTTGAGACCCGTGGAATGGGTATCATGCAATATGACTTCAAAGGGTCTTCATTTGCTCACCGAACCTCTCCAATCCTATCACTGCTACGTTTATGCCCCTGTACACACACTTGATTCTCTTTCAGAGACATAGCAATCCATAGGTTTTAAGATACTTCCTAGTCAGGTACACTCTTAGGCATTTAATATGGGGTGTTGAGTCCATTTCGTTGAGCAAGGAGTAGCTCTTGTCTATTCCATATTTGGCTTAAGGAACTTTATCTGTGCTCATTTCAATCTCTGGTTTTATGCAGCACCCCAACTCACCTTTCCCCTTAAGCAAGCATAAGTTGGGTTTCTAAATTTGAGACCCTGTTCTGTTTTGTAATTCAGTTCCTGTGTAGCCAAGTTTACATTCCGTGTATTAGTGATATCTTATGATGTTTCTTTTTCTGTGTGACTTATTTCAGTTAGAATCATCGTACCTGAATCCACTCATTATGCTGCTACGGGCCTGATGACATAGATTTCATTGCTGAGTGATACTGCATTGTACGTAAGTACCACAACTTCTTTATCCATTTTTCACTTTCTGCGATACTGAACTTGTACCGTAAACCAGGTTCTTGTAAACAGAGCCGTCCCAACCTTTGGGGTGGCTGTGTCTTTTTTATTTTAATTTCCCTAAGCTATAGGACCGTAAGTGGAAGTGCCCTAGGCTCTGTTGCTTTGTTTTTTAGATGTTTCAGGAAACACCATACACTTCTCCCGAGTGGCTGTTGGCAATTTACATCCCGCCCATCAGCATAACAAGGCTCCCAGTTCTCCATGGCCTGTCCTGCCTTTCTGGATTTTACACTTTTTTCAGATGGCCCTTTTGACCGGGGGGAAGTGAGACTTCATTGTAGTGCAGATTTCCTTTGCAAGCTTGCTTGGTTGGCCAAAAAGGGCGTATGCGTTTTTTCCTGAATATATTCAGGAAAAAACGCATACGCCCTTTTTGGCCAAGTGCATCATTGTGGACGTTCTGCCTCTTTTCCTATGCTTTAAATGCAATTCCAGTCTACCTCCTGAAATCGGTTTCCTGCAATTCTGCCCCGCTTTCAAGTCCTCTTGGCAGCCTTACTTCAGTATATTTTTGGACGATAGCTGTCATTTATAACTCTGCAGGTTTGTGAATTACAGTGCCCCTGAGCTCCTTTCTTCAACTCGCTTTCTCGTGAGCTGGCCGCAACACCGCAGGATGGCTTCAGGCCCTAATCTGGTTCCGGCACGGCACGCTGAGCCTTTGGTTAATTCCTCTTCCTGGTGCGAAATAAGAGTTAAACTTGCCCATCCAGACACCGCCATCTAGTCTGTCATTGGTTCTGCCTATTCCTGTTCATCTTCCGCAGAAATTGCAAACTGGGCCAAACAGGAGGTTAAAGGCACTGACTCTCCAAGTCGGGAGAGTGTTAGTAAAGCGTCTGGAATGTTGCACCCGAGTACCAGGGGACGAAAACTGAGACATATTGGAACACGTCTCCCGATCACACGGTTGATCATACTCTGGGTTCCACATGCATGTTTTAGCTGAAGGAAGAATACCTTAAACCTGGAGAGTTGAGACCCGTGGAATGGGTACCATGCAATATGACTTCAAAGGGTCTTCATTTGCTCACCGAACCTCTCCAATCCTATCACTGCTGCGTTTATGCCCCTGTACACACACTTGATTCTCTTTCAGAGACATAGCAATCCATAGGTTTTAAGATACTTCCTAGTCAGGTACACTCTTAGGCATTTAATATGGGGTGTTGAGTCCATTTCGTTGAGCAAGGAGTAGCTCTTGTCTATTCCATATTTGGCTTAAGGAACTTTATCTGTGCTCATTTCAATCTCTGGTTTTATGCAGCACCCCAACTCACCTTTCCCCTTAAGCAAGCATAAGTTGGTTTTCTAAATTTGAGACCCTGTTCTGTTTTGTAATTCAGTTCCTGTGTAGCCAAGTTTACATTCCGTGTATTAGTGATATCTTATGATGTTTCTTTTTCTGTGTGACTTATTTCAGTTAGAATCATCGTACCTGAATCCACTCATTATGCTGCTACGGGCCTGATGACATAGATTTCATTGCTGAGTGATACTGCATTGTACGTAAGTACTACAACTACTTTATCCATTTTTCACTTTCTGCGATATTGAACTTGTACCGTAAACCAGGTTCTTGTAAACAGAGCCGTCCCAACCTTTGGGGTGGCTGTGTCTTTTGATTTTAATTTCCCTAAGCTATAGGACCATAAGTGGAAGTGCCCTAGGCTCTGTTGCTTTGTTTTTTAGATGTTTCAGGAAACACCATACACTTCTCCCGAGTGGCTGTTGGCAATTTACATCCCGCCCATCAGCATAACAAGGCTCCCAGTTCTCCATGGCCTGTCCTGCCTTTCTGGATTTTACACTTTTTTCAGATGGCCCTTTTGACCGGGGGGAAGTGAGACTTCATTGTAGTGCAGATTTCCTTTGCAAGCTTGCTTGGTTGGCCAAAAAGGGCGTATGCGTTTTTTCCTGAATATATTTAGGATAAAACGCATACGCCCTTTTTGGCCAAGTGCATCATTGTGGACGTTCTGCCTCTTTTCCTATGCTTTAAATGCAATTCCAGTCTACCTCCTGAAATCGGTTTCCTGCAATTCTGCCTCGCTTTCAAGTCCTCTTGGCAGCCTTACTTCAGTATATTTTTGGACGATAGCTGTCATTTATAACTCTGGAGGTTTGTGAATTACAGTGCCCCTGAGCTCCTTTCTTCAAGTCGCTTTCTCGTGAGCTGGCCGCAACACCGCAGGATGGCTTCAGGCCCTAATCTGGTTCCGGCACGGCACGCTGAGCCTTTGGTTAATTCCTCTTCCTGGTGGGAAATGAGAGTTAAATTTGCCCGTCCAGACACCTCCAGCTAGTCTGTCATTGGTTCTGCCTATTCCTGTTCATCTTCCGCAGAAATTGCAAACTGGGCCAAACAGGAGGTTAAAGGCACTGACTCTCCAAGTCGGGAGAGTGTTAGTAAAGCGTCTGGAATGTTGCACCCGAGTACCAGGGGACGAAAACTGAGACGTATTGGAACACGTCTCCCGATCACACGGTTGATCATACTCTGGGTTCCACATGCATGTTTTAGCTGAAGGAAGAATACCTTAAACCTGGAGAGTTGAGACCCGTGGAATGGGTACCATGCAATATGACTTCAAAGGGTCTTCATTTGCTCACCGAACCTCTCCAATCCTATCACTGCTGCGTTTATGCCCCTGTACACACACTTGATTCTCTTTCAGAGACATAGCAATCCATAGGTTTTAAGATACTTCCTAGTCAGGTACACTCTTAGGCATTTAATATGGGGTGTTGAGTCCATTTCGTTGAGCAAGGAGTAGCTCTTGTCTATTCCATATTTGGCTTAAGGAACTTTATCTGTGCTCATTTCAATCTCTGGTTTTATGCAGCACCCCAACTCACCTTTCCCCTTAAGCAAGCATAAGTTGGTTTTCTAAATTTGAGACCCTGTTCTGTTTTGTAATTCAGTTCCTGTGTAGCCAAGGTACATTCCGTGTATTAGTGATATCTTATGATGTTTCTTTTTCTGTGTGACTTATTTCAGTTAGAATCATCGTACCTGAATCCACTCATTATGCTGCTACGGGCCTGATGACATAGATTTCATTGCTGAGTGATACTGCATTGTACGTAAGTACCACAACTTCTTTATCCATTTTTCACTTTCTGCGATACTGAACTTGTACCGTAAACCAGGTTCTTGTAAACAGAGCCGTCCCAACCTTTGGGGTGGCTGTGTCTTTTGATTTTAATTTCCCTAAGCTATAGGACCATAAGTGGAAGTGCCCTAGGCTCTGTTGCTTTGTTTTTTAGATGTTTCAGGAAACACCATACACTTCTCCCGAGTGGCTGTTGGCAATTTTCATCCCGCCCATCAGCATAACAAGGCTCCCAGTTCTCCATGGCCTGTCCTGCCTTTCTGGATTTTACACTTTTTTCAGATGGCCCTTTTGACCGGGGGGAAGTGAGACTTCATTGTAGTGCAGATTTCCTTTGCAAGCTTGCTTGGTTGGCCAAAAAGGGCGTATGCGTTTTTTCCTGAATATATTCAGGAAAAAACGCATACGCCCTTTTTGGCCAAGTGCATCATTGTGGACGTTCTGCCTCTTTTCCTATGCTTTAAATGCAATTCCAGTCTACCTCCTGAAATCGGTTTCCTGCAATTCTGCCCCGCTTTCAAGTCCTCTTGGCAGCCTTACTTCAGTATATTTTTGGACGATAGCTGTCATTTATAACTCTGCAGGTTTGTGAATTACAGTGCCCCTGAGCTCCTTTCTTCAACTCGCTTTCTCGTGAGCTGGCCGCAACCCCGCAGGATGGCTTCAGGCCCTAATCTGGTTCCGGCACGGCACGCTGAGCCTTTGGTTAATTCCTCTTCCTGGTGGGAAATGAGAGTTAAATTTGCCCGTCCAGACACCTCCAGCTAGTCTCTCATTGGTTCTCCCTATTCCTGTTCATCTTCCGCAGAAATTGCAAACTGGGCCAAACAGGAGGTTAAAGGCACTGACTCTCCAAGTCGGGAGAGTGTTAGTAAAGCGTCTGGAATGTTGCACCCAAGTACCAGGGGACGAAAACTGAGACATATTGGAACACGTCTCCCGATCACACGGTTGATCATACTCTGGGTTCCACATGCATGTTTTAGCTGAAGGAAGAATACCTTAAACCTGGAGAGTTGAGACCCGTGGAATGGGTACCATGCAATATGACTTCAAAGGGTCTTCATTTGCCCACCGAACCTCTCCAATCCTATCACTGCTGCGTTTATGCCCCTGTACACACACTTGATTCTCTTTCAGAGACATAGCAATCCATAGGTTTTAAGATACTTCCTAGTCAGGTACACTCTTAGGCATTTAATATGGGGTGTTGAGTCCATTTCGTTGAGCAAGGAGTAGCTCTTGTCTATTCCATATTTGGCTTAAGGAACTTTATCTGTGCTCATTTCAATCTCTGGTTTTATGCAGCACCCCAACTCACCTTTCCCATTAAGCAAGCATAAGTTGGGTTTCTAAATTTGAGACCCTGTTCTGTTTTGTAATTCAGTTCCTGTGTAGCCAAGGTTACATTCCGTGTATTAGTGATATCTTATGATGTTTCTTTTCCTGTGTGACTTATTTCAGTTAGAATCATCATACCTGAATCCACTCATTATGCTGCTACGGGCCTGATGACATAGATTTCATTGCTGAGTGATACTGCATTGTACGTAAGTACCACAACTTCTTTATCCATTTTTCACTTTCTGCGATATTGAACTTGTACCGTAAACCAGGTTCTTGTAAACAGAGCCGTCCCAACCTTTGGGGTGGCTGTGTCTTTTGATTTTAATTTCCCTAAGCTATAGGACCATAAGTGGAAATGCCTTAGGCACTGTTGCTTTGTTTTTTAGATGTTTCAGGAAACACCATACACTTCTCCCGAGTGGCTGTTGGCAATTTACATCCCGCCCATCAGCATAACAAGGCTCCCAGTTCTCCATGGCCTGTCCTGCCTTTCTGGATTTTACACTTTTTTCAGATGTCCCTTTTGACCGGGGGGAAGTGAGACTTCATTGTAGTGCAGATTTCCTTTGCAAGCTTGCTTGGTTGGCCAAAAAGGGCGTATGCGTTTTTTCCTGAATATATTCAGGAAAAAACGCATACGCCCTTTTTGGCCAAGTGCATCATTGTGGACGTTCTGCCTCTTTTCCTATGCTTTAAATGCAATTCCAGTCTACCTCCTGAAATCGGTTTCCTGCAATTCTGCCCCGCTTTCAAGTCCTCTTGGCAGCCTTACTTCAGTATATTTTTAGACGATAGCTGTCATTTATAACTCTGCAGGTTTGTGAATTACAGTGCCCCTGAGCTCCTTTCTTCAACTCGCTTTCTCGTGAGCTGGCCGCAACACCGCAGGATGGCTTCAGGCCCTAATCTGGTTCCGGCACGGCACGCTGAGCCTTTGGTTAATTCCTCTTCCTGGTGGGAAATGAGAGTTAAATTTGCCCGGCCAGACAGCTCCAGCTAGTCTGTCATTGGTTCTCCCTATTCCTGTTCATCTTCCGCAGAAATTGCAAACTGGGCCAAACAGGAGGTTAAAGGCACTGACTCTCCAAGTTGGGAGAGTGTTAGTAAAGCGTCTGGAATGTTGCACCCGAGTACCAGGGGACGAAAACTGAGACATATTGGAACACGTCTCCCGATCACACGGTTGATCATACTCTGGGTTCCACATGCATGTTTTAGCTGAAGGAAGAATACCTTAAACCTGGAGAGTTGAGACCCGTGGAATGGGTACCATGCAATATGACTTCAAAGGGTCTTCATTTGCTCACCGAACCTCTCCAATCCTATCACTGCTGCGTTTATGCCCCTGTACACACACTTGATTCTCTTTCAGAGACATAGCAATCCATAGGTTTTAAGATACTTCCTAGTCAGGTACACTCTTAGGCATTTAATATGGGGTGTTGAGTCCATTTCGTTGAGCAAGGAGTAGCTCTTGTCTATTCCATATTTGGCTTAAGGAACTTTATCTGTGCTCATTTCAATCTCTGGTTTTATGCAGCACCCCAACTCACCTTTCCCCTTAAGCAAGCATAAGTTGGTTTTCTAAATTTGAGACCCTGTTCTGTTTTGTAATTCAGTTCCTGTGTAGCCAAGGTTACATTCCGTGTATTAGTGATATCTTATGATGTTTCTTTTTCTGTGTGACTTATTTCAGTTAGAATCATCGTACCTGAATCCACTCATTATGCTGCTACGGGCCTGATGACATAGATTTCATTGCTGAGTGATATTGCATTGTACGTAAGTACCACAACTTCTTTATCCATTTTTCACTTTCTGCGATATTGAACTTGTACCGTAAACCAGGTTCTTGTAAACGGAGCCGTCCCAACCTTTGGGGTGGCTGTGTCTTTTTGATTTTAATTTCCCTAAGCTATAGGACCATAAGTGGAAATGCCCTAGGCTCTGTTGCTTTGTTTTTTAGATGTTTCAGGAAACACCATACACTTCTCCCCAGTGGCTGTTGGCAATTTACATCCCGCCCATCAGCATAACAAGGCTCCCAGTTCTCCATGGCCTGTCCTGCCTTTCTGGATTTTACACTTTTTTCAGATGGCCCTTTTGACCGGGGGGAAGTGAGACTTCATTGTAGTGCAGATTTCCTTTGCAAGCTTGCTTGGTTGGCCAAAAAGGGCGTATGCGTTTTTTCCTGAATATATTCAGGAAAAAACGCATACGCCCTTTTTGGCCAAGTGCATCATTGTGGACGTTCTGCCTCTTTTCCTATGCTTTAAATGCAATTCCAGTCTACCTCCTGAAATCGGTTTCCTGCAATTCTGCCCCGCTTTCAAGTCCTCTTGGCAGCCTTACTTCAGTATATTTTTGGACGATAGCTGTCATTTATAACTCTGCAGGTTTGTGAATTACAGTGCCCCTGAGCTCCTTTCTTCAACTCGCTTTCTCGTGAGCTGGCCGCAACACCACAGGATGGCTTCAGGCCCTAATCTGGTTCCGGCACGGCATGCTGAGCCTTTGGTTAATTCCTCTTCCTGGTGGGAAATGAGAGTTAAATTTGCCCGTCCAGACACCTCCAGCTAGTCTGTCATTGGTTCTGCCTATTCCTGTTCATCTTCCGCAGAAATTGCAAACTGGGCCAAACAGGAGGTTAAAGGCACTGACTCTCCAAGTCGGGAGAGTGTTAGTAAAGCGTCTGGAATGTTGCACCCGAGTACCAGGGGACGAAAACTGAGACATATTGGAACACGTCTCCCGATCACACGGTTGATCATACTCTGGGTTCCACATGCATGTTTTAGCTGAAGGAAGAATACCTTAAACCTGGAGAGTTGAGACCCGTGGAATGGGTACCATGCAATATGACTTCAAAGGGTCTTCATTTGCTCACCGAACCTCTCCAATCCTATCACTGCTGCGTTTATGCCCCTGTACACACACTTGATTCTCTTTCAGAGACATAGCAATCCATAGGTTTTAAGATACTTCCTAGTCAGGTACACTCTTAGGCATTTAATATGGGGTGTTGAGTCCATTTCGTTGAGCAAGGAGTAGCTCTTGTCTATTCCATATTTGGCTTAAGGAACTTTATCTGTGCTCATTTCAATCTCTGGTTTTATGCAGCACCCCAACTCACCTTTCCCCTTAAGCAAGCATAAGTTGGTTTTCTAAATGTGAGACCCTGTTCTGTTTTGTAATTCAGTTCCTGTGTAGCCAAGTTTACATTCCGTGTATTAGTGATATCTTATGATGTTTCTTTTCCTGTGTGACTTATTTCAGTTAGAATCATCATACCTGAATCCACTCATTATGCTGCTACAGGCCAGATGACATAGATTTCATTTCTGAGTGATACTGCATTGTACGTAAGTACCAAAACTTCTTTATCCATTTTTCACTTTCTGCGATATTGAACTTGTACCGTAAACCAGGTTCTTGTAAACAGAGCCGTCCCAACCTTTGGGGTGGCTGTGTCTTTTTGATTTTAATTTCCCTAAGCTATAGGACCATAAGTGGAAGTGCCCTAGGCTCTGTTGCTTTGTTTTTTAGATGTTTCAGGAAACACCATACACTTCTCCCGAGTGGCTGTTGGCAATTGACATCCCGCCCATCAGCATAACAAGGCTCCCAGTTCTCCATGGCCTGTCCTGCCTTTCTGGATTTTACACTTTTTTCAGATGGCCCTTTTGACCGGTGGGAAGTGAGACTTCATTGTAGTGCAGATTTCCTTTGCAAGCTTGCTTGGTTGGCCAAAAAGGGCGTATGCGTTTTTTCCTGAATATATTCAGGAAAACACGCATACGCCCTTTTTGGCCAAGTGCATCATTGTGGACGTTCTGCCTCTTTTCCTATGCTTTAAATGCAATTCCAGTCTACCTCCTGAAATCGGTTTCCTGCAATTCTGCCCCGCTTTCAAGTCCTCTTGGCAGCCTTACTTCAGTATATTTTTGGACGATAGATGTCATTTATAACTCTGCAGGTTTGTGAATTACAGTGCCCCTGAGCTCCTTTCTTCAAGTCGCTTTCTCGTGAGCTGGCCGCAACACCGCAGGATGGCTTCAGGCCCTAATCTGGTTCCGGCACGGCACGCTGAGCCTTTGGTTAATTCCTCTTCCTGGTGGGAAATGAGAGTTAAATTTGCCCGTCCAGACACCTCCAGCTAGTCTGTCATTGGTTCTGCCTATTCCTGTTCATCTTCCACAGAAATTGCAAACTGGGCCAAACAGGAGGTTAAAGGCACTGACTCTCCAAGTCGGGAGAGTGTTAGTAAAGCGTCTGGAATGTTGCACCCGAGTACCAGGGGACGAAAACTGAGACGTATTGGAACACGTCTCCCGATCACACGGTTGATCATACTCTGGGTTCCACATGCATGTTTTAGCTAAAGGAAGAATACCTTAAACCTGGAGAGTTGAGACCCGTGGAATGGGTACCATGCAATATGACTTCAAAGGGTCTTCATTTGCTCACCGAACCTCTCCAATCCTATCACTGCTGCGTTTATGCCCCTGTACACACACTTGATTCTCTTTCAGAGACATAGCAATCCATAGGTTTTAAGATACTTCCTAGTCAGGTACACTCTTAGGCATTTAATATGGGGTGTTGAGTCCATTTCGTTGAGCAAGGAGTAGCTCTTGTCTATTCCATATTTGGCTTAAGGAACTTTATCTGTGCTCATTTCAATCTCTGGTTTTATGCAGCACCCCAACTCACCTTTCCCCTTAAGCAAGCATAAGTTGGGTTTCTAAATTAGAGACCCTGTTCTGTTTTGTAATTCAGTTCCTGTGTAGCCAAGTTTACATTCCGTGTATTAGTGATATCTTATGATGTTTCTTTTTCTGTGTGACTTATTTCAGTTAGAATCATCGTACCTGAATCCACTCATTATGCTGCTACGGGCCTGATGACATAGATTTCATTGCTGAGTGATATTGCATTGTACGTAAGTACCACAACTTCTTTATCCATTTTTCACTTTCTGCGATATTGAACTTGTACCGTAAACCAGGTTCTTGTAAACAGAGCCGTCCCAACCTTTGGGGTGGCTGTGTCTTTTGATTTTAATTTCCCTAAGCTATAGGACCATAAGTGGAAGTGCCCTAGGCTCTGTTGCTTTGTTTTTTAGATGTTTCAGGAAACACCATACACTTCTCCCGAGTGGCTGTTGGCAATTTACATCCCGCCCATCAGCATAACAAGGCTCCCAGTTCTCCATGGCCTGTCCTGCCTTTCTGGATTTTACACTTTTTTCAGATGGCCCTTTTGACCGGGGGGAAGTGAGACTTCATTGTAGTGCAGATTTCCTTTGCAACCTTGCTTGGTTGGCCAAAAAGGGCGTATGCGTTTTTTCCTGAATATATTCAGGAAAAAACGCATACGCCCTTTTTGGCCAAGTGCATCATTGTGGACGTTCTGCCTCTTTTCCTATGCTTTAAATGCAATTCCTGTCTACCTCCTGAAATCGGTTTCCTGCAATTCTGCCCCGCTTTCAAGTCCTCTTGGCAGCCTTACTTCAGTATATTTTTGGACGATAGCTGTCATTTATAACTCTGCAGGTTTGTGAATTACAGTGCCCCTGAGCTCCTTTCTTCAAGTCGCTTTCTCGTGAGCTGGCCGCAACACCGCAGGATGGCTTCAGGCCCTAATCTGGTTCCGGCACGGCACGCTGAGCCTTTGGTTAATTCCTCTTCCTGGTGGGAAATGAGAGTTAAATTTGCCCGTCCAGACACCTCCAGCTAGTCTGTCATTGGTTCTGCCTATTCCTGTTCATCTTCCGCAGAAATTGCAAACTGGGCCAAACAGGAGGTTAAAGGCACTGACTCTCCAAGTCGGGAGAGTGTTAGTAAAGCGTCTGGAATGTTGCACCCGAGTACCAGGGGACGAAAACTGAGACGTATTGGAACACGTCTCCCGATCACACGGTTGATCATACTCTGGGTTCCACATGCATGTTTTAGCTAAAGGAAGAATACCTTAAACCTGGAGAGTTGAGACCCGTGGAATGGGTACCATGCAATATGACTTCAAAGGGTCTTCATTTGCTCACCGAACCTCTCCAATCCTATCACTGCTGCGTTTATGCCCCTGTACACACACTTGATTCTCTTTCAGAGACATAGCAATCCATAGGTTTTAAGATACTTCCTAGTCAGGTACACTCTTAGGCATTTAATATGGGGTGTTGAGTCCATTTCGTTGAGCAAGGAGTAGCTCTTGTCTATTCCATATTTGGCTTAAGGAACTTTATCTGTGCTCATTTCAATCTCTGGTTTTATGCAGCACCCCAACTCACCTTTCCCCTTAAGCAAGCATAAGTTGGGTTTCTAAATTAGAGACCCTGTTCTGTTTTGTAATTCAGTTCCTGTGTAGCCAAGTTTACATTCCGTGTATTAGTGATATCTTATGATGTTTCTTTTTCTGTGTGACTTATTTCAGTTAGAATCATCGTACCTGAATCCACTCATTATGCTGCTACGGGCCTGATGACATAGATTTCATTGCTGAGTGATATTGCATTGTACGTAAGTACCACAACTTCTTTATCCATTTTTCACTTTCTGCGATATTGAACTTGTACCGTAAACCAGGTTCTTGTAAACAGAGCCGTCCCAACCTTTGGGGTGGCTGTGTCTTTTGATTTTAATTTCCCTAAGCTATAGGACCATAAGTGGAAGTGCCCTAGGCTCTGTTGCTTTGTTTTTTAGATGTTTCAGGAAACACCATACACTTCTCCCGAGTGGCTGTTGGCAATTTACATCCCGCCCATCAGCATAACAAGGCTCCCAGTTCTCCATGGCCTGTCCTGCCTTTCTGGATTTTACACTTTTTTCAGATGGCCCTTTTGACCGGGGGGAAGTGAGACTTCATTGTAGTGCAGATTTCCTTTGCAACCTTGCTTGGTTGGCCAAAAAGGGCGTATGCGTTTTTTCCTGAATATATTCAGGAAAAAACGCATACGCCCTTTTTGGCCAAGTGCATCATTGTGGACGTTCTGCCTCTTTTCCTATGCTTTAAATGCAATTCCTGTCTACCTCCTGAAATCGGTTTCCTGCAATTCTGCCCCGCTTTCAAGTCCTCTTGGCAGCCTTACTTCAGTATATTTTTGGACGATAGCTGTCATTTATAACTCTGCAGGTTTGTGAATTACAGTGCCCCTGAGCTCCTTTCTTCAACTCGTTTTCTCGTGAGCTGGCCGCAACACCGCAGGATGGCTTCAGGCCCTAATCTGGTTCCGGCACGGCACGCTGAGCCTTTGGTTAATTCCTCTTCCTGGTGGGAAATGAGAGTTCAATTTGCCCGTCCAGACACCTCCAGCTAGTCTGTCATTGGTTCTCCCTATTCCTGTTCATCTTCCGCAGAAATTGCAAACTGGGCCAAACAGGAGGTTAAAGGCACTGACTCTCCAAGTCGGGAGAGTGTTAGTAAAGCGTCTGGAATGTTGCACCCGAGTACCAGGGGACGAAAACTGAGACGTATTGGAACACGTCTCCCGATCACACGGTTGATCATACTCTGGGTTCCACATGCATGTTTTAGCTGAAGGAAGAATACCTTAAACCTGGAGAGTTGAGACCCGTGGAATGGGTACCATGCAATATGACTTCAAAGGGTCTTCATTTGCTCACCGAACCTCTCCAATCCTATCACTGCTGCGTTTATGCCCCTGTACATACACTTGATTCTCTTTCAGAGACATAGCAATCCATAGGTTTTAAGATACTTCCTAGTCAGGTACACTCTTAGGCATTTAATATGGGGTGTTGAGTCCATTTCGTTGAGCAAGGAGTAGCTCTTGTCTATTCCATATTTGGCTTAAGGAACTTTATCTGTGCTCATTTCAATCTCTGGTTTTATGCAGCACCCCAACTCACCTTTCCCCTTAAGCAAGCATAAGTTGGGTTTCTAAATTTGAGACCCTGTTCTGTTTTGTAATTCAGTTCCTGTGTAGCCAAGTTTACATTCCGTGTATTAGTGATATCTTATGATGTTTCTTTTCCTGTGTGACTTATTTCAGTTAGAATCATCGTACCTGAATCCACTCATTATGCTGCTACGGGCCTGATGACATAGATTTCATTGCTGAGTGATACTGCATTGTACGTAAGTACCACAACTTCTTTATCCATTTTTCACTTTCTGCGATATTGAACTTGTACCGTAAACCAGGTTCTTGTAAACAGAGCCGTCCCAACCTTTGGGGTGGCTGTGTCTTTTGATTTTAATTTCCCTAAGCTATAGGACCATAAGTGGAAGTGCCCTAGGCTCTGTTGCTTTGTTTTTTAGATGTTTCAGGAAACACCATACAGTTCTCCCGAGTGGCTGTTGGCAATTTACATCCCGCCCATCAGCATAACAAGGCTCCAAGTTCTCCATGGCCTGTCCTGCCTTTCTGGATTTTACACTTTTTTCAGATGGCCCTTTTGACCAGGGGGAAGTGAGACGTCATTGTAGTGCAGATTTCCTTTGCAAGCTTGCTTGGTTGGCCAAAAAGGGCGTATGCGTTTTTTCCTGAATATATTCAGGAAAAAACGCATACGCCCTTTTTGGCCAAGTGCATCATTGTGGACGTTCTGCCTCTTTTCCTATGCTTTAAATGCAATTCCAGTCTACCTCCTGAAATCGGTTTCCTGCAATTCTGCCCCGCTTTCAAGTCCTCTTGGCAGCCATACTTCAGTATATTTTTGGACGATAGCTGTCATTTATAACTCTGCAGGTTTGTGAATTACAGTGCCCCTGAGCTCCTTTCTTCAACTCGCTCTCTCGTGAGCTGGCCGCAACACCGCAGGATGGCTTCAGGCCCTAATCTGGTTCCGGCACGGCACGCTGAGCCTTTGGTTAATTCCTCTTCCTGGTGGGAAATGAGAGTTAAATTTGCCCGTCCAGACACCTCCAGCTAGTCTCTCATTGGTTCTCCCTATCCCTGTTCATCTTCCGCAGAAATTGCAAACTGGGTCAAACAGGAGGTTAAAGGCACTGACTCTCCAAGTCGGGAGAGTGTTAGTAAAGCGTCTGGAATGTTGCACCCGAGTACCAGGGGACGAAAACTGAGACATATTGGAACACGTCTCCCGATCACACGGTTGATCATACTCTGGGTTCCACATGCATGTTTTAGCTGAAGGAAGAATACCTTAAACCTGGAGAGTTGAGACCCGTGGAATGGGTACCATGCAATATGACTTCAAAGGGTCTTCATTTGCTCACCGAACCTCTCCAATCCTATCACTGCTGCGTTTATGCCCCTGTACACACACTTGATTCTCTTTCAGAGACATAGCAATCCATAGGTTTTAAGATACTTCCTAGTCAGGTACACTCTTAGGCATTTAATATGGGGTGTTGAGTCCATTTCGTTGAGCAAGGAGTAGCTCTTGTCTATTCCATATTTGGCTTAAGGAACTTTATCTGTGCTCATTTCAATCTCTGGTTTTATGCAGCACCCCAACTCACCTTTCCCCTTAAGCAAGCATAAGTTGGTTTTCTAAATTTGAGACCCTGTTCTGTTTTGTAATTCAGTTCCTGTGTAGCCAAGGTTACATTCCGTGTATTAGTGATATCTTATGATGTTTCTTTTTCTGTGTGACTTATTTCAGTTAGAATCATCGTACCTGAATCCACTCATTATGCTGCTACGGGCCTGATGACATAGATTTCATTGCTGAGTGATACTGCATTGTACGTAAGTACCACAACTTCTTTATCCATTTTTCACTTTCTGCGATATTGAACTTGTACCGTAAACCAGGTTCTTGTAAACGGAGCCGTCCCAACCTTTGGGGTGGCTGTGTCTTTTGATTTTAATTTCCCTAAGCTATAGGACCATAAGTGGAAGTGCCCTAGGCTCTGTTGCTTTGTTTTTTAGATGTTTCAGGAAACACCATACACTTCTCCCGAGTGGCTGTTGGCAATTTACATCCCGCCCATCAGCATAACAAGGCTCCCAGTTCTCCATGGCCTGTCCTGCCTTTCTGGATTTTACACTTTTTTCAGATGGCCCTTTGGACCCGGGGGGAAGTGAGACTTCATTGTAGTGCAGATTTCCTTTGCAAGCTTGCTTGGTTGGCCAAAAAGGGCGTATGCGTTTTTTCCTGAATATATTCAGGAAAAAACGCATACGCCCTTTTTGGCCAAGTGCATCATTGTGGACGTTCTGCCTCTTTTCCTATGCTTTAAATGCAATTCCAGTCTACCTCCTGAAATCGGTTTCCTGCAATTCTGCCCCGCTTTCAAGTCCTCTTGGCAGCCTTACTTCAGTATATTTTTGGACGATAGCTGTCATTTATAACTCTGCAGGTTTGTGAATTACAGTGCCCCTGAGCTCCTTTCTTCAACTCGCTCTCTCGTGAGCTGGCCGCAGCACCACAGGATGGCTTCAGGCCCTAATCTGGTTCCGGCACGGCACGCTGAGCCTTTGGTTAATTCCTCTTCCTGGTGGGAAATGAGAGTTAAATTTGCCCGTCCAGACACCTCCAGCTAGTCTCTCATTGGTTCTCCCTATCCCTGTTCATCTTCCGCAGAAATTGCAAACTGGGCCAAACAGGAGGTTAAAGGCACTGACTCTCCAAGTCGGGAGAGTGTTAGTAAAGCGTCTGGAATGTTGCACCCGAGTACCAGGGGACGAAAACTGAGACATATTGGAACACGTCTCCCGATCACACGGTTGATCATACTCTGGGTTCCACATGCATGTTTTAGCTGAAGGAAGAATACCTTAAACCTGGAGAGTTGAGACCCGTGGAATGGGTACCATGCAATATGACTTCAAAGGGTCTTCATTTGCTCACCGAACCTCTCCAATCCTATCACTGCTGCGTTTATGCCCCTGTACACACACTTGATTCTCTTTCAGAGACATAGCAATCCATAGGTTTTAAGATACTTCCTAGTCAGGTACACCGTTAGGCATTTAATATGGGGTGTTGAGTCCATTTCGTTGAGCAAGGAGTAGCTCTTGTCTATTCCATATTTGGCTTAAGGAACTTTATCTGTGCTCATTTCAATCTCTGGTTTTATGCAGCACCCCAACTCACCTTTCCCCTTAAGCAAGCATAAGTTGGTTTTCTAAATTTGAGACCCTGTTCTGTTTTGTAATTCAGTTCCTGTGTAGCCAAGGTTACATTCCGTGTATTAGTGATATCTTATGATGTTTCTTTTTCTGTGTGACTTATTTCAGTTAGAATCATCGTACCTGAATCCACTCATTATGCTGCTACGGGCCTGATGACATAGATTTCATTGCTGAGTGATACTGCATTGTACGTAAGTACCACAACTTCTTTATCCATTTTTCACTTTCTGCGATATTGAATTGTACCGTAAACCAGGTTCTTGTAAACAGAGCCGTCCCAACATTTGGGGTGGCTGTGTCTTTTGATTTTAATTTCCCTAAGCTATAGGACCAGAAGTGGAAGTGCCCTAGGCTCTGTTGCTTTGTTTTTTAGATGTTTCAGGAAACACCATACACTTCTCCCGAGTGGCTGTTGGCAATTTACATCCCGCCCATCAGCATAACAAGGCTCCCAGTTCTCCATGGCCTGTCCTGCCTTTCTGGATTTTACACTTTTTTCAGATGGCCCTTTTGACCGGGGGGAAGTGAGACTTCATTGTAGTGCAGATTTCCTTTGCAAGCTTGCTTGGTTGGCCAAAAAGGGCGTATGCGTTTTTTCCTGAATATATTCAGGAAAACACGCATACGCCCTTTTTGGCCAAGTGCATCATTGTGGACGTTCTGCCTCTTTTCCTATGCTTTAAATGCAATTCCAGTCTACCTCCTGAAATCGGTTTCCTGCAATTCTGCCCCGCTTTCAAGTCCTCTTGGCAGCCTTACTTCAGTATATTTTTGGACGATAGCTGTCATTTATAACTCTGCAGGTTTGTGAATTACAGTGCCCCTGAGCTCCTTTCTTCAAGTCGCTTTCTCGTGAGCTGGCCGCAACACCGCAGGATGGCTTCAGGCCCTAATCTGGTTCCGGCACGGCGCGCTGAGCCTTTGGTTAATTCCTCTTCCTGGTGGGAAATGAGAGTTAAATTTGCCCGTCCAGACACCTCCAGCTAGTCTGTCATTGGTTCTGCCTATTCCTGTTCATCTTCCGCAGAAATTGCAAACTGGGCCAAACAGGAGGTTAAAGGCACTGACTCTCCAAGTCGGGAGAGTGTTAGTAAAGCGTCTGGAATGTTGCACCCGAGTACCAGGGGACGAAAACTGAGACGTATTGGAACACGTCTCCCGATCACACGGTTGATCATACTCTGGGTTCCACATGCATGTTTTAGCTGAAGGACGAATACCTTAAACCTGGAGAGTTGAGACCCGTGGAATGGGTATCATGCAATATGACTTCAAAGGGTCTTCATTTGCTCACCGAACCTCTCCAATCCTATCACTGCTACGTTTATGCCCCTGTACACACACTTGATTCTCTTTCAGAGACATAGCAATCCATAGGTTTTAAGATACTTCCTAGTCAGGTACACTCTTAGGCATTTAATATGGGGTGTTGAGTCCATTTCGTTGAGCAAGGAGTAGCTCTTGTCTATTCCATATTTGGCTTAAGGAACTTTATCTGTGCTCATTTCAATCTCTGGTTTTATGCAGCACCCCAACTCACCTTTCCCCTTAAGCAAGCATAAGTTGGGTTTCTAAATTTGAGACCCTGTTCTGTTTTGTAATTCAGTTCCTGTGTAGCCAAGTTTACATTCCGTGTATTAGTGATATCTTATGATGTTTCTTTTCCTGTGTGACTTATTTCAGTTAGAATCATCGTACCTGAATCCACTCATTATGCTGCTACGGGCCTGATGACATAGATTTCATTGCTGAGTGATACTGCATTGTACGTAAGTACCACAACTTCTTTATCCATTTTTCACTTTCTGCGATATTGAACTTGTACCGTAAACCAGGTTCTTGTAAACAGAGCCGTCCCAACCTTTGGGGTGGCTGTGTCTTTTTTATTTTAATTTCCCTAAGCTATAGGACCGTAAGTGGAAGTGCCCTAGGCTCTGTTGCTTTGTTTTTTAGATGTTTCAGGAAACACCATACACTTCTCCCGAGTGGCTGTTGGCAATTTACATCCCGCCCATCAGCATAACAAGGCTCCCAGTTCTCCATGGCCTGTCCTGCCTTTCTGGATTTTACACTTTTTTCAGATGGCCCTTTTGACCGGGGGGAAGTGAGACTTCATTGTAGTGCAGATTTCCTTTGCAAGCTTGCTTGGTTGGCCAAAAAGGGCGTATGCGTTTTTTCCTGAATATATTCAGGAAAAAACGCATACGCCCTTTTTGGCCAAGTGCATCATTGTGGACGTTCTGCCTCTTTTCCTATGCTTTAAATGCAATTCCTGTCTACCTCCTGAAATCGGTTTCCTGCAATTCTGCCCCGCTTTCAAGTCCTCTTGGCAGCCTTACTTCAGTATATTTTTGGACGATAGATGTCATTTATAACTCTGCAGGTTTGTGAATTACAGTGCCCCTGAGCTCCTTTCTTCAACTCGCTCTCTCGTGAGCTGGCCGCAGCACCACAGGATGGCTTCAGGCCCTAATCTGGTTCCGGCACGGCACGCTGAGCCTTTGGTTAATTCCTCTTCCTGGTGGGAAATGAGAGTTAAATTTGCCCGTCCAGACACCTCCAGCTAGTCTGTCATTGGTTCTGCCTATTCCTGTTCATCTTCCGCAGAAATTGCAAACTGGGCCAAACAGGAGGTTAAAGGCACTGACTCTCCAAGTCGGGAGAGTGTTAGTAAAGCGTCTGGAATGTTGCACCCGAGTACCAGGGGACGAAAACTGAGACATATTGGAACACGTCTCCCGATCACACGGTTGATCATACTCTGGGTTCCACATGCATGTTTTAGCTGAAGGAAGAATACCTTAAACCTGGAGAGTTGAGACCCGTGGAATGGGTACCATGCAATATGACTTCAAAGGGTCTTCATTTGCTCACCGAACCTCTCCAATCCTATCACTGCTGCGTTTATGCCCCTGTACACACACTTGATTCTCTTTCAGAGACATAGCAATCCATAGGTTTTAAGATACTTCCTAGTCAGGTACACTCTTAGGCATTTAATATGGGGTGTTGAGTCCATTTCGTTGAGCAAGGAGTAGCTCTTGTCTATTCCATATTTGGCTTAAGGAACTTTATCTGTGCTCATTTCAATCTCTGGTTTTATGCAGCACCCCAACTCACCTTTCCCCTTAAGCAAGCATAAGTTGGTTTTCTAAATTTGAGACCCTGTTCTGTTTTGTAATTCAGTTCCTGTGTAGCCAAGGTACATTCCGTGTATTAGTGATATCTTATGATGTTTCTTTTTCTGTGTGACTTATTTCAGTTAGAATCATCGTACCTGAATCCACTCATTATGCTGCTACGGGCCTGATGACATAGATTTCATTGCTGAGTGATACTGCATTGTACGTAAGTACCACAACTTCTTTATCCATTTTTCACTTTCTGCGATATTGAACTTGTACCGTAAACCAGGTTCTTGTAAACAGAGCCGTCCCAACCTTTGGGGTGGCTGTGTCTTTTGATTTTAATTTCCCTAAGCTATAGGACCATAAGTGGAAGTGCCCTAGGCTCTGTTGCTTTGTTTTTTAGATGTTTCAGGAAACACCATACACTTCTCCCGAGTGGCTGTTGGCAATTTACATCCCGCCCATCAGCATAACAAGGCTCCCAGTTCTCCATGGCCTGTCCTGCCCTTCTGGATTTTACACTTTTTTCAGATGGCCCTTTTGACCGGTGGGAAGTGAGACTTCATTGTAGTGCAGATTTCCTTTGCAAGCTTGCTTGGTTGGCCAAAAAGGGCGTATGCGTTTTTTCCTGAATATATTCAGGAAAACACGCATACGCCCTTTTTGGCCAAGTGCATCATTGTGGACGTTCTGCCTCTTTTCCTATGCTTTAAATGCAATTCCAGTCTACCTCCTGAAATCGGTTTCCTGCAATTCTGCCCCGCTTTCAAGTCCTCTTGGCAGCCTTACTTCAGTATATTTTTGGACGATAGCTGTCATTTATAACTCTGCAGGTTTGTGAATTACAGTGCCCCTGAGCTCCTTTCTTCAAGTCGCTTTCTCGTGAGCTGGCCGCAACACCGCAGGATGGCTTCAGGCCCTAATCTGGTTCCGGCACGGCACGCTGAGCCTTTGGTTAATTCCTCTTCCTGGTGGGAAATGAGAGTTAAATTTGCCCGTCCAGACACCTCCAGCTAGTCTGTCATTGGTTCTGCCTATTCCTGTTCATCTTCCGCAGAAATTGCAAACTGGGCCAAACAGGAGGTTAAAGGCACTGACTCTCCAAGTCGGGAGAGTGTTAGTAAAGCGTCTGGAATGTTGCACCCGAGTACCAGGGGACGAAAACTGAGACGTATTGGAACACGGCTCCCAATCACACGGTTGATCATACTCTGGGTTCCACATGCATGTTTTAGCTAAAGGAAGAATACCTTAAACCTGGAGAGTTGAGACCCGTGGAATGGGTACCATGCAATATGACTTCAAAGGGTCTTCATTTGCTCACCGAACCTCTCCAATCCTATCACTGCTGCGTTTATGCCCCTGTACACACACTTGATTCTCTTTCAGAGACATAGCAATCCATAGGTTTTAAGATACTTCCTAGTCAGGTACACTCTTAGGCATTTAATATGGGGTGTTGAGTCCATTTCGTTGAGCAAGGAGTAGCTCTTGTCTATTCCATATTTGGCTTAAGGAACTTTATCTGTGCTCATTTCAATCTCTGGTTTTATGCAGCACCCCAACTCACCTTTCCCCTTAAGCAAGCATAAGTTGGGTTTCTAAATTTGAGACCCTGTTCTGTTTTGTAATTCAGTTCCTGTGTAGCCAAGTTTACATTCCGTGTATTAGTGATATCTTATGATGTTTCTTTTTCTGTGTGACTTATTTCAGTTAGAATCATCGTACCTGAATCCACTCATTATGCTGCTACGGGCCTGATGACATAGATTTCATTGCTGAGTGATACTGCATTGTACGTAAGTACCACAACTTCTTTATCCATTTTTCACTTTCTGCGATACTGAACTTGTACCGTAAACCAGGTTCTTGTAAACAGAGCCGTCCCAACCTTTGGGGTGGCTGTGTCTTTTTTATTTTAATTTCCCTAAGCTATAGGACCGTAAGTGGAAGTGCCCTAGGCTCTGTTGCTTTGTTTTTTAGATGTTTCAGGAAACACCATACACTTCTCCCGAGTGGCTGTTGGCAATTTACATCCCGCCCATCAGCATAACAAGGCTCCCAGTTCTCCATGGCCTGTCCTGCCTTTCTGGATTTTACACTTTTTTCAGATGGCCCTTTTGACCGGGGGGAAGTGAGACTTCATTGTAGTGCAGATTTCCTTTGCAAGCTTGCTTGGTTGGCCAAAAAGGGCGTATGCGTTTTTTCCTGAATATATTCAGGAAAAAACGCATACGCCCTTTTTGGCCAAGTGCATCATTGTGGACGTTCTGCCTCTTTTCCTATGCTTTAAATGCAATTCCAGTCTACCTCCTGAAATCGGTTTCCTGCAATTCTGCCCCGCTTTCAAGTCCTCTTGGCAGCCTTACTTCAGTATATTTTTGGACGATAGCTGTCATTTATAACTCTGCAGGTTTGTGAATTACAGTGCCCCTGAGCTCCTTTCTTCAAGTCGCTTTCTCGTGAGCTGGCCGCAACCCCGCAGGATGGCTTCAGGCCCTAATCTGGTTCCGGCACGGCACGCTGAGCCTTTGGTTAATTCCTCTTCCTGGTGGGAAATGAGAGTTAAATTTGCCCGTCCAGACACCTCCAGCTAGTCTGTCATTGGTTCTGCCTATTCCTGTTCATCTTCCGCAGAAATTGCAAACTGGGCCAAACAGGAGGTTAAAGGCACTGACTCTCCAAGTCGGGAGAGTGTTAGTAAAGCGTCTGGAATGTTGCACCCGAGTACCAGGGGACAAAAACTGAGACGTATTGGAACACGTCTCCCGATCACACGGTTGATCATACTCTGGGTTCCACATGCATGTTTTAGCTGAAGGAAGAATACCTTAAACCTGGAGAGTTGAGACCCGTGGAATGGGTACCATGCAATATGACTTCAAAGGGTCTTCATTTGCTCACCGAACCTCTCCAATCCTATCACTGCTGCGTTTATGCCCCTGTACACACACTTGATTCTCTTTCAGAGACATAGCAATCCATAGGTTTTAAGATACTTCCTAGTCAGGTACACTCTTAGGCATTTAATATGGGGTGTTGAGTCCATTTCGTTGAGCAAGGAGTAGCTCTTGTCTATTCCATATTTGGCTTAAGGAACTTTATCTGTGCTCATTTCAATCTCTGGTTTTATGCAGCACCCCAACTCACCTTTCCCCTTAAGCAAGCATAAGTTGGTTTTCTAAATTTGAGACCCTGTTCTGTTTTGTAATTCAGTTCCTGTGTAGCCAAGGTACATTCCGTGTATTAGTGATATCTTATGATGTTTCTTTTTCTGTGTGACTTATTTCAGTTAGAATCATCGTACCTGAATCCACTCATTATGCTGCTACGGGCCTGATGACATAGATTTCATTGCTGAGTGATACTGCATTGTACGTAAGTACCACAACTTCTTTATCCATTTTTCACTTTCTGCGATACTGAACTTGTACCGTAAACCAGGTTCTTGTAAACAGAGCCGTCCCAACCTTTGGGGTGGCTGTGTCTTTTGATTTTAATTTCCCTAAGCTATAGGACCATAAGTGGAAGTGCCCTAGGCTCTGTTGCTTTGTTTTTTAGATGTTTCAGGAAACACCATACACTTCTCCCGAGTGGCTGTTGGCAATTTTCATCCCGCCCATCAGCATAACAAGGCTCCCAGTTCTCCATGGCCTGTCCTGCCTTTCTGGATTTTACACTTTTTTCAGATGGCCCTTTTGACCGGGGGGAAGTGAGACTTCATTGTAGTGCAGATTTCCTTTGCAAGCTTGCTTGGTTGGCCAAAAAGGGCGTATGCGTTTTTTCCTGAATATATTCAGGAAAAAACGCATACGCCCTTTTTGGCCAAGTGCATCATTGTGGACGTTCTGCCTCTTTTCCTATGCTTTAAATGCAATTCCAGTCTACCTCCTGAAATCGGTTTCCTGCAATTCTGCCCCGCTTTCAAGTCCTCTTGGCAGCCTTACTTCAGTATATTTTTGGACGATAGCTGTCATTTATAACTCTGCAGGTTTGTGAATTACAGTGCCCCTGAGCTCCTTTCTTCAACTCGCTTTCTCGTGAGCTGGCCGCAACCCCGCAGGATGGCTTCAGGCCCTAATCTGGTTCCGGCACGGCACGCTGAGCCTTTGGTTAATTCCTCTTCCTGGTGGGAAATGAGAGTTAAATTTGCCCGTCCAGACACCTCCAGCTAGTCTCTCATTGGTTCTCCCTATTCCTGTTCATCTTCCGCAGAAATTGCAAACTGGGCCAAACAGGAGGTTAAAGGCACTGACTCTCCAAGTCGGGAGAGTGTTAGTAAAGCGTCTGGAATGTTGCACCCAAGTACCAGGGGACGAAAACTGAGACATATTGGAACACGTCTCCCGATCACACGGTTGATCATACTCTGGGTTCCACATGCATGTTTTAGCTGAAGGAAGAATACCTTAAACCTGGAGAGTTGAGACCCGTGGAATGGGTACCATGCAATATGACTTCAAAGGGTCTTCATTTGCCCACCGAACCTCTCCAATCCTATCACTGCTGCGTTTATGCCCCTGTACACACACTTGATTCTCTTTCAGAGACATAGCAATCCATAGGTTTTAGGATACTTCCTAGTCAGGTACACTCTTAGGCATTTAATATGGGGTGTTGAGTCCATTTCGTTGAGCAAGGAGTAGCTCTTGTCTATTCCATATTTGGCTTAAGGAACTTTATCTGTGCTCATTTCAATCTCTGGTTTTATGCAGCACCCCAACTCACCTTTCCCCTTAAGCAAGCATAAGTTGGTTTTCTAAATTTGAGACCCTGTTCTGTTTTGGAATTCAGTTCCTGTGTAGCCAAGGTTACATTCCGTGTATTAGTGATATCTTATGATGTTTCTTTTCCTGTGTGACTTATTTCAGTTAGAATCATCATACCTGAATCCACTCATTATGCTGCTACGGGCCTGATGACATAGATTTCCTTGCTGAGTGATACTGCATTGTACGTAAGTACCACAACTTCTTTATCCATTTTTCACTTTCTGCGATATTGAACTTGTACCGTAAACCAGGTTCTTGTAAACAGAGCCGTCCCAACCTTTAGGGTGGCTGTGTCTTTTTTATTTTAATTTCCCTAAGCTATAGGACCATAAGTGGAAGTGCCCTAGGCTCTGTTGCTTTGTTTTTTAGCTGTTTCAGGAAACACCATACACTTCTCCGGAGTAGCTGTTGGCAATTTACATCCCGCCCATCAGCATAACAAGGCTCCCAGTTCTCCATGGCCTGTCCTGCCTTTCTGGATTTTACACTTTTTTCAGATGGCCCTTTTGACCGGGGGGAAGTGAGACTTCATTGTAGTGCAGATTTCCTTTGCAAGCTTGCTTGGTTGGCCAAAAAGGGCGTATGCGTTTTTTCCTGAATATATTCAGGAAAAAACGCATACGCCCTTTTTGGCCAAGTGCATCATTGTGGACGTTCTGCCTCTTTTCCTATGCTTTAAATGCAATTCCAGTCTACCTCCTGAAATCGGTTTCCTGCAATTCTGCCCCGCTTTCAAGTCCTCTTGGCAGCCTTACTTCAGTATATTTTTGGACGATAGCTGTCATTTATAACTCTGCAGGTTTGTGAATTACAGTGCCCCTGAGCTCCTTTCTTCAACTCGCTTTCTCGTGAGATGGCCGCAACACCGCAGGATGGCTTCAGGCCCTAATCTGGTTCCGGCACGGCACGCTGAGCCTTTGGTTAATTCCTCTTCCTGGTGGGAAATGAGAGTTAAATTTGCCCGTCCAGACACCTCCAGCTAGTCTCTCATTGGTTCTCCCTATTCCTGTTCATCTTCCGCAGAAATTGCAAACTGGGCCAAACAGGAGGTTAAAGGCACTGACTCTCCAAGCCGGGAGAGTGTTAGTAAAGCGTCTGGAATGTTGCACCCGAGTACCAGGGGACGAAAACTGACACATATTGGAACACGTCTCCCAATCACACGGTTGATCATACACTGGGTTCCACATGCATGTTTTAGCTGAAGGAAGAATACCTTAAACCTGGAGAGTTGAGACCCGTGGAATGGGTACCATGCAATATGACTTCAAAGGGTCTTCATTTGCTCACCGAACCTCTCCAATCCTATCACTGCTGCGTTTATGCCCCTGTACACACACTTGATTCTCTTTCAGAGACATAGCAATCCATAGGTTTTAAGATACTTCCTAGTCAGGTACACTCTTAGGCATTTAATATGGGGTGTTGAGTCCATTTCGTTGAGCAAGGAGTAGCTCTTGTCTATTCCATATTTGGCTTAAGGAACTTTATCTGTGCTCATTTCAATCTCTGGTTTTATGCAGCACCCCAACTCACCTTTCCCCTTAAGCAAGCATAAGTTGGGTTTCTAAATTAGAGACCCTGTTCTGTTTTGTAATTCAGTTCCTGTGTAGCCAAGGTTACATTCCATGTATTAGTGATATCTTATGATGTTTCTTTTCCTGTGTGACTTATTTCAGTTAGAATCATCGTACCTGAATCCACTCATTATGCTGCTACGGGCCTGATGACATAGATTTCATTGCTGAGTGATATTGCATTGTACGTAAGTACCACAACTTCTTTATCCATTTTTCACTTTCTGTGATATTGAACTTGTACCGTAAACCAGGTTCTTGTAAACAGAGCCGTCCCAACCTTTTGGGTGGCTGTGTCTTTTGATTTTAATTTCCCTAAGCTATAGGACCATAAGTGGAAGTGCCCTAGGCTCTGTTGCTTTGTTTTTTAGATGTTTCAGGAAACACCATACACTTCTCCCGAGTGGCTGTTGGCAATTGACATCCCGCCCATCAGCATAACAAGGCTCCCAGTTCTCCATGGCCTGTCCTGCCTTTCTGGATTTTACACTTTTTTCAGATGGCCCTTTTGACCGGGGGGAAGTGAGACTTCATTGTAGTGCACATTTCCTTTGCAAGCTTGCTTGGTTGGCCAAAAAGGGCGTATGCGTTTTTTCCTGAATATATTCAGGAAAAAACGCATACGCCCTTTTTGGCCAAGTGCATCATTGTGGACGTTCTGCCTCTTTTCCTATGCTTTAAATGCAATTCCAGTCTACCTCCTGAAATCGGTTTCCTGCAATTCTGCCCCGCTTTCAAGTCCTCTTGGCAGCCTTACTTCAGTATATTTTTGGACGATAGCTGTCATTTATAACTCTGCAGGTTTGTGAATTACAGTGCCCCTGAGCTCCTTTCTTCAAGTCGCTTTCTCGTGAGCTGGCCGCAACACCGCAGGATGGCTTCAGGCCCTAATCTGGTTCCGGCACGGCACGCTGAGCCTTTGGTTAATTCCTCTTCCTGGTGGGAAATGAGAGTTAAATTTGCCCGTCCAGACACCTCCAGCTAGTCTGTCATTTGTTCTGCCTATTCCTGTTCATCTTCCACAGAAATTGCAAACTGGGCCAAACAGGAGGTTAAAGGCACTGACTCTCCAAGTCGGGAGAGTGTTAGTAAAGCGTCTGGAATGTTGCACCCGAGTACCAGGGGACGAAAACTGAGACGTATTGGAACAGGTCTCCCGATCACACAGTTGATCATACTCTGGGTTCCACATGCATGTTTTAGCTGAAGGAAGAATACCTTAAACCTGGAGAGTTGAGACCCGTGGAATGGGTACCATGCAATATGACTTCAAAGGGTCTTCATTTGCTCACCGAACCTCTCCAATCCTATCACTGCTGCGTTTATGCCCCTGTACACACACTTGATTCTCTTTCAGACACATAGCAATCCATAGGTTTTAAGATACTTCCTAGTCAGGTACACTCTTAGGCATTTAATATGGGGTGTTGAGTCCATTTCGTTGAGCAAGGAGTAGCTCTTGTCTATTCCATATTTGGCTTAAGGAACTTTATCTGTGCTCATTTCAATCTCTTGTTTTATGCAGCACCCCAACTCACCTTTCCCATTAAGCAAGCATAAGTTGGGTTTCTAAATTTGAGACCCTGTTCTGTTTTGTAATTCAGTTCCTGTGTAGCCAAGGTTACATTCCGTGTATTAGTGATATCTTATGATGTTTCTTTCCCTGTGTGACTTATTTCAGTTAGAATCATCATACCTGAATCCACTCATTATGCTGCTACGGGCCTGATGACATAGATTTCATTGCTGAGTGATACTGCATTGTACGTAAGTACCACAACTTCTTTATCCATTTTTCACTTTCTGCGATATTGAACTTGTACCGTAAACCAGGTTCTTGTAAACAGAGCCGTCCCAACCTTTGGGGTGGCTGTGTCTTTTTGATTTTAATTTCCCTAAGCTATAGGACCATAAGTGGAAATGCCCTAGGCTCTGTTGCTTTGTTTTTTAGATGTTTCAGGAAACACCATACACTTCTCCCCAGTGGCTGTTGGCAATTTACATCCCGCCCATCAGCATAACAAGGCTCCCAGTTCTCCATGGCCTGTCCTGCCTTTCTGGATTTTACACTTTTTTCAGATGGCCCTTTTGACCGGGGGGAAGTGAGACTTCATTGTAGTGCAGATTTCCTTTGCAAGCTTGCTTGGTTGGCCAAAAAGGGCGTATGCGTTTTTTCCTGAATATATTCAGGAAAAAACGCATACGCCCTTTTTGGCCAAGTGCATCATTGTGGACGTTCTGCCTCTTTTCCTATGCTTTAAATGCAATTCCAGTCTACCTCCTGAAATCGGTTTCCTGCAATTCTGCCCCGCTTTCAAGTCCTCTTGGCAGCCTTACTTCAGTATATTTTTGGACGATAGCTGTCATTTATAACTCTGCAGGTTTGTGAATTACAGTGCCCCTGAGCTCCTTTCTTCAACTCGCTTTCTCGTGAGCTGGCCGCAACACCGCAGGATGGCTTCAGGCCCTAATCTGGTTCCGGCACGGCACGCTGAGCCTTTGGTTAATTCCTCTTCCTGGTGGGAAATGAGAGTTAAATTTGCCCGTCCAGACACCTCCAGCTAGTCTGTCATTGGTTCTCCCTATTCCTGTTCATCTTCCGCAGAAATTGCAAACTGGGCCAAACAGGAGGTTAAAGGCACTGACTCTCCAAGTCGGGAGAGTGTTAGTAAAGCATCTGGAATGTTGCACCCGAGTACCAGGGGACGAAAACTGAGACATATTGGAACACGTCTCCCGATCACACGGTTGATCATACTCTGGGTTCCACATGCATGTTTTAGCTGAAGGAAGAATACCTTAAACCTGGAGAGTTGAGACCCGTGGAATGGGTACCATGCAATATGACTTCAAAGGGTCTTCATTTGCTCACCGAACCTCTCCAATCCTATCACTGCTGCGTTTATGCCCCTGTACACACACTTGATTCTCTTTCAGAGACATAGCAATCCATAGGTTTTAAGATACTTCCTAGTCAGGTACACTCTTAGGCATTTAATATGGGGTGTTGAGTCCATTTCGTTGAGCAAGGAGTAGCTCTTGTCTATTCCATATTTGGCTTAAGGAACTTTATCTGTGCTCATTTCAATCTCTGGTTTTATGCAGCACCCCAACTCACCTTTCCCCTTAAGCAAGCATAAGTTGGTTTTCTAAATTTGAGACCCTGTTCTGTTTTGTAATTCAGTTCCTGTGTAGCCAAGGTTACATTCCGTGTATTAGTGATATCTTATGATGTTTCTTTTCCTGTGTGACTTATTTCAGTTAGAATCATCGTACCTGAATCCACTCATTATGCTGCTACGGGCCTGATGACATAGATTTCATTGCTGAGTGATATTGCATTGTACGTAAGTACCACAACTTCTTTATCCATTTTTCACTTTCTGTGATATTGAACTTGTACCGTAAACCAGGTTCTTGTAAACAGAGCCGTCCCAACCTTTTGGGTGGCTGTGTCTTTTGATTTTAATTTCCCTAAGCTATAGGACCATAAGTGGAAGTGCCCTAGGCTCTGTTGCTTTGTTTTTTAGATGTTTCAGGAAACACCATACACTTCTCCCGAGTGGCTGTTGGCAATTGACATCCCGCCCATCAGCATAACAAGGCTCCCAGTTCTCCATGGCCTGTCCTGCCTTTCTGGATTTTACACTTTTTTCAGATGGCCCTTTTGACCGGGGGGAAGTGAGACTTCATTGTAGTGCACATTTCCTTTGCAAGCTTGCTTGGTTGGCCAAAAAGGGCGTATGCGTTTTTTCCTGAATATATTCAGGAAAAAACGCATACGCCCTTTTTGGCCAAGTGCATCATTGTGGACGTTCTGCCTCTTTTCCTATGCTTTAAATGCAATTCCAGTCTACCTCCTGAAATCGGTTTCCTGCAATTCTGCTCCGCTTTCAAGTCCTCTTGGCAGCCTTACTTCAGTATATTTTTGGACGATAGCTGTCATTTATAACTCTGCAGGTTTGTGAATTACAGTGCCCCTGAGCTCCTTTCTTCAAGTCGCTTTCTCGTGAGCTGGCCGCAACACCGCAGGATGGCTTCAGGCCCTAATCTGGTTCCGGCACGGCACGCTGAGCCTTTGGTTAATTCCTCTTCCTGGTGGGAAATGAGAGTTAAATTTGCCCGTCCAGACACCTCCAGCTAGTCTGTCATTTGTTCTGCCTATTCCTGTTCATCTTCCACAGAAATTGCAAACTGGGCCAAACAGGAGGTTAAAGGCACTGACTCTCCAAGTCGGGAGAGTGTTAGTAAAGCGTCTGGAATGTTGCACCCGAGTACCAGGGGACGAAAACTGAGACGTATTGGAACACGTCTCCCGATCACACGGTTGGTCATACTCTGGGTTCCACATGCATGTTTTAGCTGAAGGAAGAATACCTTAAACCTGGAGAGTTGAGACCCGTGGAATGGGTACCATGCAATATGACTTCAAAGGGTCTTCATTTGCTCACCGAACCTCTCCAATCCTATCACTGCTGCGTTTATGCCCCTGTACACACACTTGATTCTCTTTCAGAGACATAGCAATCCATAGGTTTTAAGATACTTCCTAGTCAGGTACACTCTTAGGCATTTAATATGGGGTGTTGAGTCCATTTCGTTGAGCAAGGAGTAGCTCTTGTCTATTCCATATTTGGCTTAAGGAACTTTATCTGTGCTCATTTCAATCTCTTGTTTTATGCAGCACCCCAACTCACCTTTCCCATTAAGCAAGCATAAGTTGGGTTTCTAAATTTGAGACCCTGTTCTGTTTTGTAATTCAGTTCCTGTGTAGCCAAGGTTACATTCCGTGTATTAGTGATATCTTATGATGTTTCTTTTCCTGTGTGACTTATTTCAGTTAGAATCATCATACCTGAATCCACTCATTATGCTGCTACAGGCCTGATGACATAGATTTCATTGCTGAGTGATACTGCATTGTACGTAAGTACCACAACTTCTTTATCCATTTTTCACTTTCTGCGATATTGAACTTGTACCGTAAACCAGGTTCTTGTAAACAGAGCCGTCCCAACCTTTGGGGTGGCTGTGTCTTTTTGATTTTAATTTCCCTAAGCTATAGGACCATAAGTGGAAATGCCCTAGGCTCTGTTGCTTTGTTTTTTAGATGTTTCAGGAAACACCATACACTTCTCCCCAGTGGCTGTTGGCAATTTACATCCCGCCCATCAGCATAACAAGGCTCCCAGTTCTCCATGGCCTGTCCTGCCTTTCTGGATTTTACACTTTTTTCAGATGGCCCTTTTGACCGGGGGGAAGTGAGACTTCATTGTAGTGCAGATTTCCTTTGCAAGCTTGCTTGGTTGGCCAAAAAGGGCGTATGCGTTTTTTCCTGAATATATTCAGGAAAAAACGCATACGCCCTTTTTGGCCAAGTGCATCATTGTGGACGTTCTGCCTCTTTTCCTATGCTTTAAATGCAATTCCAGTCTACCTCCTGAAATCGGTTTCCTGCAATTCTGCCCCGCTTTCAAGTCCTCTTGGCAGCCTTACTTCAGTATATTTTTGGACGATAGCTGTCATTTATAACTCTGCAGGTTTGTGAATTACAGTGCCCCTGAGCTCCTTTCTTCAACTCGCTTTCTCGTGAGCTGGCCGCAACACCGCAGGATGGCTTCAGGCCCTAATCTGGTTCCGGCACGGCATGCTGAGCCTTTGGTTAATTCCTCTTCCTGGTGGGAAATGAGAGTTAAATTTGCCCGTCCAGACACCTCCAGCTAGTCTGTCATTGGTTCTGCCTATTCCTGTTCATCTTCCGCAGAAATTGCAAACTGGGCCAAACAGGAGGTTAAAGGCACTGACTCTCCAAGTCGGGAGAGTGTTAGTAAAGCGTCTGGAATGTTGCACCCGAGTACCAGGGGACGAAAACTGAGACGTATTGGAACACGTCTCCCGATCACACGGTTGATCATACTCTGGGTTCCACATGCATGTTTTAGCTGAAGGAAGAATACCTTAAACCTGGAGAGTTGAGACCCGTGGAATGGGTACCATGCAATATGACTTCAAAGGGTCTTCATTTGCTCACCGAACCTCTCCAATCCTATCACTGCTGCGTTTATGCCCCTGTACACACACTTGATTCTCTTTCAGAGACATAGCAATCCATAGGTTTTAAGATACTTCCTAGTCAGGTACACTCTTAGGCATTTAATATGGGGTGTTGAGTCCATTTCGTTGAGCAAGGAGTAGCTCTTGTCTATTCCATATTTGGCTTAAGGAACTTTATCTGTGCTCATTTCAATCTCTTGTTTTATGCAGCACCCCAACTCACCTTTCCCATTAAGCAAGCATAAGTTGGGTTTCTAAATTTGAGACCCTGTTCTGTTTTGTAATTCAGTTCCTGTGTAGCCAAGGTTACATTCCGTGTATTAGTGATATCTTATGATGTTTCTTTTCCTGTGTGACTTATTTCAGTTAGAATCATCATACCTGAATCCACTCATTATGCTGCTACAGGCCTGATGACATAGATTTCATTGCTGAGTGATACTGCATTGTACGTAAGTACCACAACTTCTTTATCCATTTTTCACTTTCTGCGATATTGAACTTGTACCGTAAACCAGGTTCTTGTAAACAGAGCCGTCCCAACCTTTGGGGTGGCTGTGTCTTTTTGATTTTAATTTCCCTAAGCTATAGGACCATAAGTGGAAATGCCCTAGGCTCTGTTGCTTTGTTTTTTAGATGTTTCAGGAAACACCATACACTTCTCCCCAGTGGCTGTTGGCAATTTACATCCCGCCCATCAGCATAACAAGGCTCCCAGTTCTCCATGGCCTGTCCTGCCTTTCTGGATTTTACACTTTTTTCAGATGGCCCTTTTGACCGGGGGGAAGTGAGACTTCATTGTAGTGCAGATTTCCTTTGCAAGCTTGCTTGGTTGGCCAAAAAGGGCGTATGCGTTTTTTCCTGAATATATTCAGGAAAAAACGCATACGCCCTTTTTGGCCAAGTGCATCATTGTGGACGTTCTGCCTCTTTTCCTATGCTTTAAATGCAATTCCAGTCTACCTCCTGAAATCGGTTTCCTGCAATTCTGCCCCGCTTTCAAGTCCTCTTGGCAGCCTTACTTCAGTATATTTTTGGACGATAGCTGTCATTTATAACTCTGCAGGTTTGTGAATTACAGTGCCCCTGAGCTCCTTTCTTCAACTCGCTTTCTCGTGAGCTGGCCGCAACACCGCAGGATGGCTTCAGGCCCTAATCTGGTTCCGGCACGGCATGCTGAGCCTTTGGTTAATTCCTCTTCCTGGTGGGAAATGAGAGTTAAATTTGCCCGTCCAGACACCTCCAGCTAGTCTGTCATTGGTTCTGCCTATTCCTGTTCATCTTCCGCAGAAATTGCAAACTGGGCCAAACAGGAGGTTAAAGGCACTGACTCTCCAAGTCGGGAGAGTGTTAGTAAAGCGTCTGGAATGTTGCACCCGAGTACCAGGGGACGAAAACTGAGACGTATTGGAACACGTCTCCCGATCACACGGTTGATCATACTCTGGGTTCCACATGCATGTTTTAGCTGAAGGAAGAATACCTTAAACCTGGAGAGTTGAGACCCGTGGAATGGGTACCATGCAATATGACTTCAAAGGGTCTTCATTTGCTCACCGAACCTCTCCAATCCTATCACTGCTGCGTTTATGCCCCTGTACACACACTTGATTCTCTTTCAGAGACATAGCAATCCATAGGTTTTAAGATACTTCCTAGTCAGGTACACTCTTAGGCATTTAATATGGGGTGTTGAGTCCATTTCGTTGAGCAAGGAGTAGCTCTTGTCTATTCCATATTTGGCTTAAGGAACTTTATCTGTGCTCATTTCAATCTCTGGTTTTATGCAGCACCCCAACTCACCTTTCCCCTTAAGCAAGCATAAGTTGGTTTTCTAAATGTGAGACCCTGTTCTGTTTTGTAATTCAGTTCCTGTGTAGCCAAGTTTACATTCCGTGTATTAGTGATATCTTATGATGTTTCTTTTCCTGTGTGACTTATTTCAGTTAGAATCATCATACCTGAATCCACTCATTATGCTGCTACAGGCCAGATGACATAGATTTCATTTCTGAGTGATACTGCATTGTACGTAAGTACCAAAACTTCTTTATCCATTTTTCACTTTCTGCGATATTGAACTTGTACCGTAAACCAGGTTCTTGTAAACAGAGCCGTCCCAACCTTTGGGGTGGCTGTGTCTTTTTGATTTTAATTTCCCTAAGCTATAGGACCATAAGTGGAAGTGCCCTAGGCTCTGTTGCTTTGTTTTTTAGATGTTTCAGGAAACACCATACACTTCTCCCGAGTGGCTGTTGGCAATTGACATCCCGCCCATCAGCATAACAAGGCTCCCAGTTCTCCATGGCCTGTCCTGCCTTTCTGGATTTTACACTTTTTTCAGATGGCCCTTTTGACCGGGGGGAAGTGAGACTTCATTGTAGTGCAGATTTCCTTTGCAAGCTTGCTTGGTTGGCCAAAAAGGGCGTATGCGTTTTTTCCTGAATATATTCAGGAAAAAACGCATACGCCCTTTTTGGCCAAGTGCATCATTGTGGACGTTCTGCCTCTTTTCCTATGCTTTAAATGCAATTCCAGTCTACCTCCTGAAATCGGTTTCCTGCAATTCTGCCCTGCTTTCAAGTCCTCTTGGCAGCCTTACTTCAGTATATTTTTGGACGATAGCTGTCATTTATAACTCTGCAGGTTTGTGAATTACAGTGCCCCTGAGCTCCTTTCTTCAACTCGCTTTCTCGTGAGCTGGCCGCAACACCGCAGGATGGCTTCAGGCCCTAATCTGGTTCCGGCACGGCACGCTGAGCCTTTGGTTAATTCCTCTTCCTGGTGGGAAATGAGAGTTAAATTTGCCCGTCCACACACCTCCAGCTAGTCTGTCATTGGTTCTCCCTATTCCTGTTCAATTTCCGCAGAAATTGCAAACTGGGCCAAACAGGAGGTTAAAGGCACTGACTCTCCAAGTCGGGAGAGTGTTAGTAAAGCGTCTGGAATGTTGCACCCGAGTACCAGGGGACGAAAACTGAGACATATTGGAACACGTCTCCCGATCACACGGTTGATCATACTCTGGGTTCCACATGCATGTTTTAGCTGAAGGAAGAATACCTTAAACCTGGAGAGTTGAGACCCGTGGAATGGGTACCATGCAATATGACTTCAAAGGGTCTTCATTTGCTCACCGAACCTCTCCAATCCTATCACTGCTGCGTTTATGCCCCTGTACACACACTTGATTCTCTTTCAGAGACATAGCAATCCATAGGTTTTAAGATACTTCCTAGTCAGGTACACTCTTAGGCATTTAATATGGGGTGTTGAGTCCATTTCGTTGAGCAAGGAGTAGCTCTTGTCTATTCCATATTTGGCTTAAGGAACTTTATCTGTGCTCATTTCAATCTCTGGTTTTATGCAGCACCCCAACTCACCTTTCCCCTTAAGCAAGCATAAGTTGGTTTTCTAAATGTGAGACCCTGTTCTGTTTTGTAATTCAGTTCCTGTGTAGCCAAGTTTACATTCCGTGTATTAGTGATATCTTATGATGTTTCTTTTTCTGTGTGACTTATTTCAGTTAGAATCATCGTACCTGAATCCACTCATTATGCTGCTACGGGCCTGATGACATAGATTTCATTGCTGAGTGATATTGCATTGTACGTAAGTACCACAACTTCTTTATCCATTTTTCACTTTCTGCGATATTGAACTTGTACCGTAAACCAGGTTCTTGTAAACAGAGCCGTCCCAACCTTTGGGGTGGCTGTGTCTTTTGATTTTAATTTCCCTAAGCTATAGGACCATAAGTGGAAATGCCTTAGGCACTGTTGCTTTGTTTTTTAGATGTTTCAGGAAACACCATACACTTCTCCCGAGTGGCTGTTGGCAATTTACATCCCGCCCATCAGCATAACAAGGCTCCCAGTTCTCCATGGCCTGTCCTGCCTTTCTGGATTTTACACTTTTTTCAGATGGCCCTTTTGACCAGGGGGAAGTGAGACTTCATTGTAGTGCAGATTTCCTTTGCAAGCTTGTTTGGTTGGCCAAAAAGGGCGTATACGTTTTTTCCTGAATATATTCAGGAAAAAACGCATACGCCCTTTTTGGCCAAGTGCATCATTGTGGACGTTCTGCCTCTTTTCCTATGCTTTAAATGCAATTCCAGTCTACCTCCTGAAATCGGTTTCCTGCAATTCTGCCCCGCTTTCAAGTCCTCTTGGCAGCCTTACTTCAGTATATTTTTAGACGATAGCTGTCATTTATAACTCTGCAGCTTTGTGAATTACAGTGCCCCTGAGCTCCTTTCTTCAACTCGCTTTCTCGTGAGCTGGCCGCAACACCGCAGGATGGCTTCAGGCCCTAATCTGGTTCCGGCACGGCACGCTGAGCCTTTGGTTAATTCCTCTTCCTGGTGGGAAATGAGAGTTAAATTTGCCCGGCCAGACAGCTCCAGCTAGTCTGTCATTGGTTCTCCCTATTCCTGTTCATCTTCCGCAGAAATTGCAAACTGGGCCAAACAGGAGGTTAAAGGCACTGACTCTCCAAGTTGGGAGAGTGTTAGTAAAGCGTCTGGAATGTTGCACCCGAGTACCAGGGGACGAAAACTGAGACATATTGGAACACGTCTCCCGATCACACGGTTGATCATACTCTGGGTTCCACATGCATGTTTTAGCTGAAGGAAGAATACCTTAAACCTGGAGAGTTGAGACCCGTGGAATGGGTACCATGCAATATGACTTCAAAGGGTCTTCATTTGCTCACCGAACCTCTCCAATCCTATCACTGCTGCGTTTATGCCCCTGTACACACACTTGATTCTCTTTCAGAGACATAGCAATCCATAGGTTTTAAGATACTTCCTAGTCAGGTACACTCTTAGGCATTTAATATGGGGTGTTGAGTCCATTTCGTTGAGCAAGGAGTAGCTCTTGTCTATTCCATATTTGGCTTAAGGAACTTTATCTGTGCTCATTTCAATCTCTGGTTTTATGCAGCACCCCAACTCACCTTTCCCCTTAAGCAAGCATAAGTTGGGTTTCTAAATTTGAGACCCTGTTCTGTTTTGTAATTCAGTTCCTGTGTAGCCAAGGTTACATTCCGTGTATTAGTGATATCTTATGATGTTTCTTTTTCTGTGTGACTTATTTCAGTTAGAATCATCGTACCTGAATCCACTCATTATGCTGCTACGGGCCTGATGACATAGATTTCATTGCTGAGTGATATTGCATTGTACGTAAGTACCACAACTTCTTTATCCATTTTTCACTTTCTGCGATATTGAACTTGTACCGTAAACCAGGTTCTTGTAAACGGAGCCGTCCCAACCTTTGGGGTGGCTGTGTCTTTTTGATTTTAATTTCCCTAAGCTATAGGACCATAAGTGGAAATGCCCTAGGCTCTGTTGCTTTGTTTTTTAGATGTTTCAGGAAACACCATACACTTCTCCCCAGTGGCTGTTGGCAATTTACATCCCGCCCATCAGCATAACAAGGCTCCCAGTTCTCCATGGCCTGTCCTGCCTTTCTGGATTTTACACTTTTTTCAGATGGCCCTTTTGACCGGGGGGAAGTGAGACTTCATTGTAGTGCAGATTTCCTTTGCAAGCTTGCTTGGTTGGCCAAAAAGGGCGTATGCGTTTTTTCCTGAATATATTCAGGAAAAAACGCATACGCCCTTTTTGGCCAAGTGCATCATTGTGGACGTTCTGCCTCTTTTCCTATGCTTTAAATGCAATTCCAGTCTACCTCCTGAAATCGGTTTCCTGCAATTCTGCCCCGCTTTCAAGTCCTCTTGGCAGCCTTACTTCAGTATATTTTTGGACGATAGCTGTCATTTATAACTCTGCAGGTTTGTGAATTACAGTGCCCCTGAGCTCCTTTCTTCAACTCGCTTTCTCGTGAGCTGGCCGCAGCACCGCAGGATGGCTTCAGGCCCTAATCTGGTTCCGGCACGGCACGCTGAGCCTTTGGTTAATTCCTCTTCCTGGTGGGAAATGAGAGTTAAATTTGCCCGTCCAGACACCTCCATCTAGTCTGTCATTGGTTCTGCCTATTCCTGTTCATCTTCTGCAGAAATTGCAAACTGGGCCAAACAGGAGGTTAAAGGCACTGACTCTCCAAGTCGGGAGAGTTTTAGTAAAGCGTCTGGAATGTTGCACCCGAGTACCAGGGGACAAAAACTGAGACGTATTGGAACACGTCTCCCGATCACACGGTTGATCATACTCTGGGTTCCACATGCATGTTTTAGCTGAAGGAAGAATACCTTAAACCTGGAGAGTTGAGACCCGTGGAATGGGTACCATGCAATATGACTTCAAAGGGTCTTCATTTGCTCACCGAACCTCTCCAGTCCTATCACTGCTGCGTTTATGCCCCTGTACACACGCTTGATTCTCTTTCGGAGACATAGCAATCCATAGGTTTTAAGATACTTCCTAGTCAGGTACACTCTTAGGCATTTAATATGGGGTGTTGAGTCCATTTCGTTGAGCAAGGAGTAGCTCTTGTCTATTCCATATTTGGCTTAAGGAACTTTATCTGTGCTCATTTCAATCTCTGGTTTTATGCAGCACCCCAACTCACCTTTCCCCTTAAGCAAGCATAAGTTGGTTTTCCAAATTTGAGACACTGTTCTGTTTTGTAATTCAGTTCCTGTGTAGCCAAGTTTACATTCCGTGTATTAGTGATATCTTATGATGTTTCTTTTTCTGTGTGACTTATTTCAGTTAGAATCATCATACCTGAATCCACTCATTATGCTGCTACGGGCCTGATGACATAGATTTCCTTGCTGAGTGATACTGCATTGTACGTAAGTACCACAACTTCTTTATCCATTTTTCACTTTCTGCGATATTGAACTTGTACCGTAAACCAGGTTCTTGTAAACAGAGCCGTCCCAACCTTTGGGGTGGCTGTGTCTTTTTGATTTTAATTTCCCTAAGCTATAGGACCATAAGTGGAAGTGCCCTAGGCTCTGTTGCTTTGATTTTTAGATGTTTCAGGAAACACCATACACTTCTCCCGAGTGGCTGTTGGCAGTTTACATCCCGCCCATCAGCATAACAAGGCTCCCAGTTCTCCATGGCCTGTCCTGCCTTTCTGGATTTTATACTTTTTTCAGATGGCCCTTTTGACCGGGGGGAAGTGAGACTTCATTGTAGTGCAGATTTCCTTTGCAAGCTTGCTTGGTTGGCCAAAAAGGGCGTATGCGTTTTTTCCTGAATATATTCAGGAAAAAACGCATACGCCCTTTTTGGCCAAGTGCATCATTGTGGACGTTCTGCCTCTTTTCCTATGCTTTAAATGCAATTCCAGTCTACCTCCTGAAATCGGTTTCCTGCAATTCTGCCCCGCTTTCAAGTCCTCTTGGCAGCCTTACTTCAGTATATTTTTGGACGATAGCTGTCATTTATAACTCTGCAGGTTTGTGAATTACAGTGCCCCTGAGCTCCTTTCTTCAACTCGCTTTCTCGTGAGCTGGCCGCAACCCCGCAGGATGGCTTCAGGCCCTAATCTGGTTCCGGCACGGCACGCTGAGCCTTTGGTTAATTCCTCTTCCTGGTGGGAAATGAGAGTTCAATTTGCCCGTCCAGACACCTCCAGCTAGTCTGTCATTGGTTCTCCCTATTCCTGTTCATCTTCCGCAGAAATTGCAAACTGGGCCAAACAGGAGGTTAAAGGCACTGACTCTCCAAGTCGGGAGAGTGTTAGTAAAGCGTCTGGAATGTTGCACCCGAGTACCAGGGGAGGAAAACTGAGACATATTGGAACACGTCTCCCGATCACACGGTTGATCATACTCTGGGTTCCACATGCATGTTTTAGCTGAAGGAAGAATACCTTAAACCTGGAGAGTTGAGACCCGTGGAATGGGTACCATGCAATATGACTTCAAAGGGTCTTCATTTGCCCACCGAACCTCTCCAATCCTATCACTGCTGCGTTTATGCCCCTGTACACACACTTGATTCTCTTTCAGAGACATAGCAATCCATAGGTTTTAAGATACTTCCTAGTCAGGTACACTCTTAGGCATTTAATATGGGGTGTTGAGTCCATTTCGTTGAGCAAGGAGTAGCTCTTGTCTATTCCATATTTGGCTTAAGGAACTTTATCTGTGCTCATTTCAATCTCTGGTTTTATGCAGCACCCCAACTCACCTTTCCCCTTAAGCAAGCATAAGTTGGTTTTCCAAATTTGAGACCCTGTTCTGTTTTGTAATTCAGTTCCTGTGTAGCCAAGTTTACATTCCGTGTATTAGTGATATCTTATGATGTTTCTTTTTCTGTGTGACTTATTTCAGTTAGAATCATCATACCTGAATCCACTCATTATGCTGCTACGGGCCTGATGACATAGATTTCATTGCTGAGTGATACTGCATTGTACGTAAGTACCACAACTTCTTTATCCATTTTTCACTTTCTGCGATATTGAACTTGTACCGTAAACCAGGTTCTTGTAAACAGAGCCGTCCCAACCTTTGGGGTGGCTGTGTCTTTTGATTTTAATTTCCCTAAGCTATAGGACCATAAGTGGAAGTGCCCTAGGCTCTGTTGCTTTGTTTTTTAGATGTTTCAGGAAACACCATACACTTCTCCCGAGTGGCTGTTGGCAATTGACATCCCGCCCATCAGCATAACAAGGCTCCCAGTTCTCCATGGCCTGTCCTGCCTTTCTGGATTTTACACTTTTTTCAGATGGCCCTTTTGACCGGGGGGAAGTGAGACTTCATTGTAGTGCAGATTTCCTTTGCAAGCTTGCTTGGTTGGCCAAAAAGGGCGTATGCGTTTTTTCCTGAATATATTCAGGAAAAAACGCATACGCCCTTTTTGGCCAAGTGCATCATTGTGGACGTTCTGCCTCTTTTCCTATGCTTTAAATGCAATTCCAGTCTACCTCCTGAAATCGGTTTCCTGCAATTCTGCCCCGCTTTCAAGTCCTCTTGGCAGCCTTACTTCAGTATATTTTTAGACGATAGCTGTCATTTATAACTCTGCAGGTTTGTGAATTACAGTGCCCCTGAGCTCCTTTCTTCAACTCGCTTTCTCGTGAGCTGGCCGCAACACCGCAGGATGGCTTCAGGCCCTAATCTGGTTCCGGCACGGCACGCTGAGCCTTTGGTTAATTCCTCTTCCTGGTGGGAAATGAGAGTTAAATTTGCCCGGCCAGACAGCTCCAGCTAGTCTGTCATTGGTTCTCCCTATTCCTGTTCATCTTCCGCAGAAATTGCAAACTGGGCCAAACAGGAGGTTAAAGGCACTGACTCTCCAAGTCGGGAGAGTGTTAGTAAAGCGTCTGGAATGTTGCACCCGAGTACCAGGGGACGAAAACTGAGACATATTGGAACACGTCTCCCGATCACACGGTTGATCATACTCTGGGTTCCACATGCATGTTTTAGCTGAAGGAAGAATACCTTAAACCTGGAGAGTTGAGACCCGTGGAATGGGTACCATGCAATATGACTTCAAAGGGTCTTCATTTGCTCACCGAACCTCTCCAATCCTATCACTGCTGCGTTTATGCCCCTGTACACACACTTGATTCTCTTTCAGAGACATAGCAATCCATAGGTTTTAAGATACTTCCTAGTCAGGTACACTCTTAGGCATTTAATATGGGGTGTTGAGTCCATTTCGTTGAGCAAGGAGTAGCTCTTGTCTATTCCATATTTGGCTTAAGGAACTTTATCTGTGCTCATTTCAATCTCTGGTTTTATGCAGCACCCCAACTCACCTTTCCCCTTAAGCAAGCATAAGTTGGGTTTCTAAATTTGAGACCCTGTTCTGTTTTGTAATTCAGTTCCTGTGTAGCCAAGGTTACATTCCGTGTATTAGTGATATCTTATGATGTTTCTTTTTCTGTGTGACTTATTTCAGTTAGAATCATCGTACCTGAATCCACTCATTATGCTGCTACGGGCCTGATGACATAGATTTCATTGCTGAGTGATACTGCATTGTACGTAAGTACCACAACTTCTTTATCCATTTTTCACTTTCTGCGATATTGAACTTGTACCGTAAACCAGGTTCTTGTAAACGGAGCCGTCCCAACATTTGGGGTGGCTGTGTCTTTTGATTTTAATTTCCCTAAGCTATAGGACCATAAGTGGAAGTGCCCTAGGCTCTGTTGCTTTGTTTTTTAGATGTTTCAGGAAACACCATACACTTCTCCCGAGTGGCTGTTGGCAATTTACATCCCGCCCATCAGCATAACAAGGCTCCCAGTTCTCCATGGCCTGTCCTGCCTTTCTGGATTTTACACTTTTTTCAGATGGCCCTTTTGACCGGTGGGAAGTGAGACTTCATTGTAGTGCAGGTTTCCTTTGCAAGCTTGCTTGGTTGGCCAAAAAGGGCGTATGCGTTTTTTCCTGAATATATTCAGGAAAAAACGCATACGCCCTTTTTGGCCAAGTGCATCATTGTGGACGTTCTGCCTCTTTTCCTATGCTTTAAATGCAATTCCAGTCTACCTCCTGAAATCGGTTTCCTGCAATTCTGCCCCGCTTTCAAGTCCTCTTGGCAGCCTTACTTCAGTATATTTTTGGACGATAGCTGTCATTTATAACTCTGCAGGTTTGTGAATTACAGTGCCCCTGAGCTCCTTTCTTCAAGTCGCTTTCTCGTGAGCTGGCCGCAACACCGCAGGATGGCTTCAGGCCCTAATCTGGTTCCGGCACGGCACGCTGAGCCTTTGGTTAATTCCTCTTCCTGGTGGGAAATGAGAGTTAAATTTGCCCGTCCAGACACCTCCAGCTAGTCTCTCATTGGTTCTCCCTATTCCTGTCCATCTTCCGCAGAAATTGCAAACTGGGCCAACAGGAGGTTAAAGGCACTGACTCTCCAAGTCGGGAGAGTGTTAGTAAAGCGTCTGGAATGTTGCACCCGAGTACCAGGGGACGAAAACTGAGACATATTGGAACACGTCTCCCGATCACACGGTTGATCATACTCTGGGTTCCACATGCATGTTTTAGCTGAAGGAAGAATACCTTAAACCTGGAGAGTTGAGACCCGTGGAATGGGTACCATGCAATATGACTTCAAAGGGTCTTCAGTTGCTCACCGAACCTCTCCAATCCTATCACTGCTGCGTTTATGCCCCTGTACACACACTTGATTCTCTTTCAGACACATAGCAATCCATAGGTTTTAAGATACTTCCTAGTCAGGTACACTCTTAGGCATTTAATATGGGGTGTTGAGTCCATTTCGTTGAGCAAGGAGTAGCTCTTGTCTATTCCATATTTGGCTTAAGGAACTTTATCTGTGCTCATTTCAATCTCTGGTTTTATGCAGCACCCCAACTCACCTTTCCCCTTAAGCAAGCATAAGTTGGTTTTCTAAATTTGAGACCCTGTTCTGTTTTGTAATTCAGTTCCTGTGTAGCCAAGGTTACATTCCGTGTATTAGTGACATCTTATGATGTTTCTTTTTCTGTGTGACTTATTTCAGTTAGAATCATCATACCTGAATCCACTCATTATGCTGCTACGGGCCTGATGACATAGATTTCATTGCTGAGTGATACTGCATTGTACGTAAGTACCACAACTTCTTTATCCATTTTTCACTTTCTGCGATATTGAACTTGTACCGTAAACCAGGTTCTTGTAAACAGAGCCGTCCCAACCTTTGGGGTGGCTGTGTCTTTTTGATTTTAATTTCCCTAAGCTATAGGACCATAAGTGGAAGTGCCCTAGGCTCTGTTGCTTTGTTTTTTAGATGTTTCAGGAAACACCATACACTTCTCCCGAGTGGCTGTTGGCAATTGACATCCCGCCCATCAGCATAACAAGGCTCCCAGTTCTCCATGGCCTGTCCTGCCTTTCTGGATTTTACACTTTTTTCAGATGGCCCTTTTGACCGGGGGGAAGTGAGACTTCATTGTAGTGCCCATTTCCTTTGCAAGCTTGCTTGGTTGGCCAAAAAGGGCGTATGCGTTTTTTCCTGAATATATTCAGGAAAAAACGCATACGCCTTTTTTGGCCAAGTGCATCATTGTGGACGTTCTGCCTCTTTTCCTATGCTTTAAATGCAATTCCAGTCTACCTCCTGAAATCGGTTTCCTGCAATTCTGCCCCGCTTTCAAGTCCTCTTGGCAGCCTTACTTCAGTATATTTTTGGACGATAGCTGTCATTTATAACTCTGCAGCTTTGTGAATTACAGTGCCCCTGAGCTCCTTTCTTCAACTCGCTTTCTCGTGAGCTGGCCGCAACACCGCAGGATGGCTTCAGGCCCTAATCTGGTTCCGGCACGGCACGCTGAGCCTTTGGTTAATTCCTCTTCCTGGTGGGAAATGAGAGTTAAATTTGCCCGTCCAGACACCTCCAGCTAGTCTGTCATTGGTTCTCCCTATTCCTGTTCATCTTCCGCAGAAATTGCAAACTGGGCCAAACAGGAGGTTAAAGGCACTGACTCTCCAAGTCGGGAGAGTGTTAGTAAAGCGTCTGGAATGTTGCACCCGAGTACCAGGGGATGAAAACTGACACATATTGGAACACGTCTCCCGATCACACGGTTGATCATACTCTGGGTTCCACATGCATGTGTTAGCTTAAGGAAGAATACCTTAAACCTGGAGAGTTGAGACCCGTGGAATGGGTTCCATGCAATATGACTTCAAAGGGTCTTCATTTGCTCACCGAACCTCTCCAGTCCTATCACTGCTGCGTTTATGCCCCTGTACACACGCTTGATTCTCTTTCGGAGACATAGCAATCCATAGGTTTTAAGATACTTCCTAGTCAGGTACACTCTTAGGCATTTAATATGGGGTGTTGAGTCCATTTCGTTGAGCAAGGAGTAGCTCTTGTCTATTCCATATTTGGCTTAAGGAACTTTATCTGTGCTCATTTCAATCTCTGGTTTTATGCAGCACCCCAACTCACCTTTCCCCTTAAGCAAGCATAAGTTGGTTTTCTAAATTTGAGACCCTGTTCTGTTTTGTAATTCAGTTCCTGTGTAGCCAAGGTTACATTCCGTGTATTAGTGATATCTTATGATGTTTCTTTTTCTGTGTGACTTATTTCAGTTAGAATCATCGTACCTGAATCCACTCATTATGCTGCTACGGGCCTGATGACATAGATTTCATTGCTGAGTGATACTGCATTGTACGTAAGTACCACAACTTCTTTATCCATTTTTCACTTTCTGCGATATTGAACTTGTACCGTAAACCAGGTTCTTGTAAACAGAGCCGTCCCAACCTTTGGGGTGGCTGTGTCTTTTGATTTTAATTTCCCTAAGCTATAGGACCATAAGTGGAAGTGCCCTAGGCTCTGTTGCTTTGTTTTTTAGATGTTTCAGGAAACACCATACACTTCTCCCGAGTGGCTGTTGGCAATTTACATCCCGCCCATCAGCATAACAAGGCTCCCAGTTCTCCATGGCCTGTCCTGCCTTTCTGGATTTTACACTTTTTTCAGATGGCCCTTTTGACCGGGGGGAAGTGAGACTTCATTGTAGTGCAGATTTCCTTTGCAAGCTTGCTTGGTTGGCCAAAAAGGGCGTATGCGTTTTTTCCTGAATATATTCAGGAAAAAACGCATACGCACTTTTTGGCCAAGTGCATCATTGTGGACGTTCTGCCTCTTTTCCTATGCTTTAAATGCAATTCCAGTCTACCTCCTGAAATCGGTTTCCTGCAATTCTGCCCCGCTTTCAAGTCCTCTTGGCAGCCTTACTTCAGTATATTTTTGGACGATAGCTGTCATTTATAACTCTGCAGGTTTGTGAATTACAGTGCCCCTGAGCTCCTTTCTTCAACTCGCTTTCTCGTGAGCTGGCCGCAGCACCGCAGGATGGCTTCAGGCCCTAATCTGGTTCCGGCACGGCACGCTGAGCCTTTGGTTAATTCCTCTTCCTGGTGGGAAATGAGAGTTAAATTTGCCCGTCCAGACACCTCCATCTAGTCTGTCATTGGTTCTGCCTATTCCTGTTCATCTTCTGCAGAAATTGCAAACTGGGCCAAACAGGAGGTTAAAGGCACTGACTCTCCAAGTCGGGAGAGTTTTAGTAAAGCGTCTGGAATGTTGCACCCGAGTACCAGGGGACAAAAACTGAGACGTATTGGAACACGTCTCCCGATCACACGGTTGATCATACTCTGGGTTCCACATGCATGTTTTAGCTGAAGGAAGAATACCTTAAACCTGGAGAGTTGAGACCCGTGGAATGGGTACCATGCAATATGACTTCAAAGGGTCTTCATTTGCTCACCGAACCTCTCCAGTCCTATCACTGTTGCGTTTATGCCCCTGTACACACGCTTGATTCTCTTTCGGAGACATAGCAATCCATAGGTTTTAAGATACTTCCTAGTCAGGTACACTCTTAGGCATTTAATATGGGGTGTTGAGTCCATTTCGTTGAGCAAGGAGTAGCTCTTGTCTATTCCATATTTGGCTTAAGGAACTTTATCTGTGCTCATTTCAATCTCTGGTTTTATGCAGCACCCCAACTCACCTTTCCCCTTAAGCAAGCATAAGTTGGTTTTCCAAATTTGAGACACTGTTCTGTTTTGTAATTCAGTTCCTGTGTAGCCAAGTTTACATTCCGTGTATTAGTGATATCTTATGATGTTTCTTTTTCTGTGTGACTTATTTCAGTTAGAATCATCATACCTGAATCCACTCATTATGCTGCTACGGGCCTGATGACATAGATTTCCTTGCTGAGTGATACTGCATTGTACGTAAGTACCACAACTTCTTTATCCATTTTTCACTTTCTGCGATATTGAACTTGTACCGTAAACCAGGTTCTTGTAAACAGAGCCGTCCCAACCTTTGGGGTGGCTGTGTCTTTTTGATTTTAATTTCCCTAAGCTATAGGACCATAAGTGGAAGTGCCCTAGGCTCTGTTGCTTTGATTTTTAGATGTTTCAGGAAACACCATACACTTCTCCCGAGTGGCTGTTGGCAGTTTACATCCCGCCCATCAGCATAACAAGGCTCCCAGTTCTCCATGGCCTGTCCTGCCTTTCTGGATTTTATACTTTTTTCAGATGGCCCTTTTGACCGGGGGGAAGTGAGACTTCATTGTAGTGCAGATTTCCTTTGCAAGCTTGCTTGGTTGGCCAAAAAGGGCGTATGCGTTTTTTCCTGAATATATTCAGGAAAAAACGCATACGCCCTTTTTGGCCAAGTGCATCATTGTGGACGTTCTGCCTCTTTTCCTATGCTTTAAATGCAATTCCAGTCTACCTCCTGAAATCGGTTTCCTGCAATTCTGCCCCGCTTTCAAGTCCTCTTGGCAGCCTTACTTCAGTATATTTTTGGACGATAGCTGTCATTTATAACTCTGCAGGTTTGTGAATTACAGTGCCCCTGAGCTCCTTTCTTCAACTCGCTTTCTCGTGAGCTGGCCGCAACCCCGCAGGATGGCTTCAGGCCCTAATCTGGTTCCGGCACGGCACGCTGAGCCTTTGGTTAATTCCTCTTCCTGGTGGGAAATGAGAGTTCAATTTGCCCGTCCAGACACCTCCAGCTAGTCTGTCATTGGTTCTCCCTATTCCTGTTCATCTTCCGCAGAAATTGCAAACTGGGCCAAACAGGAGGTTAAAGGCACTGACTCTCCAAGTCGGGAGAGTGTTAGTAAAGCGTCTGGAATGTTGCACCCGAGTACCAGGGGAGGAAAACTGAGACATATTGGAACACGTCTCCCGATCACACGGTTGATCATACTCTGGGTTCCACATGCATGTTTTAGCTGAAGGAAGAATACCTTAAACCTGGAGAGTTGAGACCCGTGGAATGGGTACCATGCAATATGACTTCAAAGGGTCTTCATTTGCCCACCGAACCTCTCCAATCCTATCACTGCTGCGTTTATGCCCCTGTACACACACTTGATTCTCTTTCAGAGACATAGCAATCCATAGGTTTTAAGATACTTCCTAGTCAGGTACACTCTTAGGCATTTAATATGGGGTGTTGAGTCCATTTCGTTGAGCAAGGAGTAGCTCTTGTCTATTCCATATTTGGCTTAAGGAACTTTATCTGTGCTCATTTCAATCTCTGGTTTTATGCAGCACCCCAACTCACCTTTCCCCTTAAGCAAGCATAAGTTGGTTTTCCAAATTTGAGACCCTGTTCTGTTTTGTAATTCAGTTCCTGTGTAGCCAAGTTTACATTCCGTGTATTAGTGATATCTTATGATGTTTCTTTTTCTGTGTGACTTATTTCAGTTAGAATCATCATACCTGAATCCACTCATTATGCTGCTACGGGCCTGATGACATAGATTTCATTGCTGAGTGATACTGCATTGTACGTAAGTACCACAACTTCTTTATCCATTTTTCACTTTCTGCGATATTGAACTTGTACCGTAAACCAGGTTCTTGTAAACAGAGCCGTCCCAACCTTTGGGGTGGCTGTGTCTTTTGATTTTAATTTCCCTAAGCTATAGGACCATAAGTGGAAGTGCCCTAGGCTCTGTTGCTTTGTTTTTTAGATGTTTCAGGAAACACCATACACTTCTCCCGAGTGGCTGTTGGCAATTGACATCCCGCCCATCAGCATAACAAGGCTCCCAGTTCTCCATGGCCTGTCCTGCCTTTCTGGATTTTACACTTTTTTCAGATGGCCCTTTTGACCGGGGGGAAGTGAGACTTCATTGTAGTGCAGATTTCCTTTGCAAGCTTGCTTGGTTGGCCAAAAAGGGCGTATGCGTTTTTTCCTGAATATATTCAGGAAAAAACGCATACGCCCTTTTTGGCCAAGTGCATCATTGTGGACGTTCTGCCTCTTTTCCTATGCTTTAAATGCAATTCCAGTCTACCTCCTGAAATCGGTTTCCTGCAATTCTGCCCCGCTTTCAAGTCCTCTTGGCAGCCTTACTTCAGTATATTTTTAGACGATAGCTGTCATTTATAACTCTGCAGCTTTGTGAATTACAGTGCCCCTGAGCTCCTTTCTTCAACTCGCTTTCTCGTGAGCTGGCCGCAACACCGCAGGATGGCTTCAGGCCCTAATCTGGTTCCGGCACGGCACGCTGAGCCTTTGGTTAATTCCTCTTCCTGGTGGGAAATGAGAGTTAAATTTGCCCGGCCAGACAGCTCCAGCTAGTCTGTCATTGGTTCTCCCTATTCCTGTTCATCTTCCGCAGAAATTGCAAACTGGGCCAAACAGGAGGTTAAAGGCACTGACTCTCCAAGTTGGGAGAGTGTTAGTAAAGCGTCTGGAATGTTGCACCCGAGTACCAGGGGACGAAAACTGAGACATATTGGAACACGTCTCCCGATCACACGGTTGATCATACTCTGGGTTCCACATGCATGTTTTAGCTGAAGGAAGAATACCTTAAACCTGGAGAGTTGAGACCCGTGGAATGGGTACCATGCAATATGACTTCAAAGGGTCTTCATTTGCTCACCGAACCTCTCCAATCCTATCACTGCTGCGTTTATGCCCCTGTACACACACTTGATTCTCTTTCAGAGACATAGCAATCCATAGGTTTTAAGATACTTCCTAGTCAGGTACACTCTTAGGCATTTAATATGGGGTGTTGAGTCCATTTCGTTGAGCAAGGAGTAGCTCTTGTCTATTCCATATTTGGCTTAAGGAACTTTATCTGTGCTCATTTCAATCTCTGGTTTTATGCAGCACCCCAACTCACCTTTCCCCTTAAGCAAGCATAAGTTGGGTTTCTAAATTTGAGACCCTGTTCTGTTTTGTAATTCAGTTCCTGTGTAGCCAAGGTTACATTCCGTGTATTAGTGATATCTTATGATGTTTCTTTTTCTGTGTGACTTATTTCAGTTAGAATCATCGTACCTGAATCCACTCATTATGCTGCTACGGGCCTGATGACATAGATTTCATTGCTGAGTGATATTGCATTGTACGTAAGTACCACAACTTCTTTATCCATTTTTCACTTTCTGCGATATTGAACTTGTACCGTAAACCAGGTTCTTGTAAACGGAGCCGTCCCAACCTTTGGGGTGGCTGTGTCTTTTTGATTTTAATTTCCCTAAGCTATAGGACCATAAGTGGAAATGCCCTAGGCTCTGTTGCTTTGTTTTTTAGATGTTTCAGGAAACACCATACACTTCTCCCCAGTGGCTGTTGGCAATTTACATCCCGCCCATCAGCATAACAAGGCTCCCAGTTCTCCATGGCCTGTCCTGCCTTTCTGGATTTTACACTTTTTTCAGATGGCCCTTTTGACCGGGGGGAAGTGAGACTTCATTGTAGTGCAGATTTCCTTTGCAAGCTTGCTTGGTTGGCCAAAAAGGGCGTATGCGTTTTTTCCTGAATATATTCAGGAAAAAACGCATACGCCCTTTTTGGCCAAGTGCATCATTGTGGACGTTCTGCCTCTTTTCCTATGCTTTAAATGCAATTCCAGTCTACCTCCTGAAATCGGTTTCCTGCAATTCTGCCCCGCTTTCAAGTCCTCTTGGCAGCCTTACTTCAGTATATTTTTGGACGATAGCTGTCATTTATAACTCTGCAGGTTTGTGAATTACAGTGCCCCTGAGCTCCTTTCTTCAACTCGCTTTCTCGTGAGCTGGCCGCAGCACCGCAGGATGGCTTCAGGCCCTAATCTGGTTCCGGCACGGCACGCTGAGCCTTTGGTTAATTCCTCTTCCTGGTGGGAAATGAGAGTTAAATTTGCCCGTCCAGACACCTCCATCTAGTCTGTCATTGGTTCTGCCTATTCCTGTTCATCTTCTGCAGAAATTGCAAACTGGGCCAAACAGGAGGTTAAAGGCACTGACTCTCCAAGTCGGGAGAGTTTTAGTAAAGCGTCTGGAATGTTGCACCCGAGTACCAGGGGACAAAAACTGAGACGTATTGGAACACGTCTCCCGATCACACGGTTGATCATACTCTGGGTTCCACATGCATGTTTTAGCTGAAGGAAGAATACCTTAAACCTGGAGAGTTGAGACCCGTGGAATGGGTACCATGCAATATGACTTCAAAGGGTCTTCATTTGCTCACCGAACCTCTCCAGTCCTATCACTGTTGCGTTTATGCCCCTGTACACACGCTTGATTCTCTTTCGGAGACATAGCAATCCATAGGTTTTAAGATACTTCCTAGTCAGGTACACTCTTAGGCATTTAATATGGGGTGTTGAGTCCATTTCGTTGAGCAAGGAGTAGCTCTTGTCTATTCCATATTTGGCTTAAGGAACTTTATCTGTGCTCATTTCAATCTCTGGTTTTATGCAGCACCCCAACTCACCTTTCCCCTTAAGCAAGCATAAGTTGGTTTTCCAAATTTGAGACACTGTTCTGTTTTGTAATTCAGTTCCTGTGTAGCCAAGTTTACATTCCGTGTATTAGTGATATCTTATGATGTTTCTTTTTCTGTGTGACTTATTTCAGTTAGAATCATCATACCTGAATCCACTCATTATGCTGCTACGGGCCTGATGACATAGATTTCCTTGCTGAGTGATACTGCATTGTACGTAAGTACCACAACTTCTTTATCCATTTTTCACTTTCTGCGATATTGAACTTGTACCGTAAACCAGGTTCTTGTAAACAGAGCCGTCCCAACCTTTGGGGTGGCTGTGTCTTTTTGATTTTAATTTCCCTAAGCTATAGGACCATAAGTGGAAGTGCCCTAGGCTCTGTTGCTTTGATTTTTAGATGTTTCAGGAAACACCATACACTTCTCCCGAGTGGCTGTTGGCAGTTTACATCCCGCCCATCAGCATAACAAGGCTCCCAGTTCTCCATGGCCTGTCCTGCCTTTCTGGATTTTATACTTTTTTCAGATGGCCCTTTTGACCGGGGGGAAGTGAGACTTCATTGTAGTGCAGATTTCCTTTGCAAGCTTGCTTGGTTGGCCAAAAAGGGCGTATGCGTTTTTTCCTGAATATATTCAGGAAAAAACGCATACGCCCTTTTTGGCCAAGTGCATCATTGTGGACGTTCTGCCTCTTTTCCTATGCTTTAAATGCAATTCCAGTCTACCTCCTGAAATCGGTTTCCTGCAATTCTGCCCCGCTTTCAAGTCCTCTTGGCAGCCTTACTTCAGTATATTTTTGGACGATAGCTGTCATTTATAACTCTGCAGGTTTGTGAATTACAGTGCCCCTGAGCTCCTTTCTTCAACTCGCTTTCTCGTGAGCTGGCCGCAACCCCGCAGGATGGCTTCAGGCCCTAATCTGGTTCCGGCACGGCACGCTGAGCCTTTGGTTAATTCCTCTTCCTGGTGGGAAATGAGAGTTAAATTTGCCCGTCCAGACACCTCCAGCTAGTCTGTCATTGGTTCTCCCTATTCCTGTTCATCTTCCGCAGAAATTGCAAACTGGGCCAAACAGGAGGTTAAAGGCACTGACTCTCCAAGTCGGGAGAGTGTTAGTAAAGCGTCTGGAATGTTGCACCCGAGTACCAGGGGAGGAAAACTGAGACATATTGGAACACGTCTCCCGATCACACGGTTGATCATACTCTGGGTTCCACATGCATGTTTTAGCTGAAGGAAGAATACCTTAAACCTGGAGAGTTGAGACCCGTGGAATGGGTACCATGCAATATGACTTCAAAGGGTCTTCATTTGCCCACCGAACCTCTCCAATCCTATCACTGCTGCGTTTATGCCCCTGTACACACACTTGATTCTCTTTCAGAGACATAGCAATCCATAGGTTTTAAGATACTTCCTAGTCAGGTACACTCTTAGGCATTTAATATGGGGTGTTGAGTCCATTTCGTTGAGCAAGGAGTAGCTCTTGTCTATTCCATATTTGGCTTAAGGAACTTTATCTGTGCTCATTTCAATCTCTGGTTTTATGCAGCACCCCAACTCACCTTTCCCCTTAAGCAAGCATAAGTTGGTTTTCCAAATTTGAGACCCTGTTCTGTTTTGTAATTCAGTTCCTGTGTAGCCAAGTTTACATTCCGTGTATTAGTGATATCTTATGATGTTTCTTTTTCTGTGTGACTTATTTCAGTTAGAATCATCATACCTGAATCCACTCATTATGCTGCTACGGGCCTGATGACATAGATTTCATTGCTGAGTGATACTGCATTGTACGTAAGTACCACAACTTCTTTATCCATTTTTCACTTTCTGCGATATTGAACTTGTACCGTAAACCAGGTTCTTGTAAACAGAGCCGTCCCAACCTTTGGGGTGGCTGTGTCTTTTGATTTTAATTTCCCTAAGCTATAGGACCATAAGTGGAAGTGCCCTAGGCTCTGTTGCTTTGTTTTTTAGATGTTTCAGGAAACACCATACACTTCTCCCGAGTGGCTGTTGGCAATTGACATCCCGCCCATCAGCATAACAAGGCTCCCAGTTCTCCATGGCCTGTCCTGCCTTTCTGGATTTTACACTTTTTTCAGATGGCCCTTTTGACCGGGGGGAAGTGAGACTTCATTGTAGTGCAGATTTCCTTTGCAAGCTTGCTTGGTTGGCCAAAAAGGGCGTATGCGTTTTTTCCTGAATATATTCAGGAAAAAACGCATACGCCCTTTTTGGCCAAGTGCATCATTGTGGACGTTCTGCCTCTTTTCCTATGCTTTAAATGCAATTCCAGTCTACCTCCTGAAATCGGTTTCCTGCAATTCTGCCCCGCTTTCAAGTCCTCTTGGCAGCCTTACTTCAGTATATTTTTGGACGATAGCTGTCATTTATAACTCTGCAGGTTTGTGAATTACAGTGCCCCTGAGCTCCTTTCTTCAACTCGCTTTCTCGTGAGCTGGCCGCAACCCCGCAGGATGGCTTCAGGCCCTAATCTGGTTCCGGCACGGCACGCTGAGCCTTTGGTTAATTCCTCTTCCTGGTGGGAAATGAGAGTTAAATTTGCCCGTCCAGACACCTCCAGCTAGTCTGTCATTGGTTCTCCCTATTCCTGTTCATCTTCCGCAGAAATTGCAAACTGGGCCAAACAGGAGGTTAAAGGCACTGACTCTCCAAGTCGGGAGAGTGTTAGTAAAGCGTCTGGAATGTTGCACCCGAGTACCAGGGGACGAAAACTGAGACATATTGGAACACGTCTCCCGATCACACGGTTGATCATACTCTGGGTTCCACATGCATGTTTTAGCTGAAGGAAGAATACCTTAAACCTGGAGAGTTGAGACCCGTGGAATGGGTACCATGCAATATGACTTCAAAGGGTCTTCATTTGCCCACCGAACCTCTCCAATCCTATCACTGCTGCGTTTATGCCCCTGTACACACACTTGATTCTCTTTCAGAGACATAGCAATCCATAGGTTTTAAGATACTTCCTAGTCAGGTACACTCTTAGGCATTTAATATGGGGTGTTGAGTCCATTTCGTTGAGCAAGGAGTAGCTCTTGTCTATTCCATATTTGGCTTAAGGAACTTTATCTGTGCTCATTTCAATCTCTGGTTTTATGCAGCACCCCAACTCACCTTTCCCCTTAAGCAAGCATAAGTTGGTTTTCTAAATTTGAGACCCTGTTCTGTTTTGTAATTCAGTTCCTGTGTAGCCAAGTTTACATTCCGTGTATTAGTGATATCTTATGATGTTTCTTTTTCTGTGTGACTTATTTCAGTTAGAATCATCGTACCTGAATCCACTCATTATGCTGCTACGGGCCTGATGACATAGATTTCATTGCTGAGTGATACTGCATTGTACGTAAGTACCACAACTTCTTTATCCATTTTTCACTTTCTGCGATATTGAACTTGTACCGTAAACCAGGTTCTTGTAAACAGAGCCGTCCCAACCTTTGGGGTGGCTGTGTCTTTTGATTTTAATTTCCCTAAGCTATAGGACCATAAGTGGAAGTGCCCTAGGCTCTGTTGCTTTGTTTTTTAGATGTTTCAGGAAACACCATACACTTCTCCCGAGTGGCTGTTGGCAATTGACATCCCGCCCATCAGCATAACAAGGCTCCCAGTTCTCCATGGCCTGTTCTGCCTTTCTGGATTTTACACTTTTTTCAGATGGCCCTTTTGACCGGGGGGAAGTGAGACTTCACTGTAGTGCAGATTTCCTTTGCAAGCTTGCTTGGTTGGCCAAAAAGGGCGTATGCGTTTTTTCCTGAATATATTCAGGAAAAAACGCATACGCCCTTTTTGGCCAAGTGCATCATTGTGGACGTTCTGCCTCTTTTCCTATGCTTTAAATGCAATTCCAGTCTACCTCCTGAAATCGGTTTCCTGCAATTCTGCCCCGCTTTCAAGTCCTCTTGGCAGCCTTACTTCAGTATATTTTTGGACGATAGCTGTCATTTATAACTCTGCAAGTTTGTGAATTACAGTGCCCCTGAGCTCCTTTCTTCAAGTCGCTTTCTCGTGAGCTGGCCGCAACACCGCAGGATGGCTTCAGGCCCTAATCTGGTTCCGGCACGGCACGCTGAGCCTTTGGTTAATTCCTCTTCCTGGTGGGAAATGAGAGTTAAATTTGCCCGTCCAGACACCTCCAGCTAGTCTCTCATTGGTTCTCCCTATTCCTGTTCATCTTCCGCAGAAATTGCAAACTGGGCCAAACAGGAGGTTAAAGGCACTGACTCTCCAAGTCGGGAGAGTGTTAGTAAAGCGTCTGGAATGTTGCACCCGAGTACCAGGGGACGAAAACTGACACATATTGGAACACGTCTCCCGATCACACGGTTGATCATACTCTGGGTTCCACATGCATGTTTTAGCTGAAGGAAGAATACCTTAAACCTGGAGAGTTGAGACCCGTGGAATGGGTACCATGCAATATGACTTCAAAGGGTCTTCATTTGCTCACCGAACCTCTCCAATCCTATCACTGCTGCGTTTATGCCCCTGTACACACACTTGATTCTCTTTCAGAGACATAGCAATCCATAGGTTTTAAGATACTTCCTAGTCAGGTACACTCTTAGGCATTTAATATGGGGTGTTGAGTCCATTTCGTTGAGCAAGGAGTAGCTCTTGTCTATTCCATATTTGGCTTAAGGAACTTTATCTGTGCTCATTTCAATCTCTGGTTTTATGCAGCACCCCAACTCACCTTTCCCCTTAAGCAAGGATAAGTTGGTTTTCTAAATTTGAGACCCTGTTCTGTTTTGTAATTCAGTTCCTGTGTAGCCAAGGTTACATTCCGTGTATTAGTGATATCTTATGATGTTTCTTTTTCTGTGTGACTTATTTCAGTTAGAATCATCGTACCTGAATCCACTCATTATGCTGCTACGGGCCTGATGACATAGATTTCATTGCTGAGTGATACTGCATTGTACGTAAGTACCACAACTTCTTTATCCATTTTTCACTTTCTGCGATACTGAACTTGTACCGTAAACCAGGTTCTTGTAAACAGAGCCGTCCCAACCTTTGGGGTGGCTGTGTCTTTTGATTTTAATTTCCCTAAGCTATAGGACCATAAGTGGAAGTGCCCTAGGCTCTGTTGCTTTGTTTTTTAGATGTTTCAGGAAACACCATACACTTCTCCCGAGTGGCTGTTGGCAATTGACATCCCGCCCATCAGCATAACAAGGCTCCCAGTTCTCCATGGCCTGTCCTGCCTTTCTGGATTTTACACTTTTTTCAGATGGCCCTTTTGACCGGGGGGAAGTGAGACTTCACTGTAGTGCAGATTTCCTTTGGAAGCTTGCTTGGTTGGCCAAAAAGGGCGTATGCGTTTTTTCCTGAATATATTCAGGAAAAAACGCATACGCCCTTTTTGGCCAAGTGCATCATTGTGGACGTTCTGCCTCTTTTCCTATGCTTTAAATGCAATTCCAGTCTACCTCCTGAAATCGGTTTCCTGCAATTCTGCCCCGCTTTCAAGTCCTCTTGGCAGCCTTACTTCAGTATATTTTTGGACGATAGCTGTCATTTATAACTCTGCAGGTTTGTGAATTACAGTGCCCCTGAGCTCCTTTCTTCAACTCGCTTTCTCGTGAGCTGGCCGCAACCCCGCAGGATGGCTTCAGGCCCTAATCTGGTTCCGGCACGGCACGCTGAGCCTTTGGTTAATTCCTCTTCCTGGTGGGAAATGAGAGTTAAATTTGCCCGTCCAGACACCTCCAGCTAGTCTGTCATTGGTTCTCCCTATTCCTGTTCATCTTCCGCAGAAATTGCAAACTGGGCCAAACAGGAGGTTAAAGGCACTGACTCTCCAAGTCGGGAGAGTGTTAGTAAAGCGTCTGGAATGTTGCACCCGAGTACCAGGGGACGAAAACTGAGACATATTGGAACACGTCTCCCGATCACACGGTTGATCATACTCTGGGTTCCACATGCATGTTTTAGCTGAAGGAAGAATACCTTAAACCTGGAGAGTTGAGACCCGTGGAATGGGTACCATGCAATATGACTTCAAAGGGTCTTCATTTGCCCACCGAACCTCTCCAATCCTATCACTGCTGCGTTTATGCCCCTGTACACACACTTGATTCTCTTTCAGAGACATAGCAATCCATAGGTTTTAAGATACTTCCTAGTCAGGTACACTCTTAGGCATTTAATATGGGGTGTTGAGTCCATTTCGTTGAGCAAGGAGTAGCTCTTGTCTATTCCATATTTGGCTTAAGGAACTTTATCTGTGCTCATTTCAATCTCTGGTTTTATGCAGCACCCCAACTCACCTTTCCCCTTAAGCAAGCATAAGTTGGGTTTCTAGATTAGAGACCCTGTTCTGTTTTGTAATTCAGTTCCTGTGTAGCCAAGGTTACATTCCGTGTATTAGTGATATCTTATGATGTTTCTTTTCCTGTGTGACTTATTTCAGTTAGAATCATCGTACCTGAATCCACTCATTATGCTGCTACGGGCCTGATGACATAGATTTCATTGCTGAGTGATACTGCATTGTACGTAAGTACCACAACTTCTTTATCCATTTTTCACTTTCTGCGATATTGAACTTGTACCGTAAACCAGGTTCTTGTAAACAGAGCCGTCCCAACCTTTGGGGTGGTGGTGTCTTTTTGATTTTAATTTCCCTAAGCTATAGGACCATAAGTGGAAGTGCCCTAGGCTCTGTTGCTTTGTTTTTTAGCTGTTTCAGGAAACACCATACACTTCTCCGGAGTGGCTGTTGGCAATTTACATCCCGCCCATCAGCATAACAAGGCTCCCAGTTCTCCATGGCCTGTCCTGCCTTTCTGGATTTTACACTTTTTTCAGATGTCCCTTTTGACCGGGGGGAAGTGAGACTTCATTGTAGTGCAGATTTCCTTTGCAAGCTTGCTTGGTTGGCCAAAAAGGGCGTATGCGTTTTTTCCTGAATATATTCAGGAAAAAACGCATACGCCCTTTTTGGCCAAGTGCATCATTGTGGACGTTCTGCCTCTTTTCCTATGCTTTAAATGCAATTCCAGTCTACCTCCTGAAATCGGTTTCCTGCAATTCTGCCCCGCTTTCAAGTCCTCTTGGCAGCCTTACTTCAGTATATTTTTGGACGATAGCTGTCATTTATAACTCTGCAGGTTTGTGAATTACAGTGCCCCTGAGCTCCTTTCTTCAACTCGCTTTCTCGTGAGCTGGCCGCAACCCCGCAGGATGGCTTCAGGCCCTAATCTGGTTCCGGCACGTCACGCTGAGCCTTTGGTTAATTCCTCTTCCTGGTGGGAAATGAGAGTTAAATTTGCCCGTCCAGACACCTCCAGCTAGTCTGTCATTGGTTCTCCCTATTCCTGTTCATCTTCCGCAGAAATTGCAAACTGGGCCAAACAGGAGGTTAAAGGCACTGACTCTCCAAGTCGGGAGAGTGTTAGTAAAGCGTCTGGAATGTTGCACCCGAGTACCAGGGGACGAAAACTGAGACATATTGGAACACGTCTCCCGATCACACAGTTGATCATACTCTGGGATCCACATGCATGTTTTAGCTGAAGGAAGAATACCTTAAACCTGGAGAGTTGAGACCCGTGGAATGGGTACCATGCAATATGACTTCAAAGGGTCTTCATTTGCCCACCGAACCTCTCCAATCCTATCACTGCTGCGTTTATGCCCCTGTACACACACTTGATTCTCTTTCAGAGACATAGCAATCCATAGGTTTTAAGATACTTCCTAGTCAGGTACACTCTTAGGCATTTAATATGGGGTGTTGAGTCCATTTCGTTGAGCAAGGAGTAGCTCTTGTCTATTCCATATTTGGCTTAAGGAACTTTATCTGTGCTCATTTCAATCTCTGGTTTTATGCAGCACCCCAACTCACCTTTCCCCTTAAGCAAGCATAAGTTGGGTTTCTAGATTAGAGACCCTGTTCTGTTTTGTAATTCAGTTCCTGTGTAGCCAAGTTTACATTCCGTGTATTAGTGATATCTTATGATGTTTCTTTTCCTGTGTGACTTATTTCAGTTAGAATCATCGTACCTGAATCCACTCATTATGCTGCTACGGGCCTGATGACATAGATTTCATTGCTGAGTGATACTGCATTGTACGTAAGTACCACAACTTCTTTATCCATTTTTCACTTTCTGCGATATTGAACTTGTACCGTAAACCAGGTTCTTGTAAACAGAGCCGTCCCAACCTTTGGGGTGGCGGTGTCTTTTTGATTTTAATTTCCCTAAGCTATAGGACCATAAGTGGAAGTGCCCTAGGCTCTGTTGCTTTGTTTTTTAGATGTTTCAGGAAACACCATACACTTCTCCCGAGTGGCTGTTGGCAATTTACATCCCGCCCATCAGCATAACAAGGCTCCCAGTTCTCCATGGCCTGTCCTGCCTTTCTGGATTTTACACTTTTTTCAGATGGCCCTTTTGACCGGGGGGAAGTGAGACTTCATTGTAGTGCAGATTTCCTTTGCAAGCTTGCTTGGTTGGCCAAAAAGGGCGTATGCGTTTTTTCCTGAATATATTCAGGAAAAAACGCATACGCCCTTTTTGGCCAAGTGCATCATTGTGGACGTTCTGCCTCTTTTCCTATGCTTTAAATGCAATTCCAGTCTACCTCCTGAAATCGGTTTCCTGCAATTCTGCCCCGCTTTCAAGTCCTCTTGGCAGCCTTACTTCAGTATATTTTTGGACGATAGCTGTCATTTATAACTCTGCAGGTTTGTGAATTACAGTGCCCCTGAGCTCCTTTCTTCAACTCGCTTTCTCGTGAGCTGGCCGCAACACCGCAGGATGGCTTCAGGCCCTAATCTGGTTCCGGCACGGCACGCTGAGCCTTTGGTTAATTCCTCTTCCTGGTGGGAAATGAGAGTTAAATTTGCCCGTCCAGACACCTCCAGCTAGTCTCTCATTGGTTCTCCCTATCCCTGTTCATCTTCCGCAGAAATTGCAAACTGGGCCAAACAGGAGGTTAAAGGCACTGACTCTCCAAGTCGGGAGAGTGTTAGTAAAGCGTCTGGAATGTTGCACCCGAGTACCAGGGGACGAAAACTGAGACATATTGGAACACGTCTCCCGATCACACAGTTGATCATACTCTGGGTTCCACATGCATGTTTTAGCTGAAGGAAGAATACCTTAAACCTGGAGAGTTGAGACCCGTGGAATGGGTACCATGCAATATGACTTCAAAGGGTCTTCATTTGCTCACCGAACCTCTCCAATCCTATCACTGCTGCGTTTATGCCCCTGTACACACACTTGATTCTCTTTCAGAGACATAGCAATCCATAGGTTTTAAGATACTTCCTAGTCAGGTACACTCTTAGGCATTTAATATGGGGTGTTGAGTCCATTTCGTTGAGCAAGGAGTAGCTCTTGTCTATTCCATATTTGGCTTAAGGAACTTTATCTGTGCTCATTTCAATCTCTGGTTTTATGCAGCACCCCAACTCACCTTTCCCCTTAAGCAAGCATAAGTTGGGTTTCTAGATTAGAGACCCTGTTCTGTTTTGTAATTCAGTTCCTGTGTAGCCAAGTTTACATTCCGTGTATTAGTGATATCTTATGATGTTTCTTTTCCTGTGTGACTTATTTCAGTTAGAATCATCGTACCTGAATCCACTCATTATGCTGCTACGGGCCTGATGACATAGATTTCATTGCTGAGTGATACTGCATTGTACGTAAGTACCACAACTTCTTTATCCATTTTTCACTTTCTGCGATATTGAACTTGTACCATAAACCAGGTTCTTGTAAACAGAGCCGTCCCAACCTTTGGGGTGGCGGTGTCTTTTTGATTTTAATTTCCCTAAGCTATAGGACCATAAGTGGAAGTGCCCTAGGCTCTGTTGCTTTGTTTTTTAGATGTTTCAGGAAACACCATACAGTTCTCCCGAGTGGCTGTTGGCAATTTACATCCCACCCATCAGCATAACAAGGCTCCCAGTTCTCCATGGCCTGTCCTGCCTTTCTGGATTTTACACTTTTTTCAGATGGCCCTTTTGACCGGGGGGAAGTGAGACTTCATTGTAGTGCAGATTTCCTTTGCAAGCTTGCTTGGTTGGCCAAAAAGGGCGTATGCGTTTTTTCCTGAATATATTCAGGAAAAAACGCATACGCCCTTTTTGGCCAAGTGCATCATTGTGGACGTTCTGCCTCTTTTCCTATGCTTTAAATGCAATTCCAGTCTACCTCCTGAAATCGGTTTCCTGCAATTCTGCCCCGCTTTCAAGTCCTCTTGGCAGCCTTACTTCAGTATATTTTTGGACGATAGCTGTCATTTATAACTCTGCAGGTTTGTGAATTACAGTGCCCCTGAGCTCCTTTCTTCAACTCGCTTTCTCGTGAGCTGGCCGCAACCCCGCACGATGGCTTCAGGCCCTAATCTGGTTCCGGCACGGCACGCTGAGCCTTTGTTTAATTCCTCTTCCTGGTGGGAAATGAGAGTTAAATTTGCCCGTCCAGACACCTCCAGCTAGTCTCTCATTGGTTCTCCCTATCCCTGTTCATCTTCCGCAGAAATTGCAAACTGGGCCAAACAGGAGGTTAAAGGCACTGACTCTCCAAGTCGGGAGAGTGTTAGTAAAGCGTCTGGAATGTTGCACCCGAGTACCAGGGGACGAAAACTGAGACATATTGGAACACGTCTCCCGATCACACAGTTGATCATACTCTGGGTTCCACATGCATGTTTTAGCTGAAGGAAGAATACCTTAAACCTGGAGAGTTGAGACCCGTGGAATGGGTACCATGCAATATGACTTCAAAGGGTCTTCATTTGCTCACCGAACCTCTCCAATCCTATCACTGCTGCGTTTATGCCCCTGTACACACACTTGATTCTCTTTCAGAGACATAGCAATCCATAGGTTTTAAGATACTTCCTAGTCAGGTACACTCTTAGGCATTTAATATGGGGTGTTGAGTCCATTTCGTTGAGCAAGGAGTAGCTCTTGTCTATTCCATATTTGGCTTAAGGAACTTTATCTGTGCTCATTTCAATCTCTGGTTTTATGCAGCACCCCAACTCACCTTTCCCCTTAAGCAAGCATAAGTTGGGTTTCTAGATTAGAGACCCTGTTCTGTTTTGTAATTCAGTTCCTGTGTAGCCAAGTTTACATTCCGTGTATTAGTGATATCTTATGATGTTTCTTTTCCTGTGTGACTTATTTCAGTTAGAATCATCGTACCTGAATCCACTCATTATGCTGCTACGGGCCTGATGACATAGATTTCATTGCTGAGTGATACTGCATTGTACGTAAGTACCACAACTTCTTTATCCATTTTTCACTTTCTGCGATATTGAACTTGTACCGTAAACCAGGTTCTTGTAAACAGAGCCGTCCCAACCTTTGGGGTGGCTGTGTCTTTTGATTTTAATTTCCCTAAGCTATAGGACCATAAGTGGAAGTGCCCTAGGCTCTGTTGCTTTGTTTTTTAGATGTTTCAGGAAACACCATACAGTTCTCCCGAGTGGCTGTTGGCAATTTACATCCCACCCATCAGCATAACAAGGCTCCCAGTTCTCCATGGCCTGTCCTGCCTTTCTGGATTTTACACTTTTTTCAGATGGCCCTTTTGACCGGGGGGAAGTGAGACTTCATTGTAGTGCAGATTTCCTTTGCAAGCTTGCTTGGTTGGCCAAAAAGGGCGTATGCGTTTTTTCCTGAATATATTCAGGAAAAAACGCATACGCCCTTTTTGGCCAAGTGCATCATTGTGGACGTTCTGCCTCTTTTCCTATGCTTTAAATGCAATTCCTGTCTACCTCCTGAAATCGGTTTCCTGCAATTCTGCCCCGCTTTCAAGTCCTCTTGGCAGCCTTACTTCAGTATATTTTTGGACGATAGCTGTCATTTATAACTCTGCAGGTTTGTGAATTACAGTGCCCCTGAGCTCCTTTCTTCAACTCGCTTTCTCGTGAGCTGGCCGCAACCCCGCAGGATGGCTTCAGGCCCTAATCTGGTTCCGGCACGGCACGCTGAGCCTTTGGTTAATTCCTCTTCCTGGTGGGAAATGAGAGTTAAATTTGCCCGTCCAGACACCTCCAGCTAGTCTCTCATTGGTTCTCCCTATCCCTGTTCATCTTCCGCAGAAATTGCAAACTGGGCCAAACAGGAGGTTAAAGGCACTGACTCTCCAAGTCGGGAGAGTGTTAGTAAAGCGTCTGGAATGTTGCACCCGAGTACCAGGGGACGAAAACTGAGACATATTGGAACACGTCTCCCGATCACACGGTTGATCATACTCTGGGTTCCACATGCATGTTTTAGCTGAAGGAAGAATACCTTAAACCTGGAGAGTTGAGACCCGTGGAATGGGTACCATGCAATATGACTTCAAAGGGTCTTCATTTGCTCACCGAACCTCTCCAATCCTATCACTGCTGCGTTTATGCCCCTGTACACACACTTGATTCTCTTTCAGAGACATAGCAATCCATAGGTTTTAAGATACTTCCTAGTCAGGTACACTCTTAGGCATTTAATATGGGGTGTTGAGTCCATTTCGTTGAGCAAGGAGTAGCTCTTGTCTATTCCATATTTGGCTTAAGGAACTTTATCTGTGCTCATTTCAATCTCTGGTTTTATGCAGCACCCCAACTCACCTTTCCCCTTAAGCAAGCATAAGTTGGGTTTCTAGATTAGAGACCCTGTTCTGTTTTGTAATTCAGTTCCTGTGTAGCCAAGTTTACATTCCGTGTATTAGTGATATCTTATGATGTTTCTTTTCCTGTGTGACTTATTTCAGTTAGAATCATCGTACCTGAATCCACTCATTATGCTGCTACGGGCCTGATGACATAGATTTCATTGCTGAGTGATACTGCATTGTACGTAAGTACCACAACTTCTTTATCCATTTTTCACTTTCTGCGATATTGAACTTGTACCGTAAACCAGGTTCTTGTAAACAGAGCCGTCCCAACCTTTGGGGTGGCTGTGTCTTTTGATTTTAATTTCCCTAAGCTATAGGACCATAAGTGGAAGTGCCCTAGGCTCTGTTGCTTTGTTTTTTAGATGTTTCAGGAAACACCATACAGTTCTCCCGAGTGGCTGTTGGCAATTTACATCCCACCCATCAGCATAACAAGGCTCCCAGTTCTCCATGGCCTGTCCTGCCTTTCTGGATTTTACACTTTTTTCAGATGGCCCTTTTGACCGGGGGGAAGTGAGACTTCATTGTAGTGCAGATTTCCTTTGCAAGCTTGCTTGGTTGGCCAAAAAGGGCGTATGCGTTTTTTCCTGAATATATTCAGGAAAAAACGCATACGCCCTTTTTGGCCAAGTGCATCATTGTGGACGTTCTGCCTCTTTTCCTATGCTTTAAATGCAATTCCAGTCTACCTCCTGAAATCGGTTTCCTGCAATTCTGCCCCGCTTTCAAGTCCTCTTGGCAGCCTTACTTCAGTATATTTTTGGACGATAGCTGTCATTTATAACTCTGCAGGTTTGTGAATTACAGTGCCCCTGAGCTCCTTTCTTCAACTCGCTTTCTCGTGAGCTGGCCGCAACACCGCAGGATGGCTTCAGGCCCTAATCTGGTTCCGGCACGGCACGCTGAGCCTTTGTTTAATTCCTCTTCCTGGTGGGAAATGAGAGTTAAATTTGCCCGTCCAGACACCTCCAGCTAGTCTCTCATTGGTTCTCCCTATCCCTGTTCATCTTCCGCAGAAATTGCAAACTGGGCCAAACAGGAGGTTAAAGGCACTGACTCTCCAAGTCGGGAGAGTGTTAGTAAAGCGTCTGGAATGTTGCACCCGAGTACCAGGGGACGAAAACTGAGACATATTGGAACACGTCTCCCGATCACACGGTTGATCATACTCTGGGTTCCACATGCATGTTTTAGCTGAAGGAAGAATACCTTAAACCTGGAGAGTTGAGACCCGTGGAATGGGTACCATGCAATATGACTTCAAAGGGTCTTCATTTGCTCACCGAACCTCTCCAATCCTATCACTGCTGCGTTTATGCCCCTGTACACACACTTGATTCTCTTTCAGACACATAGCAATCCATAGGTTTTAAGATACTTCCTAGTCAGGTACACTCTTAGGCATTTAATATGGGGTGTTGAGTCCATTTCGTTGAGCAAGGAGTAGCTCTTGTCTATTCCATATTTGGCTTAAGGAACTTTATCTGTGCTCATTTCAATCTCTGGTTTTATGCAGCACCCCAACTCACCTTTCCCCTTAAGCAAGCATAAGTTGGGTTTCTAAATTTGAGACCCTGTTCTGTTTTGTAATTCAGTTCCTGTGTAGCCAAGTTTACATTCCGTGTATTAGTGATATCTTATGATGTTTCTTTTTCTGTGTGACTTATTTCAGTTAGAATCATCGTACCTGAATCCACTCATTATGCTGCTACGGGCCTGATGACATAGATTTCATTGCTGAGTGATATTGCATTGTACGTAAGTACCACAACTTCTTTATCCATTTTTCACTTTCTGCGATATTGAACTTGTACCGTAAACCAGGTTCTTGTAAACAGAGCCGTCCCAACCTTTGGGGTGTCTGTGTCTTTTTGATTTTAATTTCCCTAAGCTATAGGACCATAAGTGGAAGTGCCCTAGGCTCTGTTGCTTTGTTTTTTAGATGTTTCAGGAAACACCATACACTTCTCCCGAGTGGCTGTTGGCAATTTACATCCCGCCCATCAGCATAACAAGGCTCCCAGTTCTCCATGGCCTGTCCTGCCTTTCTGGATTTTACACTTTTTTCAGATGGCCCTTTTGACCGGGGGGAAGTGAGACTTCATTGTAGTGCACATTTCCTTTGCAAGCTTGCTTGGTTGGCCAAAAAGGGCGTATGCGTTTTTTCCTGAATATATTCAGGAAAAAACGCATACGCCCTTTTTGGCCAAGTGCATCATTGTGGACGTTCTGCCTCTTTTCCTATGCTTTAAATGCAATTCCAGTCTACCTCCTGAAATCGGTTTCCTGCAATTCTGCCCCGCTTTCAAGTCCTCTTGGCAGCCTTACTTCAGTATATTTTTGGACGATAGCTGTCATTTATAACTCTGCAGGTTTGTGAATTACAGTGCCCCTGAGCTCCTTTCTTCAACTCGCTTTCTCGTGAGCTGGCCGCAACCCCGCAGGATGGCTTCAGGCCCTAATCTGGTTCCGGCACGGCACGCTGAGCCTTTGGTTAATTCCTCTTCCTGGTGGGAAATGAGAGTTAAATTTGCCCGTCCAGACACCTCCAGCTAGTCTCTCATAGGTTCTCCCTATTCCTGTTCATCTTCCGCAGAAATTGCAAACTGGGCCAAACAGGAGGTTAAAGGCACTGACTCTCCAAGTCGGGAGAGTGTTAGTAAAGCGTCTGGAATGTTGCACCCGAGTACCAGGGGACGAAAACTGAGACATATTGGAACACGTCTCCCGATCACACGGTTGATCATACTCTGGGTTCCACATGCATGTTTTAGCTGAAGGAAGAATACCTTAAACCTGGAGAGTTGAGACCCGTGGAATGGGTACCATGCAATATGACTTCAAAGGGTCTTCATTTGCTCACCGAACCTCTCCAATCCTATCACTGCTGCGTTTATGCCCCTGTACACACACTTGATTCTCTTTCAGAGACATAGCAATCCATAGGTTTTAAGATACTTCCTAGTCAGGTACACTCTTAGGCATTTAATATGGGGTGTTGAGTCCATTTCGTTGAGCAAGGAGTAGCTCTTGTCTATTCCATATTTGGCTTAAGGAACTTTATCTGTGCTCATTTCAATCTCTGGTTTTATGCAGCACCCCAACTCACCTTTCCCCTTAAGCAAGCATAAGTTGGTTTTCTAAATTTGAGACCCTGTTCTGTTTTGTAATTCAGTTCCTGTGTAGCCAAGTTTACATTCCGTGTATTAGTGATATCTTATGATGTTTCTTTTTCTGTGTGACTTATTTCAGTTAGAATCATCGTACCTGAATCCACTCATTATGCTGCTACGGGCCTGATGACATAGATTTCATTGCTGAGTGATATTGCATTGTACGTAAGTACCACAACTTCTTTATCCATTTTTCACTTTCTGCGATATTGAACTTGTACCGTAAACCAGGTTCTTGTAAACAGAGCCGTCCCAACCTTTGGGGTGGCTGTGTCTTTTGATTTTAATTTCCCTAAGCTATAGGACCATAAGTGGAAGTGCCCTAGGCTCTGTTGCTTTGTTTTTTAGATGTTTCAGGAAACACCATACACTTCTCCCGAGTGGCTGTTGGCAATTGACATCCCGCCCATCAGCATAACAAGGCTCCCAGTTCTCCATGGCCTGTCCTGCCTTTCTGGATTTTACACTTTTTTCAGATGGCCCTTTTGACCGGGGGGAAGTGAGACTTCATTGTAGTGCAGATTTCCTTTGCAAGCTTGCTTGGTTGGCCAAAAAGGGCGTATGCGTTTTTTCCTGAATATATTCAGGAAAAAACGCATACGCCCTTTTTGGCCAAGTGCATCATTGTGGACGTTCTGCCTCTTTTCCTATGCTTTAAATGCAATTCCAGTCTACCTCCTGAAATCGGTTTCCTGCAATTCTGCCCCGCTTTCAAGTCCTCTTGGCAGCCTTACTTCAGTATATTTTTGGACGATAGCTGTCATTTATAACTCTGCAGGTTTGTGAATTACAGTGCCCCTGAGCTCCTTTCTTCAACTCGCTTTCTCGTGAGCTGGCCGCAACCCCGCAGGATGGCTTCAGGCCCTAATCTGGTTCCGGCACGGCACGCTGAGCCTTTGTTTAATTCCTCTTCCTGGTGGGAAATGAGAGTTAAATTTGCCCGTCCAGACACCTCCAGCTAGTCTCTCATTGGTTCTCCCTATCCCTGTTCATCTTCCGCAGAAATTGCAAACTGGGCCAAACAGGAGGTTAAAGGCACTGACTCTCCAAGTCGGGAGAGTGTTAGTAAAGCGTCTGGAATGTTGCACCCGAGTACCAGGGGACGAAAACTGAGACATATTGGAACACGTCTCCCGATCACACGGTTGATCATACTCTGGGTTCCACATGCATGTTTTAGCTGAAGGAAGAATACCTTAAACCTGGAGAGTTGAGACCCGTGGAATGGGTACCATGCAATATGACTTCAAAGGGTCTTCATTTGCTCACCGAACCTCTCCAATCCTATCACTGCTGCGTTTATGCCCCTGTACACACACTTGATTCTCTTTCAGAGACATAGCAATCCATAGGTTTTAAGATACTTCCTAGTCAGGTACACTCTTAGGCATTTAATATGGGGTGTTGAGTCCATTTCGTTGAGCAAGGAGTAGCTCTTGTCTATTCCATATTTGGCTTAAGGAACTTTATCTGTGCTCATTTCAATCTCTGGTTTTATGCAGCACCCCAACTCACCTTTCCCCTTAAGCAAGCATAAGTTGGGTTTCTAAATTTGAGACCCTGTTCTGTTTTGTAATTCAGTTCCTGTGTAGCCAAGTTTACATTCCGTGTATTAGTGATATCTTATGATGTTTCTTTTTCTGTGTGACTTATTTCAGTTAGAATCATCGTACCTGAATCCACTCATTATGCTGCTACGGGCCTGATGACATAGATTTCATTGCTGAGTGATATTGCATTGTACGTAAGTACCACAACTTCTTTATCCATTTTTCACTTTCTGCGATATTGAACTTGTACCGTAAACCAGGTTCTTGTAAACAGAGCCGTCCCAACCTTTGGGGTGGCTGTGTCTTTTGATTTTAATTTCCCTAAGCTATAGGACCATAAGTGGAAGTGCCCTAGGCTCTGTTGCTTTGTTTTTTAGATGTTTCAGGAAACACCATACACTTCTCCCGAGTGGCTGTTGGCAATTTACATCCCGCCCATCAGCATAACAAGGCTCCCAGTTCTCCATGGCCTGTCCTGCCTTTCTGGATTTTACACTTTTTTCAGATGGCCCTTTTGACCGGGGGGAAGTGAGACTTCATTGTAGTGCACATTTCCTTTGCAAGCTTGCTTGGTTGGCCAAAAAGGGCGTATGCGTTTTTTCCTGAATATATTCAGGAAAAAACGCATACGCCCTTTTTGGCCAAGTGCATCATTGTGGACGTTCTGCCTCTTTTCCTATGCTTTAAATGCAATTCCAGTCTACCTCCTGAAATCGGTTTCCTGCAATTCTGCCCCGCTTTCAAGTCCTCTTGGCAGCCTTACTTCAGTATATTTTTGGACGATAGCTGTCATTTATAACTCTGCAGGTTTGTGAATTACAGTGCCCCTGAGCTCCTTTCTTCAACTCGCTTTCTCGTGAGCTGGCCGCAACCCCGCAGGATGGCTTCAGGCCCTAATCTGGTTCCGGCACGGCACGCTGAGCCTTTGGTTAATTCCTCTTCCTGGTGGGAAATGAGAGTTAAATTTGCCCGTCCAGACACCTCCAGCTAGTCTCTCATTGGTTCTCCCTATCCCTGTTCATCTTCCGCAGAAATTGCAAACTGGGCCAAACAGGAGGTTAAAGGCACTGACTCTCCAAGTCGGGAGAGTGTTAGTAAAGCGTCTGGAATGTTGCACCCGAGTACCAGGGGACGAAAACTGAGACATATTGGAACACGTCTCCCGATCACACGGTTGATCATACTCTGGGTTCCACATGCATGTTTTAGCTGAAGGAAGAATACCTTAAACCTGGAGAGTTGAGACCCGTGGAATGGGTACCATGCAATATGACTTCAAAGGGTCTTCATTTGCTCACCGAACCTCTCCAATCCTATCACTGCTGCGTTTATGCCCCTGTACACACACTTGATTCTCTTTCAGAGACATAGCAATCCATAGGTTTTAAGATACTTCCTAGTCAGGTACACTCTTAGGCATTTAATATGGGGTGTTGAGTCCATTTCGTTGAGCAAGGAGTAGCTCTTGTCTATTCCATATTTGGCTTAAGGAACTTTATCTGTGCTCATTTCAATCTCTGGTTTTATGCAGCACCCCAACTCACCTTTCCCCTTAAGCAAGCATAAGTTGGGTTTCTAAATTTGAGACCCTGTTCTGTTTTGTAATTCAGTTCCTGTGTAGCCAAGTTTACATTCCGTGTATTAGTGATATCTTATGATGTTTCTTTTTCTGTGTGACTTATTTCAGTTAGAATCATCGTACCTGAATCCACTCATTATGCTGCTACGGGCCTGATGACATAGATTTCATTGCTGAGTGATACTGCATTGTACGTAAGTACCACAACTTCTTTATCCATTTTTCACTTTCTGCGATATTGAACTTGTACCGTAAACCAGGTTCTTGTAAACAGAGCCGTCCCAACCTTTGGGGTGTCTGTGTCTTTTTGATTTTAATTTCCCTAAGCTATAGGACCATAAGTGGAAGTGCCCTAGGCTCTGTTGCTTTGTTTTTTAGATGTTTCAGGAAACACCATACACTTCTCCCGAGTGGCTGTTGGCAATTTACATCCCGCCCATCAGCATAACAAGGCTCCCAGTTCTCCATGGCCTGTCCTGCCTTTCTGGATTTTACACTTTTTTCAGATGGCCCTTTTGACCGGGGGGAAGTGAGACTTCATTGTAGTGCACATTTCCTTTGCAAGCTTGCTTGGTTGGCCAAAAAGGGCGTATGCGTTTTTTCCTGAATATATTCAGGAAAAAACGCATACGCCCTTTTTGGCCAAGTGCATCATTGTGGACGTTCTGCCTCTTTTCCTATGCTTTAAATGCAATTCCAGTCTACCTCCTGAAATCGGTTTCCTGCAATTCTGCCCCGCTTTCAAGTCCTCTTGGCAGCCTTACTTCAGTATATTTTTGGACGATAGCTGTCATTTATAACTCTGCAGGTTTGTGAATTACAGTGCCCCTGAGCTCCTTTCTTCAACTCGCTTTCTCGTGAGCTGGCCGCAACCCCGCAGGATGGCTTCAGGCCCTAATCTGGTTCCGGCACGGCACGCTGAGCCTTTGTTTAATTCCTCTTCCTGGTGGGAAATGAGAGTTAAATTTGCCCGTCCAGACACCTCCAGCTAGTCTCTCATTGGTTCTCCCTATTCCTGTTCATCTTCCGCAGAAATTGCAAACTGGGCCAAACAGGAGGTTAAAGGCACTGACTCTCCAAGTCGGGAGAGTGTTAGTAAAGCGTCTGGAATGTTGCACCCGAGTACCAGGGGAGGAAAACTGAGACATATTGGAACACGTCTCCCGATCACACGGTTGATCATACTCTGGGTTCCACATGCATGTTTTAGCTGAAGGAAGAATACCTTAAACCTGGAGAGTTGAGACCCGTGGAATGGGTACCATGCAATATGACTTCAAAGGGTCTTCATTTGCTCACCGAACCTCTCCAATCCTATCACTGCTGCGTTTATGCCCCTGTACACACACTTGATTCTCTTTCAGAGACATAGCAATCCATAGGTTTTAAGATACTTCCTAGTCAGGTACACTCTTAGGCATTTAATATGGGGTGTTGAGTCCATTTCGTTGAGCAAGGAGTAGCTCTTGTCTATTCCATATTTGGCTTAAGGAACTTTATCTGTGCTCATTTCAATCTCTGGTTTTATGCAGCACCCCAACTCACCTTTCCCCTTAAGCAAGCATAAGTTGGGTTTCTAAATTAGAGACCCTGTTCTGTTTTGTAATTCAGTTCCTGTGTAGCCAAGTTTACATTCCGTGTATTAGTGATATCTTATGATGTTTCTTTTTCTGTGTGACTTATTTCAGTTAGAATCATCGTACCTGAATCCACTCATTATGCTGCTACGGGCCTGATGACATAGATTTCATTGCTGAGTGATATTGCATTGTACGTAAGTACCACAACTTCTTTATCCATTTTTCACTTTCTGCGATATTGAACTTGTACCGTAAACCAGGTTCTTGTAAACAGAGCCGTCCCAACCTTTGGGGTGGCTGTGTCTTTTGATTTTAATTTCCCTAAGCTATAGGACCATAAGTGGAAGTGCCCTAGGCTCTGTTGCTTTGTTTGTTAGATGTTTCAGGAAACACCATACACTTCTCCCGAGTGGCTGTTGGCAATTGACATCCCGCCCATCAGCATAACAAGGCTCCCAGTTCTCCATGGCCTGTCCTGCCTTTCTGGATTTTACACTTTTTTCAGATGGCCCTTTTGACCGGTGGGAAGTGAGACTTCATTGTAGTGCAGATTTCCTTTGCAAGCTTGCTTGGTTGGCCAAAAAGGGCGTATGCGTTTTATCCTGAATATATTCAGGAAAAAACGCATACGCCCTTTTTGGCCAAGTGCATCATTGTGGACGTTCTGCCTCTTTTCCTATGCTTTAAATGCAATTCCAGTCTACCTCCTGAAATCGGTTTCCTGCAATTCTGCCCCGCTTTCAAGTCCTCTTGGCAGCCTTACTTCAGTATATTTTTGGACGATAGCTGTCATTTATAACTCTGCAGGTTTGTGAATTACAGTGCCCCTGAGCTCCTTTCTTCAACTCGCTTTCTCGTGAGCTGGCCGCAACACCGCAGGATGGCTTCAGGCCCTAATCTGGTTCCGGCACGGCACGCTGAGCCTTTGGTTAATTCCTCTTCCTGGTGGGAAATGAGAGTTAAATTTGCCCGTCCAGACACCTCCAGCTAGTCTCTCATTGGTTCTCCCTATTCCTGTTCATCTTCCGCAGAAATTGCAAACTGGGCCAAACAGGAGGTTAAAGGCACTGACTCTCCAAGTCGGGAGAGTGTTAGTAAAGCGTCTGGAATGTTGCACCCGAGTACCAGGGGACGAAAACTGAGACATATTGGAACACGTCTCCCGATCACACGGTTGATCATACTCTGGGTTCCACATGCATGTTTTAGCTGAAGGAAGAATACCTTAAACCTGGAGAGTTGAGACCCGTGGAATGGGTACCATGCAATATGACTTCAAAGGGTCTTCATTTGCCCACCGAACCTCTCCAATCCTATCACTGCTGCGTTTATGCCCCTGTACACACACTTGATTCTCTTTCAGAGACATAGCAATCCATAGGTTTTAAGATACTTCCTAGTCAGGTACACTCTTAGGCATTTAATATGGGGTGTTGAGTCCATTTCGTTGAGCAAGGAGTAGCTCTTGTCTATTCCATATTTGGCTTAAGGAACTTTATCTGTGCTCATTTCAATCTCTGGTTTTATGCAGCACCCCAACTCACCTTTCCCCTTAAGCAAGCATAAGTTGGGTTTCTAGATTAGAGACCCTGTTCTGTTTTGTAATTCAGTTCCTGTGTAGCCAAGTTTACATTCCGTGTATTAGTGATATCTTATGATGTTTCTTTTCCTGTGTGACTTATTTCAGTTAGAATCATCGTACCTGAATCCACTCATTATGCTGCTACGGGCCTGATGACATAGATTTCATTGCTGAGTGATACTGCATTGTACGTAAGTACCACAACTTCTTTATCCATTTTTCACTTTCTGCGATATTGAACTTGTACCGTAAACCAGGTTCTTGTAAACAGAGCCGTCCCAACCTTTGGGGTGTCTGTGTCTTTTTGATTTTAATTTCCCTAAGCTATAGGACCATAAGTGGAAGTGCCCTAGGCTCTGTTGCTTTGTTTTTTAGATGTTTCAGGAAACACCATACACTTCTCCCGAGTGGCTGTTGGCAATTTACATCCCGCCCATCAGCATAACAAGGCTCCCAGTTCTCCATGGCCTGTCCTGCCTTTCTGGATTTTACACTTTTTTCAGATGGCCCTTTTGACCGGGGAGAAGTGAGACTTCATTGTAGTGCACATTTCCTTTGCAAGCTTGCTTGGTTGGCCAAAAAGGGCGTATGCGTTTTTTCCTGAATATATTCAGGAAAAAACGCATACGCCCTTTTTGGCCAAGTGCATCATTGTGGACGTTCTGCCTCTTTTCCTATGCTTTAAATGCAATTCCAGTCTACCTCCTGAAATCGGTTTCCTGCAATTCTGCCCCGCTTTCAAGTCCTCTTGGCAGCCTTACTTCAGTATATTTTTGGACGATAGCTGTCATTTATAACTCTGCAGGTTTGTGAATTACAGTGCCCCTGAGCTCCTTTCTTCAACTCGCTTTCTTGTCAGCTGGCCGCAACACCGCAGGATTGCTTCAGGCCCTAATGTGGTTCCGGCACGGCACGCTGAGCCTTTGGTTAATTCCTCTTCCTCGTGGGAAATGAGAGTTAAATTTGCCCGTCCAGACACCTCCAGCTAGTCTCTCATTGGTTCTCCCTATTCCTGTTCATCTTCCGCAGAAATTGCAAACTGGGCCAAACAGGAGGTTAAAGGCACTGACTCTCCAAGTCGGGAGAGTGTTAGTAAAGCGTCTGGAATGTTGCACCCGAGTACCTGGGGACGAAACCTGAGACATACTTGAACACGTCTCCCGATCACACGGTTGATTATACTCAGGGTTCCACATGCATGTTTTAGCTGAAGGAAGAATACCTTAAACCTGGAGAGTTGAGACCCGTGGAATGGGTACCATGCAATATGACTTCAAAGGGTCTTCATTTGCTCACCGAACCTCTCCAATCCTATCACTGCTGCGTTTATGCCCCTGTACACACGCTTGATTCTCTTTCAGAGACATAGCAATCCATAGGTTTTAAGATACTTCCTAGTCAGGTATATTTTTATGTGTTTAATATGGGGTGTTGAATCCATTTCGTTGAGCAAGGAGTAGCTCTTGTCTATTACATATTTGGCTTAAGGAACTTTATCTGTGCTCATTTCAATCTCTGGTTTTATGCAGCACCCCAACTCACCTTTCCCCTTAAGCAAGCATAAGTTGGGTTTCTAGATTAGAGACCCTGTTCTGTTTTGTAATTCAGTTCCTGTGTAGCCAAGTTTACATTCCGTGTATTAGTGATATCTTATGATGTTTCTTTTCCTGTGTGACTTATTTCAGTTAGAATCATCGTACCTGAATCCACTCATTATGCTGCTACGGGCCTGATGACATAGATTTCATTGCTGAGTGATACTGCATTGTACGTAAGTACCACAACTTCTTTATCCATTTTTCACTTTCTGCGATATTGAACTTGTACCGTAAACCAGGTTCTTGTAAACAGAGCCGTCCCAACCTTTGGGGTGGCTGTGTCTTTTTGATTTTAATTTCCCTAAGCTATAGGACCATAAGTGGAAGTGCCCTAGGCTCTGTTGCTTTGTTTTTTAGATGTTTCAGGAAACACCATACACTTCTCCCGAGTGGCTGTTGGCAATTTACATCCCGCCCATCAGCATAACAAGGCTCCCAGTTCTCCATGGCCTGTCCTGCCTTTCTGGATTTTACACTTTTTTCAGATGGCCCTTTTGACCGGGGAGAAGTGAGACTTCATTGTAGTGCACATTTCCTTTGCAAGCTTGCTTGGTTGGCCAAAAAGGGCATATGCGTTTTTTCCTGAATATATTCAGGAAAAAACGCATACGCCCTTTTTGGCCAAGTGCATCATTGTGGACGTTCTGCCTCTTTTCCTATGCTTTAAATGCAATTCCAGTCTACCTCCTGAAATCGGTTTCCTGCAATTCTGCCCCGCTTTCAAGTCCTCTTGGCAGCCTTACTTCAGTATATTTTTGGACGATAGCTGTCATTTATAACTCTGCAGGTTTGTGAATTACAGTGCCCCTGAGCTCCTTTCTTCAACTCGCTTTCTTGTCAGCTGGCCGCAACACCGCAGGATTGCTTCAGGCCCTAATGTGGTTCCGGCACGGCACGCTGAGCCTTTGGTTAATTCCTCTTCCTGGTGGGAAATGAGAGTTAAATTTGCCCGTCCAGACACCTCCAGCTAGTCTCTCATTGGTTCTCCCTATTCCTGTTCATCTTCCGCAGAAATTGCAAACTGGGCCAAACAGGAGGTTAAAGGCACTGACTCTCCAAGTCGGGAGAGTGTTAGTAAAGCGTCTGGAATGTTGCACCCGAGTACCTGGGGACGAAACCTGAGACATACTTGAACACGTCTCCCGATCACACGGTTGATTATACTCAGGGTTCCACATGCATGTTTTAGCTGAAGGAAGAATACCTTAAACCTGGAGAGTTGAGACCCGTGGAATGGGTACCATGCAATATGACTTCAAAGGGTCTTCATTTGCTCACCGAACCTCTCCAATCCTATCACTGCTGCGTTTATGCCCCTGTACACACGCTTGATTCTCTTTCGGAGACATAGCAATCCATAGGTTTTAAGATACTTCCTAGTCAGGTATATTTTTATGTGTTTAATATGGGGTGTTGAATCCATTTCGTTGAGCAAGGAGTAGCTCTTGTCTATTACATATTTGGCTTAAGGAACTTTATCTGTGCTCATTTCAATCTCTGGTTTTATGCGGCACCCCAACTCACCTTTCCCCTTAAGCAAGCATAAGTTGGTTTTCTAAATTTGAGACCCTCTTCTGTTTTGTAATTCAGTTCCTGTGTAGCCAAGTTTACATTCCGTGTATTAGTGATATCTTATGATGTTTCTTTTTCTGTGTGACTTATTTCAGTTAGAATCATCATACCTGAATCCACTCATTATGCTGCTACGGGCCTGATGACATAGATTTCATTGCTGAGTGATACTGCATTGTACGTAAGTACCACAACTTCTTTATCCATTTTTCACTTTCTGCGATATTGAACTTGTACCGTAAACCAGGTTCTTGTAAACAGAGCCGTCCCAACCTTTGGGGTGGCTGTGTCTTTTTGATTTTAATTTCCCTAAGCTATAGGACCATAAGTGGAAGTGCCCTAGGCTCTGTTGCTTTGTTTTTTAGATGTTTCAGGAAACACCATACACTTCTCCCGAGTGGCTGTTGGCAATTTACATCCCGCCCATCAGCATAACAAGGCTCCCAGTTCTCCATGGCCTGTCCTGCCTTTCTGGATTTTACACTTTTTTCAGATGGCCCTTTTGACCGGGGGGAAGTGAGACTTCATTGTAGTGCAGATTTCCTTTGCAAGCTTGCTTGGTTGGCCAAAAAGGGCGTATGCGTTTTTTCCTGAATATATTCAGGAAATAACGCATACGCCCTTTTTGGCCAAGTGCATCATTGTGGACGTTCTGCCTCTTTTCCTATGCTTTAAATGCAATTCCAGTCTACCTCCTGAAATCGGTTTCCTGCAATTCTGCCCCGCTTTCAAGTCCTCTTGGCAGCCTTACTTCAGTATATTTTTGGACGATAGCTGTCATTTATAACTCTGCAGGTTTGTGAATTACAGTGCCCCTGAGCTCCTTTCTTCAACTCGCTTTCTCGTGAGCTGGCCGCAACACCGCAGGATGGCTTCAGACCCTAATCTGGTTCCGGCACGGCACGCTGAGCCTTTGGTTAATTCCTCTTCCTGGTGGGAAATGAGAGTTAAATTTGCCCGTCCAGACACCTCCAGCTAGTCTGTCATTGGTTCTGCCTATTCCTGTTCATCTTCCGCAGAAATTGCAAACTGGGCCAAACAGGAGGTTAAAGGCACTGACTCTCCAAGTCAGTGTTAGTAGTAAAGCGGGAGAGTGTTAGTAAAGCGTCTGGAATGTTGCACCCGAGTACCAGGGGACGAAAACTGAGACATATTGGAACACGTCTCCCGATCACACGGTTGATCATACTCTGGGTTCCACATGCATGTTTTAGCTGAAGGAAGAATTCCTTAAACCTGGAGAGTTGAGACCCGTGGAATGGGTACCATGCAATATGACTTCAAAGGGTCTTCATTTGCTCACCGAAACTCTCCATATCTATCACTGCTGCGTTTATGCCCCTGTACACACGCTTGATTCTCTTTCGGAGACATAGCAATCCATAGGTTTTAAGATACTTCCTAGTCAGGTACACTCTTAGGCGTTTAATATGGGGTGTTGAGTCCATTTCCTTGAGCAAGGAGTAGCTCTTGTCTATTCCATACTTGGCTTAAGGAACTTTATCTGTGCTCATTTCAATCTCTGGTTTTATGCAACTCCCCAACTCACCTTTCCCCTTAAGCAAGCATAAGTTGGTTTTCTAAATTTGAGTCACTGTTCTGTTTTGCAATTCAGTTCCTGTGTAGCCAAGTTTATATTCCGTGTATTAGTGATATCTTATGATGTTTCTTTTTCTGTGTGACTTATTTCAGTTAGAATCATCATACCTGAATCCACTCATTATGCTGCTACGGGCCTGATGACATAGATTTCATTGCTGTGTGATATTGCATTGTACGTAAGTACCACCACTTCTTTATCCATTTTTCACTTTCTGCGATATTGAACTTGTACCGTAAACCAGGTTCTTGTAAACAGAGCCGTCCCAACCTTTGGGGTGGCTGTGTCTTTTGATTTTAATTTCCCTAAGCTATAGGACCATAAGTGGAAGTGCCCTACGCTCTGTTGCTTTGTTTTTTAGATGTTTCAGGAAACACCATACACTTCTCCCGAGTGGCTGTTGGCAAGTTACATCCTGCCCATCAGCATAACAAGGCTCCCAGTTCTCCATGGCCTGTCCTGCCTTTCTGGATTTTACACTTTTTTCAGATGGCCCTTTTGACCGGGGGGAAGTGAGACTTCATTGTAGTGCAGATTTCCTTTGCAAGCTTGCTTGGTTGGCCAAAAAGTGCGTATGCGTTTTTTCCTGAATATATTCAGGAAAAAACGCATACGCCCTTTTTGGCCAAGTGCATCATTGTGGACGTTCTGCCTCTTTTCCTATGCTTTAAATGCAATTCCAGTCTACCTCCTGAAATCGGTTTCCTGCAATTCTGCCCCGCTTTCAAGTCCTCTTGGCAGCCTTACTTCAGTATATTTTTGGACGATAGCTGTCATTTATAACTCTGCAGGTTTGTGAATTACAGTGCCCCTGAGCTCCTTTCTTCAACTCGCTTTCTCGTGAGCTGGCCGCAACACCGCAGGAAGGCTTCAGGCCCTAATCTGGTTCCGGCACGGCACGCTGAGCCTTTGGTTAATTCCTCTTCCTGGTGGGAAATGAGAGTTAAATTTGCCCGTCCAGACACCTCCAGCTAGTCTCTCATTGGTTCTCCCTATTCCTGTTCATCTTCCGCAGAAATTGCAAACTGGGCCAAACAGGAGGTTAAAGGCACTGACTCTCCAAGTCGGGAGAGTGTTCGTAAAGCCTCTGGCATGTTGCACCCGAGTACCAGGGAACGAAAAGTGAGACACATTTGAATATGTTTCTCGATCACATGGTGGATCATACTCTGGGTTCCACATGCATGTTTTAGCTGAAGGAAGAATACCTTAAACCTGGAGAGTTGAGACCCGTGGAATGGGTACCATGCAATATGACTTCAAAGGTCTTCATTTGCTCACCGAACCTCACCAATCTTATGAGCCCCAAGTGTCCAGCCTTAAGTGTCACCCAGCTCTGGGTGTAGATGTGGTAAATGCAGGTTGCATCAGAAGCCTTGAATGAATTACTTAAGTATTTCTCTCTATTTCACTGTCATTGTGTTTTGTTTAAGAAATTTATTTTTATTATGGGATTTACCTGATTTTCACTGCTTTAATGCCGCTGTACACACTCTTGATTCTCTTACAGAGATATATAAATCCATAGGTTTTATGATTCTTACTAGTCAGGTATATTCCTAGGCGTTGAATATGGGGTGTTGAGTCCATTTCGTTGAGCAAGGAGTAGCTCTTGTCTATTCCATATTTGGCTTAAGGAACTTTATCTGTGCTCATTTCAATCTCTGGTTTTATGCAGCACCCCAACTCACCTTTCCCCTTAAGCAAGCATAAGTTGGTTTTCTAAATTTGAGACCCTGTTCTGTTTTGGAATTCAGTTCCTGTGTAGCCAAGTTTACATTCCGTGTATTAGTGATACCTTATGATGTTTCTTTTTCTGTGTGACTTATTTCAGTTAGATTCATCGTACTTAGTCCACTCATTATGCTGCTACGGTCCTGATGACATAGATTTCATTGCTGAGTGATATTGCATTGTACGAAAGTACCACAACTTCTTTATCCATTTTTCACTTTCTGCGATATTGAACTTGTACCGTATATGAGGTTCTTGTAAACAGAGCCATCCCAAACTTTGGGGTGGCTGTGTCTTTTTGATTTTAATTGTCCTAAACTATAGTTCCATAAGTGAAAGTGCCCTAGGCTCTGTTGCTTTGTTTTTTAGATGTTTCAGGAAACACCAAACACTTCTCCAGAGTGGCTGTTGGCAATTTACATCCCGCCCATCAGCATAACAAGGCTCCCAGTTCTCCATGGCCTGTCCTGCCTTTCTGGATTTTACACTTTTTTCAGATGGCCCTTTTGACCGGGGGGAAGTGAGACTTCATTGTAGTGCCCATTTCCTTTGCAAGCTTGCTTGGTTGGCCAAAAAGGGCGTATGCGTTTTTTCCTGAATATATTCAGGAAGAAACGCATACGCCCTTTTTGGCCAAGTGCATCATTGTGGACGTTCTGCCTCTTTTCCTATGCTTTAAATGCAATTCCAGTCTACCTCCTGAAATCGGTTTCCTGCAATTCTGCCCCGCTTTCAAGTCCTCTTGGCAGCCTTACTTCAGTATATTTTTGGACGATAGCTGTCATTTATAACTCTGCAGGTTTGTGAATTACAGTGCCCCTGAGCTCCTTTCTTCAACTCGCTTTCTCGTGAGCTGGCCGCAACACCACAGGATGGCTTCAGGCCCTAATCTGGTTGCGGCACGGCACACTGAGCCTTTGGTTAATTCCTCTTCCTGGTGGGAAATGAGAGTTAAATTTGCCCGTCCAGACACCTCCAGCTAGTCTGTCATTGGTTCTCCCTATTCCTGTTCATCTTCCGCAGAAATTGCAAACTGGGCCAAACAGGAGGTTAAAGGCGCTGACTCTCCAAGTCGGGAGAGTGTTAGTAAAGCGTCTGGAATGTTGCACCCGAGTACCAGGGGACGAAAACTGAGACATATTTGAACACGTCTCCCGATCACACGGTTGATTATACTCTGGGTTCCACATGCATGATTTAGCTGAAGGAAGAATACCTTAAACCTGGAGAGTTGAGACCCGTGGAATGGGTACCATGCAATATGACTTCAAAGGGTCTTCATTTGCTCACCGAACTTCTCCAATCCTATCACTGCTGCGTTTATGCCCCTGTACACACGCTTGATTCTCTTTCGGAGACATAGCAATCCATAGGTTTTAAGATACTTCCTAGTCAGGTATATTCTTAGGCGTTTAATATGGGGTGTTGAATCCATTTCGTTGAGCAAGGAGTAGCTCTTGTCTATTCCATATTTGGCTTAAGGAACTTTATCTGTGCTCATTTCAATCTCTGGTTTTATGCAGCACCCCAACTCACCTTTCCCCTTAAGCAAGCATAAGTTGGTTTTCTAAATTTGAGACCCTGTTCTGTTTTGGAATTCAGTTCCTATGTAGCCAAGTTTACATTCCGTGTATTAGTGATATCTTATGATGTTTCTTTTTCTGTGTGACTTATTTCAGTTAGAATCATCATACCTGAATCCACTCACTATGCTGCTACGGGCCTGATGACATAGATTTCATTGCTGAGTGATACTGCATTGTACGTAAGTACCACAACTTCTTTATCCATTTTTCACTTTCTGCGATAGTGAACTTGTACTGTAAACCAGGTTCTTGTAAACAGAGCCGTCCCAACCTTTGGGGTGGTTGTGTCTTTTTAATTTTAATTTCCCTAAGCTATAGGACCATAAGTGGAAGTGCCCTAGGCTCTGTTGCTTTGTTTTTTAGATGTTTCAGGAAACACCATACACTTCTCCCGAGTGGCTGTTGGCAATTTACATCCCGCCCATCAGCATAACAAGGCTCCCAGTTCTCCATGGCCTGTCCTGCCTTTCTGGATTTTACACTTTTTTCAGATGGCCCTTTTGACCGGGGGGAAGTGAGACTTCATTGTAGTGCAGATTTCCTTTGCAAGCTTGCTTGGTTGGCCAAAAAGGGCGTATGCGTTTTTTCCTGAATATATTCAGGAAAAAACGCATACGCCCTTTTTGGCCAAGTGCATCATTGTGGACGTTCTGCCTCTTTTCCTATGCTTTAAATGCAATTCCAGTCTACCTCCTGAAATCGGTTTCCTGCAATTCTGCCCCGCTTTCAAGTCCTCTTGGCAGCCTTACTTCAGTATATTTTTGGACGATAGCTGTCATTTATAACTCTGCAGGTTTGTGAATTACAGTGCCCCTGAACTCCTTTCTTCAACTCGCTTTCTCGTGAGCTGGCCGCAACCCCGCAGGATTGCTTCAGGCCCTAATCTGGTTCCGGCACGGCACGCTGAGCCTTTGGTTAATTCCTCTTCCTGGTGCGAAATGAGAGTTAAATTTGCCCATCCAGACACCTCCATCTAGTCTGTCATTGGTTCTCCCTATTCCTGATCATCTTCCGCAGAAATTGCAAACTGGGCCAAACAGGAGGTTAAAGGCACTGACTCTCCAAGTCGGGAGAGTGTTAGTAAAGCGTCTGGAATGTTGCACCCGAGTACCAGGGGACGAAAACTGACACATATTGGAACACGTCTCCCGATCACACGGTTGATCATACTCTGGGTTCCACATGCATGTTTTAGCTGAAGGAAGAATACCTTAAACCTGGAGAGTTGAGACCCGTGGAATGGGTACCATGCAATATGACTTCAAAGGGTCTTCATTTGCTCACCGAACGTCTCCAATCCTATCACTGCTGCGTTTATGCCCCTGTACACACGCTTGATTCTCTTTCGGAGACATAGCAATCCATAGGTTTTAAGATACCTCCTAGTCAGGTACACTCTTAGGCATTTAATATGGGGTGTTGAGTCCATTTCGTTGAGCAAGGAGTAGCTCTTGTCTATTCCATATTTGGCTTAAGGAACTTTATCTGTGCTCATTTCAATCTCTGGTTTTATGCAGCACCCCAACTCACCTTTCCCCTTAAGGAAGCATAAGTTGGTTTTCTAAATTTGAGACCCTGTTCTGTTTTGGAATTCAGTTCCTATGTAGCCAAGCTTACATTCCGTGTATTAGTGATATCTTATGATGTTTCTTTTTCTGTGTGACTTATTTCAGTTAGAATCATCATACCTGAATCCACTATTATGCTGCTACGGGCCTGATGACATAGATTTCCTTGCTGAGTGATATTGCATTGTACGTAAGTACCACAACTTCTTTATCCATTTTTCACTTTCTGCGATATTGAACTTGTACCTTAAACCAGGTTCTTGTAAACAGAGCCGTGCCAAACTTTGGGGTGGCTGTGTCTTTTTGATTTTAATTTCCCTAAGCTATAGGACCATAAGTGGAAGTGCCCTAGGCTCTGCTGCTTTGTTTTTTAGATGCTTCAGGAAACACCATACACTTCTCCAGAGTGGCTGTTGGCAATTTACATCCCGCCCATCAGCATAAAAAGGCTCCCAGTTCTCCATGGCCTATCCTGTGTTTCTGGATTTTACACTTTTTTCAGATGGCCCTTTTGACCGGGGGGAAGTGAGACTTCATTGTAGTGCCCATTTCCTTTGCAAGCTTGCTTGGTTGGCCAAAAAGGGCGTATGCGTTTTTTCCTGAATATATTCAGGAAAAAACGCATACGCCCTTTTTGTCCAAGTGCATCATTGTGGACGTTCTGCCTCTTTTCCTATGCTTTAAATGCAATTCCAGTCTACCTCCTGAAATCGGTTTCCTGCAATTCTGCCCCGCTTTCAATCCTCTTGGCAGCCTTACTTCAGTATATTTTTGGACGATAGCTGTCATTTATAACTCTGCAGGTTTGTGAATTACAGTGCCCCTGAGCTCCTTTCTTCAACTCGCTCTCTCGTGAGCTGGCCGCAACACCGCAGGATGGCTTCAGGCCCTAATCTGGTTCCGGCACGGCACGCTGAGCCTTTGGTTAATTCCTCTTCCTGGTGGGAAATGAGAGTTAAATTTGCCCGTCCAGACACCTCCATCTAGTCTCTCATTGGTTCTCCCTATTCCTGTTCATCTTCCGCAGAAATTGCAAACTGGGCCAAACAGGAGGTTAAAGGCACTGACTCTCCAAGTCGGGAGAGTGTTAGTAAAGCGTCTGGAATGTTGCACCCGAGTACCAGGGGACGAAAACTGAGACGTATTGGAACACGTCTCCCGATCACACGGTTGATCATACTCTGGGTTCCACATGCATGTTTTAGCTGAAGGAAGAATACCTTAAACCTGGAGAGTTGAGACCCGTGGAATGGGTACCATGCAATATGACTTCAAAGGGTCTTCATTTGCTCACCGAACCTCTCCAATCCTATCACTGCTGCGTTTATGCCCCTGTACACACACTTGATTCTCTTTCAGACACATAGCAATCCATAGGTTTTAAGATACTTCCTAGTCAGGTACACTCTTAGGCATTTAATATGGGGTGTTGAGTCCATTTCGTTGAGCAAGGAGTAGCTCTTGTCTATTCCATATTTGGCTTAAGGAACTTTATCTGTGCTCATTTCAATCTCTGGTTTTATGCAGCACCCCAACTCACCTTTCCCCTTAAGCAAGCATAAGTTGGGTTTCTAAATTTGAGACCCTGTTCTGTTTTGTAATTCAGTTCCTGTGTAGCCAAGTTTACATTCCGTGTATTAGTGATATCTTATGATGTTTCTTTTTCTGTGTGACTTATTTCAGTTAGAATCATCGTACCTGAATCCACTCATTATGCTGCTACGGGCCTGATGACATAGATTTCATTGCTGAGTGATACTGCATTGTACGTAAGTACCACAACTTCTTTATCCATTTTTCACTTTCTGCGATACTGAACTTGTATCGTAAACCAGGTTCTTGTAAACAGAGCCGTCCCAACCTTTGGGGTGGCTGTGTCTTTTGATTTTAATTTCCCTAAGCTATAGGACCATAAGTGGAAGTGCCCTAGGCTCTGTTGCTTTGTTTTTTAGATGTTTCAGGAAACACCATACACTTCTCCCGAGTGGCTGTTGGCAATTTACATCCCGCCCATCAGCATAACAAGGCTCCCAGTTCTCCATGGCCTGTCCTGCCTTTCTGGATTTTACACTTTTTTCAGATGGCCCTTTTGACCGGGGGGAAGTGAGACTTCATTGTAGTGCACATTTCCTTTGCAACCTTGCTTGGTTGGCCAAAAAGGGCGTATGCGTTTTTTCCTGAATATATTCAGGAAAAAACGCATACGCCCTTTTTGGCCAAGTGCATCATTGTGGACGTTCTGCCTCTTTTCCTATGCTTTAAATGCAATTCCAGTCTACCTCCTGAAATCGGTTTCCTGCAATTCTGCCCCGCTTTCAAGTCCTCTTGGCAGCCTTACTTCAGTATATTTTTGGACGATAGCTGTCATTTATAACTCTGCAGGTTTGTGAATTACAGTGCCCCTGAGCTCCTTTCTTCAAGTCGCTTTCTCGTGAGCTGGCCGCAACACCGCAGGATGGCTTCAGGCCCTAATCTGGTTCCGGCACGGCACGCTGAGCCTTTGGTTAATTCCTCTTCCTGGTGGGAAATGAGAGTTAAATTTGCCCGTCCAGACACCTCCAGCTAGTCTCTCATTGGTTCTCCCTATTCCTGTTCATCTTCCGCAGAAATTGCAAACTGGGCCAAACAGGAGGTTAAAGGCACTGACTCTCCAAGTCGGGAGAGTGTTAGTAAAGCGTCTGGAATGTTGCACCCGAGTACCAGGGGACGAAAACTGACACATATTGGAACACGTCTCCCGATCACACGGTTGATCATACACTGGGTTCCACATGCATGTTTTAGCTGAAGGAAGAATACCTTAAACCTGGAGAGTTGAGACCCGTGGAATGGGTACCATGCAATATGACTTCAAAGGGTCTTCATTTGCTCACCGAACCTCTCCAATCCTATCACTGCTGCGTTTATGCCCCTGTACACACACTTGATTCTCTTTCAGAGACATAGCAATCCATAGGTTTTAAGATACTTCCTAGTCAGGTACACTCTTAGGCATTTAATATGGGGTGTTGAGTCCATTTCGTTGAGCAAGGAGTAGCTCTTGTCTATTCCATATTTGGCTTAAGGAACTTTATCTGTGCTCATTTCAATCTCTGGTTTTATGCAGCACCCCAACTCACCTTTCCCCTTAAGCAAGCATAAGTTGGGTTTCTAAATTAGAGACCCTGTTCTGTTTTGTAATTCAGTTCCTGTGTAGCCAAGGTTACATTCCGTGTATTAGTGATATCTTATGATGTTTCTTTTCCTGTGTGACTTATTTCAGTTAGAATCATCGTACCTGAATCCACTCATTATGCTGCTACGGGCCTGATGACATAGATTTCATTGCTGAGTGATATTGCATTGTACGTAAGTACCACAACTTCTTTATCCATTTTTCACTTTCTGTGATATTGAACTTGTACCGTAAACCAGGTTCTTGTAAACAGAGCCGTCCCAACCTTTTGGGTGGCTGTGTCTTTTGATTTTAATTTCCCTAAGCTATAGGACCATAAGTGGAAGTGCCCTAGGCTCTGTTGCTTTGTTTTTTAGATGTTTCAGGAAACACCATACACTTCTCCCGAGTGGCTGTTGGCAATTGACATCCCGCCCATCAGCATAACAAGGCTCCCAGTTCTCCATGGCCTGTCCTGCCTTTCTGGATTTTACACTTTTTTCAGATGGCCCTTTTGACCGGGGGGAAGTGAGACTTCATTGTAGTGCACATTTCCTTTGCAAGCTTGCTTGGTTGGCCAAAAAGGGTGTATGCGTTTTTTCCTGAATATATTCAGGAAAAAACGCATACGCCCTTTTTGGCCAAGTGCATCATTGTGGACGTTCTGCCTCTTTTCCTATGCTTTAAATGCAATTCCAGTCTACCTCCTGAAATCGGTTTCCTGCAATTCTGCCCCGCTTTCAAGTCCTCTTGGCAGCCTTACTTCAGTATATTTTTGGACGATAGCTGTCATTTATAACTCTGCAGGTTTGTGAATTACAGTGCCCCTGAGCTCCTTTCTTCAAGTCGCTTTCTCGTGAGCTGGCCGCAACACCGCAGGATGGCTTCAGGCCCTAATCTGGTTCCGGCACGGCACGCTGAGCCTTTGGTTAATTCCTCTTCCTGGTGGGAAATGAGAGTTAAATTTGCCCGTCCAGACACCTCCAGCTAGTCTGTCATTTGTTCTGCCTATTCCTGTTCATCTTCCACAGAAATTGCAAACTGGGCCAAACAGGAGGTTAAAGGCACTGACTCTCCAAGTCGGGAGAGTGTTAGTAAAGCGTCTGGAATGTTGCACCCGAGTACCAGGGGACGAAAACTGAGACGTATTGGAACAGGTCTCCCGATCACACAGTTGATCATACTCTGGGTTACACATGCATGTTTTAGCTGAAGGAAGAATACCTTAAACCTGGAGAGTTGAGACCCGTGGAATGGGTACCATGCAATATGACTTCAAAGGGTCTTCATTTGCTCACCGAACCTCTCCAATCCTATCACTGCTGCGTTTATGCCCCTGTACACACACTTGATTCTCTTTCAGACACATAGCAATCCATAGGTTTTAAGATACTTCCTAGTCAGGTACACTCTTAGGCATTTAATATGGGGTGTTGAGTCCATTTCGTTGAGCAAGGAGTAGCTCTTGTCTATTCCATATTTGGCTTAAGGAACTTTATCTGTGCTCATTTCAATCTCTTGTTTTATGCAGCACCCCAACTCACCTTTCCCATTAAGCAAGCATAAGTTGGGTTTCTAAATTTGAGACCCTGTTCTGTTTTGTAATTCAGTTCCTGTGTAGCCAAGGTTACATTCCGTGTATTAGTGATATCTTATGATGTTTCTTTCCCTGTGTGACTTATTTCAGTTAGAATCATCATACCTGAATCCACTCATTATGCTGCTACGGGCCTGATGACATAGATTTCATTGCTGAGTGATACTGCATTGTACGTAAGTACCACAACTTCTTTATCCATTTTTCACTTTCTGCGATATTGAACTTGTACCGTAAACCAGGTTCTTGTAAACAGAGCCGTCCCAACCTTTGGGGTGGCTGTGTCTTTTTGATTTTAATTTCCCTAAGCTATAGGACCATAAGTGGAAATGCCCTAGGCTCTGTTGCTTTGTTTTTTAGATGTTTCAGGAAACACCATACACTTCTCCCCAGTGGCTGTTGGCAATTTACATCCCGCCCATCAGCATAACAAGGCTCCCAGTTCTCCATGGCCTGTCCTGCCTTTCTGGATTTTACACTTTTTTCAGATGGCCCTTTTGACCGGGGGGAAGTGAGACTTCATTGTAGTGCAGATTTCCTTTGCAAGCTTGCTTGGTTGGCCAAAAAGGGCGTATGCGTTTTTTCCTGAATATATTCAGGAAAAAACGCATACGCCCTTTTTGGCCAAGTGCATCATTGTGGACGTTCTGCCTCTTTTCCTATGCTTTAAATGCAATTCCAGTCTACCTCCTGAAATCGGTTTCCTGCAATTCTGCCCCGCTTTCAATCCTCTTGGCAGCCTTACTTCAGTATATTTTTGGACGATAGCTGTCATTTATAACTCTGCAGGTTTGTGAATTACAGTGCCCCTGAGCTCCTTTCTTCAACTCGCTCTCTCGTGAGCTGGCCGCAACACCGCAGGATGGCTTCAGGCCCTAATCTGGTTCCGGCACGGCACGCTGAGCCTTTGGTTAATTCCTCTTCCTGGTGGGAAATGAGAGTTAAATTTGCCCGTCCAGACACCTCCAGCTAGTCTCTCATTGGTTCTCCCTATTCCTGTTCATCTTCCGCAGAAATTGCAAACTGGGCCAAACAGGAGGTTAAAGGCACTGACTCTCCAAGTCGGGAGAGTGTTAGTAAAGCGTCTGGAATGTTGCACCCGAGTACCAGGGGACGAAAACTGAGACATATTTGAACACGTCTACCGATCACACGGTTGATCATACTCTGCGTTCCACATGCATGTTTTAGCTGAAGGAAGAATACCTTAAACCTGGAGAGTTGAGACCCGTGGAATGGGTACCATGCAATATGACTTCAAAGGGTCTTCATTTGCTCACCGAACCTCTCCAATCCTATCACTGCTGCGTTTATGCCCCTGTACACACGCTTGATTCTCTTTCGGAGACATAGCAATCCATAGGTTTTAAGATAGTTCCTAGTCAGGTACACTCTTAGGCATTTAATATGGGGTGTTGAGTCCATTTCGTTGAGCAAGGAGTAGCTCTTGTCTATTCCATATTTGGCTTAAGGAACTTTATCTGTGCTCATTTCAATCTCTGGTTTTATGCAGCACCCCAACTCACCTTTCCCCTTAAGCAAGCATAAGTTGGTTTTCTAAATTTGAGACCCTGTTCTGTATTGTAATTCAGTTCCTATGTAGCCAAGTTTACATTCCGTGTATTAGTGATATCTTATGATGTTTCTTTTTCTGTGTGACTTATTTCAGTTAGAATCATCATACCTGAATCCACTCACTATGCTGCTACGGGCCTGATGACATAGATTTCCTTGCTCAGTGATACTGCATTGTACGTAAGTACCACAACTTCTTTATCCATTTTTCACTTTCTGCGATATTGAACTTGTACCGTAAACAAGGTTCTTGTAAACAGAGCCGTCCCAACCTTTGGGGTGGCTGTGTCTTTTTGATTTTAATTTCCCTAAGCTATAGGACCATAAGTGGAAGTGCCCTAGGCTCTGTTGCTTTGTTTTTTAGATGTTTCAGGAAACACCATACACTTCTCTCGAGTGGCTGTTGGCAATTTATATCCCACCCATCAGCATAACAAGGCTCCCAGTTCTCCATGGCCTGTCCTGCCTTTCTGGATTTTACACTTTTTTCAGATGGCCCTTTTGACCGGGGGGAAGTGAGACTTCATTGTAGTGCAGATTTCCTTTGCAAGCTTGCTTGGTTGGCCAAAAAGGGCGTATGCGTTTTTTCCTGAATATATTCAGGAAAAAACGCATACGCCCTTTTTGGCCAAGTGCATCATTGTGGACGTTCTGCCTCTTTTCCTATGCTTTAAATGCAATTCCAGTCTACCTCCTGAAATCGGTTTCCTGCAATTCTGCCCCGCTTTCAAGTCCTCTTGGCAGCCTTACTTCAGTATATTTTTGGACGATAGCTGTCATTTATAACTCTGCAGGTTTGTGAATTACAGTGCCCCTGAGCTCCTTTCTTCAACTCGCTTTCTCGTGAGCTGGCCGCAACACCGCAGGATGGCTTCAGGCCCTAATCTGGTTCCGGCACGGCACGCTGAGCCTTTGGTTAATTCCTCTTCCTGGTGGGAAATGAGAGTTAAATTTGCCCGTCCAGACACCTCCAGCTAGTCTGTCATTGGTTCTCCCTATTCCTGTTCATCTTCCGCAGAAATTGCAAACTGGGCCAAACAGGAGGTTAAAGGCACTGACTTTCCAAGTCGGGAGAGTGTTAGTAAAGCGTCTGGAATGTTGCACCCGAGTACCAGGGGACGAAAACTGAGACATATTGGAACACGTCTCCCGATCACACGGTTGATCATACTCTGGGTTCCACATGCATGTTTTAGCTGAAGGAAGAATACCTTAAACCTGGAGAGTTGAGACCCGTGGAATGGGTACCATGCAATATGACTTCAAAGGGTCTTCATTTGCTCACCGAACCTCTCCAATCCTATCACTGCTGCGTTTATGCCCCTGCACACACGCTTGATTCTCTTTCGGAGACATAGCAATCCATAGGTTTTAAGATACTTCCTAGTCAGGTACACTCTTAGGCATTTAATAAGGGGTGTTGAGTCCATTTAGTTGAGCAAGGAGTAGCTCTTGTCTATTCCATATTTGGCTTAAGGAACTTTATCTGTGCTCATTTCAATCTCTGGTTTTATGCAGCACCCCAACTCACCTTTCCCCTTAAGCAAGCATAAGTTGGGTTTCTAAATTTGAGACCCTGTTCTGTTTTGTAATTCAGTTCCTGTGTAGCCAAGTTTACATTCCGTGTATTAGTGATATCTTATGATGTTTCTTTTTCTGTGTGACTTATTTCAGTTAGAATCATCGTACCTGAATCCACTCATTATGCTGCTACGGGCCTGATGACATAGATTTCATTGCTGAGTGATATTGCATTGTACGTAAGTACCACAACTTCTTTATCCATTTTTCACTTTCTGCGATATTGAACTTGTACCGTAAATGTGTTTCTTGTAAACAGAGCCGTCCCAACATTTTGGGTGGCTCTGTCTTTTTGATTTTAATTTCCCTAAGCTATAGGACCATAAGTGGAAGTGCCCTAGGCTCTGTTGCTTTCTTTTTTAGATGTTTCAGGAAACACCATACAGTTCTCTGGAATGGCTGTTGGCAATTTAAATCACGCCCATCAGCATAACAAGGCTCCCAGTTCTCCATGGCCTGTCCTGCCTTTCTGGATTTCACACTTTTTTCAGATGGCCCTTTTGACCGGGGGAAAGTGAGACTTCATTGTAGTGCAGATTTCCTTTGCAAGCTTGCTTGGTTGGCCAAAAAGGGCGTATGCGTTTTTTCCTGAATATATTCAGGAAAAAACCATACGCCCTTTTTGGCCAAGTGCATCATTGTGGCCGTTCTGCCTCTTTTCCTATGCTTTAAATGCAAATCCAGTCTACCTCCTGAAATCGGTTTCTTGCAATTCTGCCCCGCTTTCAAGTCCTCTTGGCAGCCTTACTTCAGTATATTTTTGGACGATAGCTGTCATTTATAACTCTGCAGGTTTGTGAATTACAGTGCCCCTGAGCTCCTTGCTTCAACTCGCTTTCTTGTGAGCTGGCCGCAACACCGCAGGATTGCTTCAGGCCCTAATGTGGTTAAGGCACGGCACGCTGAGCCTTTGGTTAATTCCTCTTCCTGGTGGGAAATGAGAGTTAAATTTGCCCGTCCAGACACCTCCAGCTAGTCTCTCAATGGTTCTCCCTATTCCTGTTCATCTTCCGCAGAAATTGCAAACTGGGCCAAACAGGAGGTTAAAGGCACTGACTCTCCAAGTCGGGAGAGTGTTAGTAAAGCGTCTGGAATGTTGCACCCGAGTACCAGGGGATAGAAACTGACACATATTGGAACACGTCTCCCGATCACACGGTTGATCATACTCTGGGTTCCACATGCATGTTTTACCTGAGGAAGAATACCTGAAACCTGGAGAGTTGAGACCCGTGGAATGGGTACCATGCAATATGACTTCAAAGGGTCTTCATTTGCTCACCGAACCTCTCCAGTCCTATCACTGCTGCGTTTATGCCCCTGTACACTCGCTTGATTCTCTTTCGGAGACATAGCAATCCATTGGTTTTAAGATACTTCCTAGTCAGGTACATTCTTAGGCGTTTAATATGGGGTGTTGAGTCCATTTCGTTGAGCAAGGAGTAGCTCTTGTCTATTCCATATTTGGCTTAAGGAACTTTATCTGTGCTCATTTCAATCTCTGGTTTTATGCAGCACCCCAACTCACCTTTCCCCTTAAGCAAGCATAAGTTGGTTTTCTAAATTTGAGACCCTGTTCTGTTTTGCAATTCAGTTCCTGTGTAGCCAAGTTTACATTCCGTGTATTAGTGATACCTTATGATGTTTCTTTTTCTGTGTGACTTATTTCAGTTAGATTCATCGTACTTAGTCCACTCATTATGCTGCTACGGGCCTGATGACATAGATTTCATTGCTGAGTGATATTGCATTGTACGTAAGTACCACAACTTCTTTATCCATTTTTCACTTTCTGCGATATTGAACTTGTACCGTATATGAGGTTCTTGTAAACAGAGCCATCCCAAACTTTGGGGTGGCTGTGTCTTTTTGATTTTAATTGCCCTAAACTATAGTACCATAAGTGGAAGTGCCCTAGGCTCTGTTGCTTTGTTTTTTAGATGTTTCAGGAAACACCAAACACTTCTCCAGAGTGGCTGTTGGCAATTTACATCCTGCCCATCAGCATAAGATGGCTCCCAGTTCTCCATGGCCTGTCATGCCTTTATGGATTTTACACTTTTTTCAGATGGCCCTTTTGACCAGGGGGAATTGAGACTTCATTGTAGTGCAGATTTCCTTTGCAAGCTTGCTTGGTTGGCCAAAAAGGGCGTATGCGTTTTTTCCTGAATATATTCAGGAAAAAACACATACGCCCTTTTTGGGCAAGTCAGGTTTTTGAATTGCAGTGGCCCTTAGCTCCATTTTTCAGCTCTTACTTTTGTGATCTTGCCCCATAACCACAGGATTCCTTGAAGCCCTATTCTTCTTCTGGGGCACCTTGCTGTGCCTTTGGTTCATTCTTCTTACTGATGTGAAATTAGAGTGACATGTGCCCATTGAAACCGCTACAGCTAGTTTCTCACTGGTTCCCCCTATTCCCATTCATCCTCCGCACTAACTGAAGACTGTGCAATACCAGAACTTAAAGGCATTGACTCTCCATGTGGGGATGTTGTTAGTAAAGCGGCTGGAATGTCGATCCGGAGCCCCAGGAGAGGAAAAATGTGGTGCGTTTTAGAAACCTTTCCCGATCATATGGTATAACAGTCGCTGGGTTTCCCAAGCATGGTTTAGCTGTAGGAAGATTCCCTTCAACCTGGAGTGTTGGGACCCTTGGAATGAGTAGCATGAAGTATTGCATTAAACTTTCGGCAGTTGCTCACCGAAGCTCACCAATCCTCTCAGCCCCAAGTGTCCAGCCTTATGTCTTATCCAGCTGTGGGTTTATATGTGGTCAATCCAGGTTGCGTCACAGCCCCTGAGCGAATTTTGTAAGAATTTTTCTCTCTTTCATTGTTTCTGCGTTTTGTTTTTAAAATTTATTTCTATAATGGGGTTTAGCTCATTTTCACTGCTGTGTTTGTGCCGCTCTGCACACACTTGATTCCCTTATGGAGATATATCAATACATGGGTTTTAAGATTCTTATTACTCAGATATATTTCTCTGTGGTGTATAGGGTGTGTTGAGGCCAGTTCATTGAGCAAGGTGTAGATCTTGTCTAATACCTATTTGGTTTCTTGAACGGTATCTGTGCTAATTTCAAACTCTGGTTTTATGCATCACCCCACCTCTCCTTTCCCCTTAAGCTGACATAAGTGTGTTTTCTAAATGTGAGACACTGTTCTGTTCTGTAATTCATTTCTTGTGCAGCCATATTTACCCTCCCTCTATAAGTGATATCTTATGATATGTTTCTTTTTCTGTTTGACTTATTTCAAGTAGTATTATCGGACCTAAATCCACTCTTTATCCTTCTACTAGCCTTATTACATTGATTTCATGGTGAAGAGATATTCCATTGTACATAAGTACCACATCTTCTTTATCCATTGTTCTCTTTCCTGGGATATTTAAGGTGTACTGAAGTTGAGGTTCTTGTAAACAGAGTAGCCCTAAACTGTGGTGTGCTTGTGTCTTGTTGATTTTTAGACTTCCCTAGATATACTCCCATGATTGGAAGTGTCCTATGCTCTGTAGCTCTGTTTTTAGATGATTTAGGAACCACCATACACTTCTCCAGAGTGGCTCTCGGCAGTTCACACACTGCCCATCAGCATATAAAGGCTCCCTGTTCTCCATGGCCTGTCCTGCATTTCTGGTTTTTACAATTTTTTAGGATGGCCCTTTTGACCGGTGGGAAATGAGACTTCTTTGTTGTGCACATTTGCATTGCTTGCTTGCTTCGTTGCCCATAAAGTGCGTATGCGTTTTTTCCTGGATATAATCAGGAAAAATCGCATACGCCCTTTTGGGCCAACTGCATCATTGTCGAAATTCTGCCGCTTTTCATGTGCGTTAAAGACGAGTCCAATCTATCTCTTGAAATCTGTTTCTTGCAATTCTGTCTTGCATTCAGATCCTCTTCTTTGCCTTACCTCAACATATTTTTGGACGTTAGTTTTCATTTATAACTCTGCAGGTTTGTGAATTGCAGTGACCCTGAGCTCCATGTTTTAAGTTGCTCTTTTGTGAGCTGGCCTCAAACGCGCAGGATTGCTTCAGGCCCTATTTTGGCTCCGGCGAGGCAGGCTGAGCCTTTTTTTAATTCTTATTCTTAATGGGAAATTAGAGTGATATGTGCCCGTCCAAACCCCTACAACTCTTCTCTCATTGGTTCCCCCTCTTCCCGTTCATCCTCCTCACAATTTGCAAAATGTGTGAAACAGAAGTTTAAATGTGCTGATTCTCCAAGTGGGGAGCTTCTAAGTAACGTGGCTGGAATGGTGAACAGGAGCACCAGGAGAGGATAAATGAGGTGCATTTTAGACACATCTCCCGATCACATGGTGTACAGTCCTCTGGGTTTTCCATGCATGTTTTAGCTGTAGGAAGATCCCTTGAACCTGCAGATTTGGGACCCATTGAATGGGTACCAGGTAGTATTACTTTAAAGGGTGTGCATTTCCTCACCCAACCTCACATTTCTCTTAGTGCAAACAGTTTCCAGCCTTATGTCTCATCCTGCTGTGGGTCTAGATGTGTTCAATCCATGTTGCATCACCGTCCCTGAGGAAAAGTTGTAAGAGGTTTTCTCTGTCTCTCTGTCGTTTATTTTTTTCAATTTATTACTATATTGGTTACAGCTGATTTTCAAAGCTCTGTTTCTTGCTGCTGTACATCCACTTGATTCACGTACAGAGAGACATCAATAAATTCTTTTTCAGATTCTTACCAGTCGTATATATTCTTTTCCGGTGACTTGAGTGTGCTGAGTGCAGTTCTTTTAGCTACCGTGTAGGCCTTGTTGATTATCAGTTTGGTATTTGGAATGGTATCTTTGCTAATTTCAACCTCCTGGATGATGCCTCACCCCTCCCCACCTTTCCCGTTTAGCAGCCTTATGCGTGTTTTCTACATATTTGACTATGTTTTTGTTTTGTAATTTATTTCATGTGTAGCCATTTTGGATTCCACCTTTAAGTGATATCTTATGATATGTGTCTTCTTCTTTTTGAATTCTGTCACTTAGAATGATCATACGTAACTCCTCCAGAGTTGTTACAGCTGGCCATATTTCATTGATTTCCAGGCTGAATAATATTCCACTCTACCTAAGTACCACATCTCTATCCATTTTTTCCCTCCAGAGACATTTAAGTTATATCTTAGTCGAGGATCTTTTAAACAGAGAGGGGGTAAACATTGGGGTGCCTGTGTCCTCTCGATTTTTGTTTTTCCCAAGATATACGCCCATGAGTGCAAGTGCCCTATGCTCTGTAGCTCATTGTTTAGATGCTTTAGTAAACACAATACACTTCTCCAGAATGGCCGTTGGCAATATACATTTCCACTATAAGTCTCACAGGGCTCCCTCTTCTCCTTGCCCTGTCCTGCATTTCTGTTGTTTACGCTTTATGAGGATGGCTCTTCTGACTGATGCGAAGTGATGTCTTTTGTAGTATTGACTTCCAGTGCCCACCTGTTTGGTTGGCTAAAAAGGTGTACGCTCTTTTCTTGAATATATACACAAAAAAACGCATACACCCTTTTTGGCCAACTGCAATGTTGGCAATGTTCAGCTCCTTTTCTTGTGCTTAATGGCGAGTCCTTTCTACCTCCTCAAATCCCTTTCCTGCCATTCTCCCTTGCTTACAAGTCCTTTTCTCTGACTTTCCTCAAGACATTTTTCAGTGATGGATATTTTCAACTCTGCAGTTTTGTGAATTTTACTGCCCCTGAGTTCTATTGTTCAACTTGTGTTTATGGGAACTGGCCACAAAGCAGCGGGATTTCCTCAAGCCCTATACTGTTTCCATGGGCAACCCTAGCCTTTGGTCAATTCGTCTTCCTGATTGGAAATTAGAGTGACATGTGCCTGTCTGAACACGTAGGACTTGTCTCTCATTGTTCCTCATCCTTCCGCTTCATCCTCTGGACAAATTCCAAACTGTACGCAACAGGATGTTGACAGTGCTGACATCTCCAAGTGGGGAGACTGTTAGTAAAGACGCTGGAGGGGTGAACCCGAGCACCAGGAGATGAGGAGATGAGATGCCTTTTCCAAACTCTTCCCGATCAGACGGTATACCATCCTCTGGGTGTGACAGACATGTTTTAGCAGTAGGAAGAGTCCCATTCATGTAAGGAGAACACCAGGGCTTTTTCAAAATCAGTGTCTCCCCGAAACCCAAACTGGGGAATTTTTTAAGCTACGGCTACACATATGTTCATTAAGGGCCTTGGGAAGTAGGCAGAGTCCAAACTTTAGATGATTGAAGTCTTCAGGGTCAGAAGCACTCACCACCAGCTTCCCTTAGGTTACACTTTAACTGTCATTGATAGATGATGTCAATAAAAATATCTATTCTTTTTCAGATTATTTCCCCTTATAGGTTATTGCAAAATGTTGAGTGTAGTTCCCTGTGCTATACAGTAGTTCCTTGTTGATGATCTATTTTATACATAGCAGTGTGTATGTGTTAATCCCAAACTGTTAATTTATCCCTCCTCCCACCTTTCCCCTTTGGTAATAATAAATTATAAGATTTTATACTTCTCAGAAATGGGGGAGCTGAAAGAGAGGTATCATTTTCAATGGAAAAGCATTTAAAACAAGATTGAAGGTTTAACCAAGATTATTAGATGTACATCCTTGGAAAGAAATCACTTCATTTCTCTAATATTGAGCTGACAAATAAGACAAACCTTTTCACTGAACTTGCTTATAATAAAGTGATGGAAATATCCAATGGAAGTGTTAGAAACATCTTATTTTACCCGAGCCTTATACACTGTTCTATGTTAACTACACTTTGGCTCACACATCTGTTCATTGAGGTTACAATAGTCTCAATTTCTGTTACTGATCCTCCAGAGTGGACCCCAACAAGTGTCCCCCTGCCCAGTGTCATTGGGGCCAACAGATCGAGACTGAGTTTGGTTCACAAGCAAAGGAAACTTTATATTTTGATCAGAGAATGGAGAGGTGAGAGCATGTACTACCCCGTGGGCTGTGGGCTGGGCTGCTGTGTAGAGATCCTGTCAGAGTCAGTGGGAGGGAGGGGGCGGAGCTCTCGAGGGCCGGGTTGGCTGTAGCTCAGGCTCTATATCGCGGAGTCTGCACTGGGCCCCAGGAGCTGAGGTGTCGACCCAGCCATTCTGCACTAGGAAATCTGGTCTGAAGTGCCGGGTGTGGAACCTCTGCATGCGGGACCCTAGGAGCACGTGAAATTAGACAAAGCACAAAGGATAAAAAAGGTTAGACTTGACTTTATTGCCCAGATTCTATTTTTATCTCCCAGGGATTTTTAATGGGCTTTGCTGGGGACAAACCCCCCCCTCTGCCTTTTGTCCCGTTCCTCATTCTTGGAGTGCTGAGGGTGCAGACCCTTCTTCTGTAACTGCTGAGTGCTGAGTTGGGAGCCCTCATACCCTGGGGCGAGGGTCAGAGCTTCTCCCCAGCAGCCTCCAGGTGACGTTGATTGTCCCCAGGCCCCCTGCCTCCCTGCTCGTCCACCTGAGCAGCAGCATTGGAAGTGTTATAGATTCTAATGACCTTTAAGGGTCCAGGAAAGAGATGTGCAGAGACGCTGTGGGGGCCGGTTTCACCCCGCCCCACATTTGTTCGGCCACCTTAGGCCGACCGTTTCTGCCAGCCTAGATGCTCTGACCAGTAGTCTGCGCTTTCTTCAATTAGGCCCCTGAATTAACGTACAAACAGCACCAGGTGTCAGAGCCCTGCCCGCTCAACTCCCAGACAGTCCAGGGTCAGTGGTGATCAAGGACCATGATGGCCACTGAGTCAACAGCCTTTTGAAGTAAACAAGAGTCCAGCCGGTCTTACTGGCCACCATCATCACGGTGTCTGTAGGCTTTTCTATGGTGACAGTGTGATATACGGTTCCCCCGCCAAGATTATTAGCTCCCCTCTGGGTGCAGTAAGTCCGGCAAGCAGTAGTCTACTCTTTTGGGACACACTCTTGTTGTTTTATGAGAGAAACTCCAGGTCAAGTGATGTTCACACGAGTCGTCATGGTGCCCTGTTGCCCCCGGTTATCTCTCTGGATGTTGGAGTTGGAGGGCCTCCTCACTCGAGGTCGGTGTGCCCACGGAGCGAACCCTGCAACTTCAGGGCATGGTTGGTGGTTAGGATCACCACGTGGGGTCCTTTTCCCTTAGGAGGGAGGTGGCCTTTTGGGCTGCTGATTTCCAGGGTTTTAGATACCGCCAGTATCTTGGCCAGATGTGGCAGTGGGCCAAGCCCCTTGGTGACCATAGTTTATCCTACCTGGATGGCATTCTTGCATTGTTCCATTTCAAGTGGTCCCAGGTTTTGCACTAATTCTCCAATGGCGATTCACCTTTCACCGGGAATGTAAAGGTCAAAGGGTTTAGCTAAATTAGGGAGTTCCAGGGCAAGGGTCTGAATTGACTGCTCTTTCCATTCTTGAAAGGCCACTTCTGGATTCTATTCAAAAGGATCATCATCTTTTCCTTTCAGTGTTTCATATAGAGGCCCAGCTAGTAGACTGTAGTTAGGGATCCAGAAGCAGCAAACCCTGGCCTCCCCAGGAACCCCTAAGCTGTCTTCTAGTTTTAGAAAGGGGTAAGGCTGAAAATGGTTTCTTCCCTTTCCTGGGATGGACTTCTCCAACCTTCTGTGAGAATGAAGCCCAGGCAGGTCACGGCAGTCTGTGATATTTGAGCTTTTTCTTGGACAACTTCTATCCTTTATTGGCTTGGTAGTTCAGAGGCCTCCTTAGTAGGGCTGGCGATCAGAATGTCGTCTGCATATTGAAGGAGGGTTTCCTTTTCCAGAGGTAGAACTTTTAGGTCTTTAGCTAAGCTTTCCCCAAAGATGGGGTGGGAATTTTTGCACCCTTGGGGCCAGACGGCCCGGAAGTATTGTTTTAGTTGTATGTTGAGTCCTGCCACTCACAAGCCAAAATTTCTTGTGACTCTGGGACTAATGGAATACAAAAGAAGGCATCATTGAAGACTAATACAGAATACCATGTCCTGGTGGTTGGTAGAATGACCAGCAGGGTGTAGGAATTAGGAGCAACTGGAGGTATATCCTCGGTGGCTTCACTGACTGTCCTGACATCCTTTACCAGGTCCCCAGCAGCCCATGGGGCTCTCGTGGTCAGACCAATCCCAGAATATGGAGCTCACCTGGGCAGGTACCCCACCCCCACCCCAGCCCACAGGGCTCTCGTGGTCAGGCCCCTCCCAGGATACAGAGCTACCCTTGCAGGTACCGTGGCAGGGCTGGGCACACAGGAACCGTGCACATAGCCCTCATTGCAGAGCACCCCCAGCTCACCTGTCGCTCAGAGCTGACACAGAGCACCTCAGAGCAGGACTTGAACTAACAAACAGCAGCTGCGACAGGTCTGTGACCCTGGGCATCACTCCGTGAGGCCTCCCTCCACCTGGTCTTCCAGAGACTTCCACTGCACCCGGGGCACCAGGCCTCTGTCTCCAACCACCACCCACCCCTCCTCTCCCTGACTCCTGGGTTCCTCTCATTAGGAGAGGGTTTTCTTGAAGTTGTCTCCCACTCATGGGCCAGATAAAATGATTAGAAAACAAGCCAAAGCTGCAGCCCCTTGTCTATCCTGACTCTCAGGAGCCCACACCTGTTCCTTGGACCTGGCCGGTTCAGCAAGTTCCATTTTCTGCAACTGTGAGCCCCTGAGGGGTGATGATTGGCTGACCTGGGCAGCCTTACCGTGCCGGCCAGCCCTCCCCAGGTGTGCCTGGGTTGAGATCACTATAAATACCACTCCAGGCAGCAAGAGCCCCTGCAGCCGTGCCTGACGCCATTTTCTCTGCCCTGTCAGCAGTCTCGGGGCTGGGCTGGTGGGAGGGAGTGAGAGGCCACGGCTTTGTGGGTGGCCCAGTGTGAGTGGGGCTCTGCTGGACTTTCTGCAGCAGTTGCCAGGCTGCCACCTGCTAAAGAAGAAGATGTGTCACCCATACCTGCTGCTGGAATTTCTCCCTGGGCAGAGGTGAGGAAGGAAAAAAGCAGTGGGGGCAGGGACAGGACGGGTATCTCAGGCAGGGAAATGGAAATCTTCCAGAAGAGCACCCAGGGCCAGGACCATCCTGGCTGGCCTGCAGGCACCAAGTCGGCCGGCATGCTGTCACTCGTGTGGCTCTATGGCCCTCCCTCTAGGCTTTCAAGTCCTTGTATATATTCAGGTGTTTTACCTGGGATGGGTGGGAATAGTTCAGCAGCAACTGGCCTGGGGCTCAGCTCACGTTTATTCACAGATGCCTCGGCACGGTGCCCCAGCTTTGCAATGAGGACGCTTGTTGCGTGGGGGCTGCTGGCTGAATGGGAGATGATTCCCCACCACTGACCAACTTCAGAATTGTTTACAACTGGAGCAAGTGCCCTGATACGGTTTTCCTCTGTGGAACTGGTGGGTTCTGTGTTTTTTTTCTCTTTTTCGTTTTGGGTTCAAGGTAGATTTTATTCCTCTTTTTTGTATTTACAGATATAAGCATGGAAATAATTTATTCATATAAATACATGTATGTGAAGGGAATAATTGTTTTTTCTATTTTTTAAATTTTATTTCTTTTTAATTTTGAATTTTATTTTATATTTTTATACAGCAGGTTCTTATTGGTTATCTATTTTATACATATAAATGTATACATACCAATCCCAGTCTCTCAACTCCTCCCACCACCCCCCCCAACAGCTTTCCCCCCTTGTTGTCCATACGTTTGTTGTCTACATCTGTTGCTCTATTTATGCCTTGCAAAATGGTTAATCTGTACAGGTTTTCTAGGTTCCACATATATGCATGAATATACAAGATTTGTTTTTCTCTTTCTGACTTACTTCACTCTGTATGACAGTCTCTAGATGCATCGACGTCTCTACAAATGACCCAATTTCATTCCTTTTCATGGCTTAGTAATATTCCATTTTATATATGTACCACGGCTTTATGCATTCGTCTGTCTGTGGGCATTTAGGTTGCTTCCATTACCTCGATATTGTAAATAGTGATGCAATGAACATTGCGGTGAATGTCTCTTTTTGATTTATGGTTTTGTCTGGGTATATGTCCAGTACTGGGATTGCTGTATCATATGGTAATTCTATTGTTAGTTTCTTAAGAAATTCCATATTGTTCTCCATAGTGACTGTATCAATTTATATTCCCAACAATAGTGGAAGAGGGTTCCTTTTCTCCACACCCTTTCCAGCATTTTTTGCTTGTAGATTTTCTATGATGCCTATTCTACCAGGTGTGAGGTGATACCTCATTGTTGAATCCATTTTGTTGAGCAAGGGGTAGGTCTTGTCTATTCCATATTTGGCTTATGGAACGGTATCTGTGCTAATTTCAAACTCTGGTTTAATGCAGCACCCCAACTCACCTTCCCCCTTAAGCAAGCATAAGTTAGTTTTCTAAACTTGAGACCCTGTTCTGTTTTGTAATTCAGTTCATGTGTAGCCAAGTTCACATTCCGTGTATTAGTGATACCTTATGATGTTTCTTTTTCTGTGTGACTTATTTCACTTAGAATCATCGTGCCTCAATCCACTCATTATGCTGGTACGGGCCTGGTGACATAGATTTCATTGCTGAGTGGTATTCTGTTGTACATAAGTACCGCAACTTCTTTATCCATTATTTGCTCTCTGGGATATTTAACTTGTGCCGTAGAAGAGATTCCAGTAAAAAGAACCGTCCCAACCTTTGGGGTGGCTGTGTCTTTTAGATTTTAAATTAACTAAGCAATAGGACCATAAGTGGAAGTGCCCTAGGCTCTGTTGCTTTGTTTTTTAGATGTTTCAGGAAACACCATACACTTCTCCTGAGTGGCTGTTGGCAATTTACATCCCGCCCATCAGCATAACAAGGCTCCCAGTTCTCCATGGCCTGTATTGCCTTTCTGGATTTTACACTTTTTTCAGATGGCCCTTTTGACCGGGGGGAAGTGAGACTTCATTGTAGTGCAGATTTCCTTTGCAAGCTTGCTTGGTTGGCCAAAAAGGGCGTATGCGTTTTTTCCTGAATATATTCAGGAAAAAACGCATACGCCCTTTTTGGCCAAGTGCATCATTGTGGACGTTCTGCCTCTTTTCCTATGCTTTAAATGCAATTCCAGTCTACCTCCTGAAATCGGTTTCCTGCAATTCTGCCCCGCTTTCAAGGCCTCTTGGCAGCCTTACTTCAGTATATTTTTGGACGATAGCTGTCATTTATAACTCTGCAGGTTTGTGAATTACAGTGCCCCTGAGCTCCTTTCTTCAACTCGCTTTCTCGTGAGCTGGCCGCAACACCGCAGGATTGCTTCAGGCCCTAATCTGATTCCGGCACGGCACGCTGAGCCTTTGGTTAATTCCTCTTCCTGGTGCGAAATGAGAGTTAAATTTGCCCGTCCAGACACCTCCAGCTAGTCTCTCATTGGTTCTCCCTATTCCTGTTCATCTTCCGCAGAAATTGCAAACTGGGCCAAACAGGAGGTTAAAGGCAGTGACTCTCCAAGTAGGGAGAGTGTTAGTAAAGCGTCTGGCATGTTGCACCCGAGTACCAGGGGATGAAAACTGAGACATATTGGAACACATCTCCCGATCACACGGTTGATCATACTCTGGGTTCCACGTGCATGTTTACCTGAAGGAAGAATACCTTAAACCTGGAGAGTTGAGACCGGTGGAATGGGTACCGTGCAATATGATTTCAAAGGGTCTTCATTTGCTCAGCGAACCTCTCCAATCCTATCACTGCTGCGTTTATGGCCCTGTACACACGCTTGATTCTCTTTCGGAGACATAGCAATCCATAGGTTTTAAGATACTTCCTAGTCAGGTACATTCTTAGGCGTTTAATATGGGGTGTTGAGTCCATTTCGTTGCGCAAGGAGTAGCTCTTGTCTATTCCATATTTGGCTTAAGGAACTTTATCTGTGCTCATTTCAATCTCTGGTTTTATGCAGCACCCCAACTCACCTTTCCCCTTAAGCAAGCATAAGTTGGTTTTCTAAATTTGAGACCCTGTTCTGTTTCGTAATTCAGTTCCTATGTAGCCAAGTTTACATTCCGTGTATTAGTGATATCCTATGATGTTTGTTTTTCTGTGAGACTTATTTCAGTTAGAATCACCGTACCTGAATCCACTCATTATGCTGCTACGGGCCTGATGACATAGATTTCCTTGCTGAGTGATATTGCATTGTACGTAAGTACCAAAACTTCTTTATCCATTTTTCACTTTCTGCGATATTGAACTTGTACCATAAATGAGTTTCTTATAAACAGACCCGTCCCAACCATTTGGGTGGCTCTGTCTTTTTGATTTTAATTTCCCTATGCTATAGGACCATAAATTGAAGTGCCCTAGGCTCTGTTGCTTTGTTTTTTAGATGTTTCAGGAAACACCATACACTTCTCCAGAATGGCTGTTGGCAATTTAAATCACGCCCAGCAGCATAACAAGGCTCCCAGTTCTCCATGGCCTGTCCTGCCTTTCTGGATTTTACACTTTTTTCAGATGGTCCTTTTCACCGGGGAGAAGTGAGACTTCATTGTAGTGCAGATTTCCTTTGCAAGCTTGCTTGGTTGGCCAAAAAGGGCGTATGCGTTTTTTCCTGAATATATTCAGGAAAAAACGCATACGCCCTTTTTGGACAACTGCATCATTGTGGACGTTCTGCCTCTTTTCCTATGCTTTAAATGCAATTCCAGTGTACCTCCTGAAATCGGTTTCCTGCAATTCTGCCCCGCTTTCAAGTCCTCTTGGCAGCCTTACTTCAGTATATTTTTGGACGATAGCTGTCATTTATAACTCTGCAGGTTTGTGAATTACAGTGCCCCTGAGCTCCTTTCTTCAAGTCGCTTTCTCGTGAGCTGGCCGCAACACCGCAGGATTGCTTCAGGCCCTAATCTGGTTCCGGCACGGCACGCTGAGCCTTTGGTTAATTCCTCTTCCTGGTGCGAAATGAGAGTTAAATTTGCCCGTCCAGACACCTCCATCTAGTCTGTCATTGGTTCTCCCTATTCCTGTTCATCTTCCGCAGAAATTGAAAACTGGGCCAAACAGGAGGTTAAAGGCACTGACTCTCCAAGTAGGGAGAGTTTTAGTAAAGCGTCTGGCATGTTGCACCCGAGTACCAGGGGATGAAAACTGAGACATATTGGAACACATCTCCCGATCACACGGTTGATCATACTCTGGGTTCCACGTGCATGTTTAGCTGAAGGAAGAATACCTTAAACCTGGAGAGTTGAGACCGGTGGAATGGGTACCATGCAATATGATTTCAAAGGGTCTTCATTTGCTCACCGAACCTCTCCAATCCTATCACTGCTGCGTTTATGGCCCTGTACACACGCTTGATTCTCTTTCGGAGACATAGCAATCCATAGGTTTTAAGATACTTCCTAGTCAGGTACATTCTTAGGCGTTTAATATGGGGTGTTAAGTCCATTTCGTTGAGCAAGGAGTAGCTCTTGTCTATTCCATATTTGGCTTAAGGAACTTTATCTGTGCTCATTTCAATCTCTGGTTTTATGCAGCACCCCAACTCACCTTTCCCCTTAAGCAAGCATAAGTTGGTTTTCTAAATTTGAGACCCTGTTCTGTTTCGTAATTCAGTTCCTATGTAGCCAAGTTTACATTCCGTGTATTAGTGATATCTTATGATGTTTGTTTTTCTGTGTGACTTATTTCAGTTAGAATCATCGTACCTGAATCCACTCATTATGCTGCTACGGGCCTGATGACATAGATTTCATTGCTGAGTGATATTGCATTGTACGTAAGTACAACAACTTCTTTATCCATTTTTCACTTTCTGCGATATTGAACTTGTACCGTAAATGAGTTTCTTATAAACAGAGCCGCCCCAACCTTTTGGTTGGCTCTGTCTTTTTGATTTTAATTTCCCTAAGCTATAGGACCATAAGTGGAAGTGCCCTAGGCTCTGTTGCTTTGTTTTTTAGAAGTTTCAGGAAACACCATACACTTCTCCAGAATGGCTGTTGGCAATTTAAATCACGCCCAGCAGCATAACAAGGCCCCCAGTTCTCCATGGCCTGTCCTGCCTTTCTGGATTTTACACTTTTTTCAGATGGCCCTTTTGACCGGGGGGAAGTGCGACTTCATTGTAGTGCAGATTTCCTTTGCAAGCTTGCTTGGTTGGCCAAAAAGGGCGTATGCGTTTTTTTCTGAATATATTCAGGAAAAAACGCATACGCCCTTTTTGGCCAAGTGCATCATTGTGGACGTTCTGCCTCTTTTCCTATGCTTTAAATGCAATTCCAGTCTACCTCCTGAAATCGGTTTCCTGCAATTCTGCCCCGCTTTCAAGTCCTCTTGGCAGCCTTACTTCAGTATATTTTTGGACGATAGCTGTCATTTATAACTCTGCAGGTTTGTGAATTACAGTGCCCCTGAGCTCCTTTCTTCAACTCGCTTTCTCGTGAGCTGGCCGCAACACCGCAAGATTGCTTCAGGCCCTAATCTGGTTCCGACACGGCACGCTGAGCCTTTGGTTAATTCCTCTTCCTGGTGGGAAATGAGAGTTAAATTTGTCCGTCCAGACAGCTCCAGCTAGTCTCTCATTGGTTCTCCCTATTCCTGTTCATCTTCCGCAGAAATTGCAAACTGGGCCAAACAGGAGGTTAAAGGCACTGACTCTGCAAGTAGGGAGAGTGTTAGTAAAGAATCTGGAATGTTGCACCCGAGTACCAGGGGACGAAAACTGACACATATTGGAACACGTCTCCCGATCACACGGTTGATCATACTCTGGGTTCCACATGCATGTTTTAGCTGAAGGAAGAATACCTTAAACCTGGAGAGTTGAGACCCGTGGAATGGGTACCATGCAATATGACTTCAAAGGGTCTTCATTTGCTCACCGAACCTCTCCAGTTTTATCACTGCTGCGTTTATGCCCCTGTACACACGCTTGATTCTCTTTCGGAGACATAGCATTCCCTAGGTTTTAAGCTACTTCGTAGTCAGGTACATTCTTAGGCGTTTAATATGGGGTGATGAGTCCGTTTCGTTGAGCAAGGAGTAGCTGTTGTCTATTCCATATTTGGCTTAAGGAACTTTATCTGTGCTCATTTCAATCTCTGGTTTTATGCAGCACCCCAACTCACCTTTCCCCTTAAGCAAGCATAAGTTGGTTTTCTAAATTTGAGACCCTGTTCTGTTTTGTAATTCAGATCCTGTGTAGCCAAGTTTACATTCCGTGTATTAGTGATATCTTATGATGTTTCTTTTTCTGTGTGACTTATTTCAGTTAGAATCATAATACCTGAATCCACTCATTATGCTGCTACGGGCCTGATGACATAGATTTCATTGCTGAGTGATACTGCATTGTACGTAAGTACCACAACTTCTTTATCCATTTTTCACTTTCTGCGATATTGAACTTGTACCGTAAACCAGGTTCTTGTAAACAGAGCCGTCCCAACCTTTGGGGTGGCTGTGTCTTTTTGATTTTAATTTCCCTAAGCTATAGGACCATAAGTGGAAGTGCCCTAGGCTCTGTTGCTTTGTTTTTTAGATGTTTCAGGAAACACCATACACTTCTCCCGAGTGGCTGTTGGCAATTTACATCCCGCCCATCAGCATAACAAGGTTCCCAGTTCTCCATGGCCTGTCCTGCCTTTCTGGAGTTTACACTTTTTTCAGATGGCCCTTTTGACCGGGGGGAAGTGAGACTTCATTGTAGTGCAGATTTCCTTTGCAAGCTTGCTTGGTTGGCCAAAAAGGGCGTATGCGTTTTTTCCTGAATATATTCAGGAAAAAACGCATACGCCCTTTTTGGCCAAGTGCATCATTGTGGACGTTCTGCCTCTTTTCCTATGCTTTAAATGCAATTCCAGTCTACCTCCTGAAATCGGTTTCCTGCAATTCTGCCCCGCTTTCAAGTCCTCTTGGCAGCCTTACTTCAGTATATTTTTGGACGATAGCTGTCATTTATAACTCTGCAGTTTTGTGAATTACAGTGCCCCTGAGCTCCTTTCTTCAACTCGCTTTCCCGTGAGCTGGCCGCAACACCGCAGGATTGCTTCAGGCCCTAATCTGGTTCCGGCACTGCACGCTGAGCCTTTGGTTAATTCCTCTTCCTGGTGGGAAAAGAGAGTTAAATTTGCCCGTCCAGACACCTCCTGCTGGTCTCTCAATTGTTCTCCCTATTCCTGTTCATCTTCCACAGAAATTGCAAACTGGGCCAAACAGGAGGTTAAAGGCACTCACTCTCCAAGTCGGGAGAGTTTTAGTAAAGCGTCTGGCATGTTGCACCTGAGTAACAGGGAACGAAATGTGAGACACATTTGAACATGTTTCTCGATCACATGGTGGATCAAACTCTGGGTTCCACATGCATGTTTTAGCTGAAGGAAGTATCCCTTAAACCTGGAGAGTTGAGACCCATGGAATGGGTACCATGCAATATGACTTCAAAGGTCTTCATTTGCTCACCGAACCTCACCAAACTTATGAGCCCCAAGTGTCCAGCCTTATGTGTCACCCAGCTCTGGGTGTAGATGTGGTAAATGCAGGTTGCATCAGAAGCCTTGAATGAATTACTTAAGTATTTCTCTCTATTTCACTGTCATTGTGTTTTGTTTAAGAAATTTATTTTTATTATGGGATTTACCTGATTTTCAGTGCTTTAATGCCGCTGTACACACTCTTGATTCTCTTACAGAGATATATAAATCCATAGGTTTTATGATTCTTACTAGTCAGGTATATGCCTAGGCGTTGAATATGGGGTGTTGAGTCCATTTCGTTGAGCAAGGAGTAGCTCTTGTCTATTCCATATTTGGCTTAAGGAACTTTATCTGTGCTCATTTCAATCTCTGGTTTTATGCAGCACCCCAACTCACCTTTCCCCTTAAGCAAGCATAAGTTGGGTTTCTAAATTTGAGACCCTGTTCTGTTTTGTAATTCAGTTCTTGTGTAGCCAAGTTTACATTCCGTGTATTAGTGATACCTTATGATGTTTCTTTTTCTGTGAGACTTATTTCAGTTAGAATCATCGTACCTGAATCCACTCATTATGCTGCTATGGGCCTGATGACATAGATTTCCTTGCTGAGTGATACTGCATTGTACGTAAGTACCACAACTTCTTTATCCATTTTTCACTTTCTGCGATATTGAACTTGTACCGTAAACCAGGGTCTTGTAAACAGAGCCGTCCCAACCTTTGTGGTGGCTGTGTCTTTTTGATTTTAATTTCCCTAAGCTATAGGACCATAATTGGAAGTGCCCTAGGCTCTGTTGCTTTGTTTTTTAGATGTTTCAGGAAACACCATACACTTCTCCAGAGTGGCTGTTGGCAATTTACATCCCGCCCATCAGCATAACAAGGCTCCCAGTTCTCCATGGCCTGTCCTGCCTTTCTGCATTTTATACATTTTTCAGATGGCCCTTTTGACCGGGGGGAAGTAAGACTTCATTGTAGTGCAGATTTCCTTTGCAAGCTTGCTTGGTTGGCCAAAAAGGGCGTATGCGTTTTTTCCTGAATATATTCAGGAAAAAACGCATACGCCCTTTTTGGCCAAGTGCATCATTGTGGACGTTCTGCCTCTTTTCCTATGCTTTAAATGCAATTCCAGTCTACCTCCTGAAATCGGTTTCCTGCAATTCTGCCCCGCTTTCAAGTCCTCTTGGCAGCCTTACTTCAGTATATTTTTGGATGATAGCTGTCATTTATAACTCTGCAGGTTTGTGAATTACAGTGCCCCTGAGCTCCTTTCTTCAACTCGCTTTCTCGTGAGCTGGCCGCAACACCGCAGGATGGCTTCAGGCCCTATTCTGGTTCCGGCACGGCACGCTGAGCCTTTGGTTATTTCCTCTTCCTGGTGGGAAATGAGAGTTAAATTTGCCCGTCCAGACACCTCCATCTAGTCTGTCATTGGTTCTCCCTTTCCTGTTCATCTTCCGCAGAAATTGCAAACTGGGCCAAACAGAAGGTTAAAGGCACTGACTCTCCAAGTCAGGAGAGTGTTAGTAAAGCGTCTGGAATGTTGCACCCGAGTACCAGGGGACGAAAACTGACACATATTGGAACACGTCTCCCGATCACACGGTTGATCATACTCTGGGTTCCACATGCATGTTTTAGCTGAAGGAAGAATACCTTAAACCTGGAGAGTTGAGACCCGTGGAATGGGTACCATGCAATATGACTTCAAAGGGTCTTCATTTGCTCACCGAACCTCTCCAATCCTATCACTGCTGCGTTTATGCCCCTGTACACACGCTTGATTCTCTTTCAGAGACATAGCAATCCATAGGTTTTAAGATACTTCCTAGTCAGGTACACACATAGGCATTTAATATGAGGTGTTGAATCCAATTCGTTGAGCAAGGAGTAGCTCTTGTCTATTCCATATTTGGCTTAAGGAACTTTATCTGTGCTCATTTCAATCTCTGGTTTTACGTATCACCCCAACTCACCTTTCCCCTTAAGCAAGCATAAGTTGGGTTTCTAAATTTGAGACCCTGTTCTGTTTTGTAATTCAGTTCCTGTGTAGCCAAGTTTACATTCCGTGTATTAGTGATATCTTATGATGTTTCTTTTCCTGTGTGACTTATTTCAGTTAGAATCATCATACCTGAATCCACTCATTATGCTGCTACGGGCCTGATGACATAGATTTCCTTGCTGAGTGATACTGCATTGTACGTAAGTAGCACAACTTCTTTATCCATTTTTCACTTTCTGCGATATTGAACTTGTACCGTAAACCAGGTTCTTGTAAACAGAGCCGTCCCAACATTTGGGGTGGCTGTGTCTTTTGATTTTAATTTCCCTAAGCTATAGGACCATAAGTGGAAGTGCCCTAGGCTCTGTTGCTTTGTTTTTTAGATGTTTCAGGAAACACCATACACTTCTCCAGAGTGGCTGTTGGCAATTTACATCCCGCCCATCAGCATAACAAGGCTCCCAGTTCTCCATGGCCTGTCCTGCCTTTCTGGATTTTACACTTTTTTCAGATGGCCCTTTTGACCGGGGGGAAGTGAGACTTCACTGTAGTGCAGATTTCCTTTGCAAGCTTGCTTGGTTGGCCAAAAAGGGCATATGCGTTTTTTCCTGAATATATTCAGGAAAAAACGCATATGCCCTTTTTGGCCAAGTGCATCATTGTGGACGTTCTGCCTCTTTTCCTATGCTTTAAATGCAATTCCAGTCTACCTCCTGAAATCGGTTTCCTGCAATTCTGCCCCGCTTTCAAGTCCTCTTGGCGGCCTTACTTCAGTATATTTTTGGACGATAGCTGTCATTTATAACTCTGCAGGTTTGTGAATTACAGTGCCCCTGAGCTCCTTTCTTCAAGTCGCTTTCTCGTGAGCTGGCCACAACACCGCAGGATGGCTTCAGGCCCTAATCTGGTTCCGGCACGGCACGCTGAGCCTTTGGTTAATTCCTCTTCCTGGTGGGAAATGAGAGTTAAATTTGCCCGTCCAGACACCTCCAGCTAGTCTGTCATTGGTTCTCCCTATTCCTGTTCATCTTCCGCAGAAATTGCAAACTGGGCCAAACAGTAGGTTAAAGGCACTGACTCTCCAAGTCGGGAGAGTGTTAGTAAAGCGTCTGGAATGTTGCACCCGAGTACCAGGGGACGAAAACTGAGACATATTGGAACACGTCTCCCGATCACACGGTTGATCATACTCTGGGTTCCACATGCATGTTTTAGCTGAAGGAAGAATACCTTAAACCTGGAGAGTTGAGACCCGTGGAATGGGTTCCATGCAATATGACTTCAAAGGGTCTTCATTTGCTCACCGAACCTCTCCAGTCCTATCACTGCTGCGTTTATGCCCCTGTACACACGCTTGATTCTCTTTCGGAGACATAGCAATCCATAGGTTTTAAGATACTTCCTAGTCAGGTACACTCTTAGGCATTTAATATGGGGTGTTGAGTCCATTTCGTTGAGCAAGGAGTAGCTCTTGTCTATTCCATATTTGGCTTAAGGAACTTTATCTGTGCTCATTTCAATCTCTGGTTTTATGCAGCACCCCAACTCACCTTTCCCCTTATCAAGCATATGTTGGTTTTCCAAATTTGAGACCCTGTTCTGTTTTGTAATTCAGTTCCTGTGTAGCCAAGTTTACATTCCGTGTATTAGTGATATCTTATGATGTTTCTTTTTCTGTGAGACTTATTTCAGTTAGAATCATCGTACCTGAATCCACTCATTATGCTGCTATGGGCCTGATGACATAGATTTCCTTGCTGAGTGATACTGCATTGTACGTAAGTACCACAACTTCTTTATCCATTTTTCACTTTCTGCGATATTGAACTTGTACCGTAAACCAGGTTCTTGTAAACAGAGCCGTCCCAACCTTTGTGGTGGCTGTGTCTTTTTGATTTTAATTTCCCTAAGCTATAGGACCATAATTGGAAGTGCCCTAGGCTCTGTTGCTTTGTTTTTTAGATGTTTCAGGAAACACCATACACTTCTCCAGAGTGGCTGTTGGCAATTTACATCCCGCCCATCAGCATAACAAGGCTCCCAGTTCTCCATGGCCTGTCCTGCCTTTCTGCATTTTATACATTTTTCAGATGGCCCTTTTGACCGGGGGGAATTGAGACTTCATTGTAGTGCAGATTTCCTTTGCAAGCTTGCTTGGTTGGCCAAAAAGGGCGTATGCGTTTTTTCCTGAATATATTCAGGAAAAAACGCATACGCCCTTTTTGGCCAAGTGCATCATTGTGGACGTTCTGCCTCTTTTCCTATGCTTTAAATGCAATTCCAGTCTACCTCCTGAAATCGGTTTCCTGCAATTCTGCCCCGCTTTCAAGTCCTCTTGGCAGCCTTACTTCAGTATATTTTTGGACGATAGCTGTCATTTATAACTCTGCAGGTTTGTGAATTACAGTGCCCCTGAGCTCCTTTCTTCAACTCGCTTTCTCGTGAGCTGGCCGCAACACCGCAGGATGGCTTCAGGCCCTATTCTGGTTCCGGCACGGCACGCTGAGCCTTTGGTTATTTCCTCTTCCTGGTGGGAAATGAGAGTTAAATTTGCCCGTCCAGACACCTCCATCTAGTCTGTCATTGGTTCTCCCTTTCCTGTTCATCTTCCGCAGAAATTGCAAACTGGGCCAAACAGAAGGTTAAAGGCACTGACTCTCCAAGTCGGGAGAGTGTTAGTAAAGCGTCTGGAATGTTGCACCCGAGTACCAGGGGACGAAAACTGACACATATTGGAACACGTCTCCCGATCACACGGTTGATCATACTCTGGGTTCCACATGCATGTTTTAGCTGAAGGAAGAATACCTTAAACCTGGAGAGTTGAGACCCGTGGAATGGGTACCATGCAATATGACTTCAAAGGGTCTTCATTTGCTCACCGAACCTCTCCAATCCTATCACTGCTGCGTTTATGCCCCTGTACACACGCTTGATTCTCTTTCAGAGACATAGCAATCCATAGGTTTTAAGATACTTCCTAGTCAGGTACACACATAGGCATTTAATATGAGGTGTTGAATCCAATTCGTTGAGCAAGGAGTAGCTCTTGTCTATTCCATATTTGGCTTAAGGAACTTTATCTGTGCTCATTTCAATCTCTGGTTTTATGCAGCACCCCAACTCACCTTTCCCCTTAAGCAAGCATAAGTTGGGTTTCTAAATTTGAGACCCTGTTCTGTTTTGTAATTCAGTTCCTGTGTAGCCAAGTTTACATTCCGTGTATTAGTGATATCTTATGATGTTTCTTTTCCTGTGTGACTTATTTCAGTTAGAATCATCGTACCTGAATCCACTCATTATGCTGCTACGGGCCTGATGACATAGATTTCATTGCTGAGTGATACTGCATTGTACGTAAGTACCACAACTTCTTTATCCATTTTTCACTTTCTGCGATATTGAACTTGTACCGTAAACCAGGTTCTTGTAAACAGAGCCGTCCCAACCTTTGGGGTGGCTGTGTCTTTTGATTTTAATTTCCCTAAGCTATAGGACCATAAGTGGAAGTGCCCTAGGCTCTGTTGCTTTGTTTTTTAGATGTTTCAGGAAACACCATACAGTTCTCCGGAGTGGCTGTTGTCAATTTACATCCCGCCCATCAGCATAACAAGGCTCCCAGTTCTCCATGGCCTGTCCTGCCTTTCTGGATTTTACACTTTTTTCAGATGGCCCTTTTGACCAGGGGGAAGTGAGACGTCATTGTAGTGCAGATTTCCTTTGCAAGCTTGCTTGGTTGGCCAAAAAGGGCGTATGCGTTTTTTCCTGAATATATTCAGGAAAAAACGCATACGCCCTTTTTGGCCAAGTGCATCATTGTGGACGTTCTGCCTCTTTTCCTATGCTTTAAATGCAATTCCAGTCTACCTCCTGAAATCGGTTTCCTGCAATTCTGCCCCGCTTTCAAGTCCTCTTGGCAGCCTTACTTCAGTATATTTTTGGACGATAGCTGTCATTTATAACTCTGCAGGTTTGTGAATTACAGTGCCCCTGAGCTCCTTTCTTCAACTCGCTCTCTCGTGAGCTGGTCGCAACACCGCAGGATGGCTTCAGGCCCTAATCTGGTTCCGGCACGGCACGCTGAGCCTTTGGTTATTTCCTCTTCCTGGTGGGAAATGAGAGTTAAATTTGCCCGTCCAGACACCTCCATCTAGTCTGTCATTGGTTCTCCCTTTCCTGTTCATCTTCCGCAGAAATTGCAAACTGGGCCAAACAGAAGGTTAAAGGCACTGACTCTCCAAGTCGGGAGAGTGTTAGTAAAGCGTCTGGAATGTTGCACCCGAGTACCAGGGGACGAAAACTGACACATATTGGAACACGTCTCCCGATCACACGGTTGATCATACTCTGGGTTCCACATGCATGTTTTAGCTGAAGGAAGAATACCTTAAACCTGGAGAGTTGAGACCCGTGGAATGGGTACCATGCAATATGACTTCAAAGGGTCTTCATTTGCTCACCGAACCTCTCCAATCCTATCACTGCTGCGTTTATGCCCCTGTACACACGCTTGATTCTCTTTCAGAGACATAGCAATCCATAGGTTTTAAGATACTTCCTAGTCAGGTACACACATAGGCATTTAATATGAGGTGTTGAATCCAATTCGTTGAGCAAGGAGTAGCTCTTGTCTATTCCATATTTGGCTTAAGGAACTTTATCTGTGCTCATTTCAATCTCTGGTTTTATGCAGCACCCCAACTCACCTTTCCCCTTAAGCAAGCATAAGTTGGGTTTCTAAATTTGAGACCCTGTTCTGTTTTGTAATTCAGTTCCTGTGTAGCCAAGTTTACATTCCGTGTATTAGTGATATCTTATGATGTTTCTTTTCCTGTGTGACTTATTTCAGTTAGAATCATCGTACCTGAATCCACTCATTATGCTGCTACGGGCCTGATGACATAGATTTCATTGCTGAGTGATACTGCATTGTACGTAAGTACCACAACTTCTTTATCCATTTTTCACTTTCTGCGATATTGAACTTGTACCGTAAACCAGGTTCTTGTAAACAGAGCCGTCCCAACCTTTGGGGTGGCTGTGTCTTTTGATTTTAATTTCCCTAAGCTATAGGACCATAAGTGGAAGTGCCCTAGGCTCTGTTGCTTTGTTTTTTAGATGTTTCAGGAAACACCATACAGTTCTCCGGAGTGGCTGTTGTCAATTTACATCCCGCCCATCAGCATAACAAGGCTCCCAGTTCTCCATGGCCTGTCCTGCCTTTCTGGATTTTACACTTTTTTCAGATGGCCCTTTTGACCAGGGGGAAGTGAGACGTCATTGTAGTGCAGATTTCCTTTGCAAGCTTGCTTGGTTGGCCAAAAAGGGCGTATGCGTTTTTTCCTGAATATATTCAGGAAAAAACGCATACGCCCTTTTTGGCCAAGTGCATCATTGTGGACGTTCTGCCTCTTTTCCTATGCTTTAAATGCAATTCCAGTCTACCTCCTGAAATCGGTTTCCTGCAATTCTGCCCCGCTTTCAAGTCCTCTTGGCAGCCTTACTTCAGTATATTTTTGGACGATAGCTGTCATTTATAACTCTGCAGGTTTGTGAATTACAGTGCCCCTGAGCTCCTTTCTTCAACTCGCTCTCTCGTGAGCTGGTCGCAACACCGCAGGATGGCTTCAGGCCCTAATCTGGTTCCGGCACGGCACGCTGAGCCTTTGGTTAATTCCTCTTCCTGGTGGGAAATGAGAGTTAAATTTGCCCGTCCAGACACCTCCAGCTAGTCTCTCATTGGTTCTCCCTATCCCTGTTCATCTTCCGCAGAAATTGCAAACTGGGCCAAACAGGAGGTTAAAGGCACTGACTCTCCAAGTCGGGAGAGTGTTAGTAAAGCGTCTGGAATGTTGCACCCGAGTACCAGGGGACGAAAACTGAGACATATTGGAACACGTCTCCCGATCACACGGTTGATCATACTCTGGGTTCCACATGCATGTTTTAGCTGAAGGAAGAATACCTTAAACCTGGAGAGTTGAGACCCGTGGAATGGGTACCATGCAATATGACTTCAAAGGGTCTTCATTTGCTCACCGAACCTCTCCAATCCTATCACTGCTGCGTTTATGCCCCTGTACACACACTTGATTCTCTTTCAGAGACATAGCAATCCATAGGTTTTAAGATACTTCCTAGTCAGGTACACCGTTAGGCATTTAATATGGGGTGTTGAGTCCATTTCGTTGAGCAAGGAGTAGCTCTTGTCTATTCCATATTTGGCTTAAGGAACTTTATCTGTGCTCATTTCAATCTCTGGTTTTATGCAGCACCCCAACTCACCTTTCCCCTTAAGCAAGCATAAGTTGGTTTTCTAAATTTGAGACCCTGTTCTGTTTTGTAATTCAGTTCCTGTGTAGCCAAGGTTACATTCCGTGTATTAGTGATATCTTATGATGTTTCTTTTTCTGTGTGACTTATTTCAGTTAGAATCATCGTACCTGAATCCACTCATTATGCTGCTACGGGCCTGATGACATAGATTTCATTGCTGAGTGATACTGCATTGTACGTAAGTACCACAACTTCTTTATCCATTTTTCACTTTCTGCGATATTGAATTGTACCGTAAACCAGGTTCTTGTAAACAGAGCCGTCCCAACATTTGGGGTGGCTGTGTCTTTTGATTTTAATTTCCCTAAGCTATAGGACCAGAAGTGGAAGTGCCCTAGGCTCTGTTGCTTTGTTTTTTAGATGTTTCAGGAAACACCATACACTTCTCCCGAGTGGCTGTTGGCAATTTACATCCCGCCCATCAGCATAACAAGGCTCCCAGTTCTCCATGGCCTGTCCTGCCTTTCTGGATTTTACACTTTTTTCAGATGACCCTTTTGACCGGGGGGAAGTGAGACTTCATTGTAGTGCAGATTTCCTTTGCAAGCTTGCTTGGTTGGCCAAAAAGGGCGTATGCGTTTTTTCCTGAATATATTCAGGAAAAAACGCATACGCCCTTTTTGGCCAAGTGCATCATTGTGGACGTTCTGCCTCTTTTCCTATGCTTTAAATGCAATTCCAGTCTACCTCCTGAAATCGGTTTCCTGCAATTCTGCCCCGCTTTCAAGTCCTCTTGGCAGCCTTACTTCAGTATATTTTTGGACGATAGCTGTCATTTATAACTCTGCAGGTTTGTGAATTACAGTGCCCCTGAGCTCCTTTCTTCAACTCGCTTTCTCGTGAGCTGGCCGCAACCCCGCAGGATGGCTTCAGGCCCTAATCTGGTTCCGGCACGGCACGCTGAGCCTTTGGTTAATTCCTCTTCCTGGTGGGAAATGAGAGTTAAATTTGCCCGTCCAGACACCTCCAGCTAGTCTGTCATTGGTTCTGCCTATTCCTGTTCATCTTCCGCAGAAATTGCAAACTGGGCCAAACAGGAGGTTAAAGGCACTGACTCTCCAAGTCGGGAGAGTGTTAGTAAAGCGTCTGGAATGTTGCACCCGAGTACCAGGGGACGAAAACTGAGACGTATTGGAACACGTCTCCCGATCACACGGTTGATCATACTCTGGGTTCCACATGCATGTTTTAGCTGAAGGACGAATACCTTAAACCTGGAGAGTTGAGACCCGTGGAATGGGTACCATGCAATATGACTTCAAAGGGTCTTCATTTGCTCACCGAACCTCTCCAGTCCTATCACTGCTACGTTTATGCCCCTGTACACACACTTGATTCTCTTTCAGAGACATAGCAATCCATAGGTTTTAAGATACTTCCTAGTCAGGTACACTCTTAGGCATTTAATATGGGGTGTTGAGTCCATTTCGTTGAGCAAGGAGTAGCTCTTGTCTATTCCATATTTGGCTTAAGGAACTTTATCTGTGCTCATTTCAATCTCTGGTTTTACGTATCACCCCAACTCACCTTTCCCCTTAAGCAAGCATAAGTTGGGTTTCTAAATTTGAGACCCTGTTCTGTTTTGTAATTCAGTTCCTGTGTAGCCAAGTTTACATTCCGTGTATTAGTGATATCTTATGATGTTTCTTTTTCTGTGTGACTTATTTCAGTTAGAATCATCGTACCTGAATCCACTCATTATGCTGCTACGGGCCTGATGACATAGATTTCATTGCTGAGTGATACTGCATTGTACGTAAGTACCACAACTTCTTTATCCATTTTTCACTTTCTGCGATATTGAACTTGTACCGTAAACCAGGTTCTTGTAAACAGAGCCGTCCCAACCTTTGGGGTGGCTGTGTCTTTTTTATTTTAATTTCCCTAAGCTATAGGACCGTAAGTGGAAGTGCCCTAGGCTCTGTTGCTTTGTTTTTTAGATGTTTCAGGAAACACCATACACTTCTCCCGAGTGGCTGTTGGCAATTTACATCCCGCCCATCAGCATAACAAGGCTCCCAGTTCTCCATGGCCTGTCCTGCCTTTCTGGATTTTACACTTTTTTCAGATGGCCCTTTTGACCAGGGGGAAGTGAGACTTCATTGTAGTGCAGATTTCCTTTGCAAGCTTGCTTGGTTGGCCAAAAAGGGCGTATGCGTTTTTTCCTGAATATATTCAGGAAAAAACGCATACGCCCTTTTTGGCCAAGTGCATCATTGTGGACGTTCTGCCTCTTTTCCTATGCTTTAAATGCAATTCCAGTCTACCTCCTGAAATCGGTTTCCTGCAATTCTGCCCCGCTTTCAAGTCCTCTTGGCAGGCTTACTTCAGTATATTTTTGGACGATAGCTGTCATTTATAACTCTGCAGGTTTGTGAATTACAGTGCCCCTGAGCTCCTTTCTTCAACTCGCTCTCTCGTGAGCTGGCCGCAGCACCACAGGATGGCTTCAGGCCCTAATCTGGTTCCGGCACGGCACGCTGAGCCTTTGGTTAATTCCTCTTCCTGGTGGGAAATGAGAGTTAAATTTGCCCGTCCAGACACCTCCAGCTAGTCTGTCATTGGTTCTCCCTATTCCTGTTCATCTTCCGCAGAAATTGCAAACTGGGCCAAACAGGAGGTTAAAGGCACTGACTCTCCAAGTCGGGAGAGTGTTAGTAAAGCGTCTGGAATGTTGCACCCGAGTACCAGGGGACGAAAACTGAGACATATTGGAACACGTCTCCCGATCACACGGTTGATCATACTCTGGGTTCCACATGCATGTTTTAGCTGAAGGAAGAATACCTTAAACCTGGAGAGTTGAGACCCGTGGAATGAGTACCATGCAATATGACTTCAAAGGGTCTTCATTTGCTCACCGAACCTCTCCAATCCTATCACTGCTGCGTTTATGCCCCTGTACACACACTTGATTCTCTTTCAGAGACATAGCAATCCATAGGTTTTAAGATACTTCCTAGTCAGGTACACTCTTAGGCATTTAATATGGGGTGTTGAGTCCATTTCGTTGAGCAAGGAGTAGCTCTTGTCTATTCCATATTTGGCTTAAGGAACTTTATCTGTGCTCATTTCAATCTCTGGTTTTATGCAGCACCCCAACTCACCTTTCCCCTTAAGCAAGCATAAGTTGGTTTTCTAAATTTGAGACCCTGTTCTGTTTTGTAATTCAGTTCCTGTGTAGCCAAGGTACATTCCGTGTATTAGTGATATCTTATGATGTTTCTTTTTCTGTGTGACTTATTTCAGTTAGAATCATCGTACCTGAATCCACTCATTATGCTGCTACGGGCCTGATGACATAGATTTCATTGCTGAGTGATACTGCATTGTACGTAAGTACCACAACTTCTTTATCCATTTTTCACTTTCTGCGATATTGAACTTGTACCGTAAACCAGGTTCTTGTAAACAGAGCCGTCCCAACCTTTTGGGTGGCTGTGTCTTTTGATTTTAATTTCCCTAAGCTATAGGACCATAAGTGGAAGTGCCCTAGGCTCTGTTGCTTTGTTTTTTAGATGTTTCAGGAAACACCATACACTTCTCCCGAGTGGCTGTTGGCAATTTACATCCCGCCCATCAGCATAACAAGGCTCCCAGTTCTCCATGGCCTGTCCTGCCTTTCTGGATTTTACACTTTTTTCAGATGGCCCTTTTGACCGGTGGGAAGTGAGACTTCATTGTAGTGCAGATTTCCTTTGCAAGCTTGCTTGGTTGGCCAAAAAGGGCGTATGCGTTTTTTCCTGAATATATTCAGGAAAACACGCATACGCCCTTTTTGGCCAAGTGCATCATTGTGGACGTTCTGCCTCTTTTCCTATGCTTTAAATGCAATTCCAGTCTACCTCCTGAAATCGGTTTCCTGCAATTCTGCCCCGCTTTCAAGTCCTCTTGGCAGCCTTACTTCAGTATATTTTTGGACGATAGCTGTCATTTATAACTCTGCAGGTTTGTGAATTACAGTGCCCCTGAGCTCCTTTCTTCAACTCGCTCTCTCGTGAGCTGGCCGCAACACCGCAGGATGGCTTCAGGCCCTAATCTGGTTCCGGCACGGCACGCTGAGCCTTTGGTTAATTCCTCTTCCTGGTGGGAAATGAGAGTTAAATTTGCCCGTCCAGACACCTCCAGCTAGTCTCTCATTGGTTCTCCCTATCCCTGTTCATCTTCCGCAGAAATTGCAAACTGGGCCAAACAGGAGGTTAAAGGCACTGACTCTCCAAGTCGGGAGAGTGTTAGTAAAGCGTCTGGAATGTTGCACCCGAGTACCAGGGGACGAAAACTGAGACATATTGGAACACGTCTCCCGATCACACGGTTGATCATACTCTGGGTTCCACATGCATGTTTTAGCTGAAGGAAGAATACCTTAAACCTGGAGAGTTGAGACCCGTGGAATGGGTACCATGCAATATGACTTCAAAGGGTCTTCATTTGCTCACCGAACCTCTCCAATCCTATCACTGCTGCGTTTATGCCCCTGTACACACACTTGATTCTCTTTCAGAGACATAGCAATCCATAGGTTTTAAGATACTTCCTAGTCAGGTACACTCTTAGGCATTTAATATGGGGTGTTGAGTCCATTTCGTTGAGCAAGGAGTAGCTCTTGTCTATTCCATATTTGGCTTAAGGAACTTTATCTGTGCTCATTTCAATCTCTGGTTTTATGCAGCACCCCAACTCACCTTTCCCCTTAAGCAAGCATAAGTTGGTTTTCTAAATTTGAGACCCTGTTCTGTTTTGTAATTCAGTTCCTGTGTAGCCAAGGTTACATTCCGTGTATTAGTGATATCTTATGATGTTTCTTTTTCTGTGTGACTTATTTCAGTTAGAATCATCGTACCTGAATCCACTCATTATGCTGCTACGGGCCTGATGACATAGATTTCATTGCTGAGTGATACTGCATTGTACGTAAGTACCACAACTTCTTTATCCATTTTTCACTTTCTGCGATATTGAACTTGTACCGTAAACCAGGTTCTTGTAAACGGAGCCGTCCCAACCTTTGGGGTGGCTGTGTCTTTTGATTTTAATTTCCCTAAGCTATAGGACCATAAGTGGAAGTGCCCTAGGCTCTGTTGCTTTGTTTTTTAGATGTTTCAGGAAACACCATACACTTCTCCCGAGTGGCTGTTGGCAATTTACATCCCGCCCATCAGCATAACAAGGCTCCCAGTTCTCCATGGCCTGTCCTGCCTTTCTGGATTTTACACTTTTTTCAGATGGCCCTTTGGACCGGGGGGAAGTGAGACTTCATTGTAGTGCAGATTTCCTTTGCAAGCTTGCTTGGTTGGCCAAAAAGGGCGTATGCGTTTTTTCCTGAATATATTCAGGAAAAAACGCATACGCCCTTTTTGGCCAAGTGCATCATTGTGGACGTTCTGCCTCTTTTCCTATGCTTTAAATGCAATTCCAGTCTACCTCCTGAAATCGGTTTCCTGCAATTCTGCCCCGCTTTCAAGTCCTCTTGGCAGCCTTACTTCAGTATATTTTTGGACGATAGCTGTCATTTATAACTCTGCAGGTTTGTGAATTACAGTGCCCCTGAGCTCCTTTCTTCAACTCGCTTTCTCGTGAGCTGGCCGCAACCCCGCAGGATGGCTTCAGGCCCTAATCTGGTTCCGGCACGGCACGCTGAGCCTTTGGTTAATTCCTCTTCCTGGTGGGAAATGAGAGTTAAATTTGCCCGTCCAGACACCTCCAGCTAGTCTCTCATTGGTTCTCCCTATCCCTGTTCATCTTCCGCAGAAATTGCAAACTGGGCCAAACAGGAGGTTAAAGGCACTGACTCTCCAAGTCGGGAGAGTGTTAGTAAAGCGTCTGGAATGTTGCACCCGAGTACCAGGGGACGAAAACTGAGACGTATTGGAACACGTCTCCCGATCACACGGTTGATCATACTCTGGGTTCCACATGCATGTTTTAGCTGAAGGACGAATACCTTAAACCTGGAGAGTTGAGACCCGTGGAATGGGTACCATGCAATATGACTTCAAAGGGTCTTCATTTGCTCACCGAACCTCTCCAGTCCTATCACTGCTACGTTTATGCCCCTGTACACACACTTGATTCTCTTTCAGAGACATAGCAATCCATAGGTTTTAAGATACTTCCTAGTCAGGTACACTCTTAGGCATTTAATATGGGGTGTTGAGTCCATTTCGTTGAGCAAGGAGTAGCTCTTGTCTATTCCATATTTGGCTTAAGGAACTTTATCTGTGCTCATTTCAATCTCTGGTTTTATGCAGCACCCCAACTCACCTTTCCCCTTAAGCAAGCATAAGTTGGGTTTCTAAATTTGAGACCCTGTTCTGTTTTGTAATTCAGTTCCTGTGTAGCCAAGTTTACATTCCGTGTATTAGTGATATCTTATGATGTTTCTTTTCCTGTGTGACTTATTTCAGTTAGAATCATCGTACCTGAATCCACTCATTATGCTGCTACGGGCCTGATGACATAGATTTCATTGCTGAGTGATACTGCATTGTACGTAAGTACCACAACTTCTTTATCCATTTTTCACTTTCTGCGATATTGAACTTGTACCGTAAACCAGGTTCTTGTAAACAGAGCCGTCCCAACCTTTGGGGTGGCTGTGTCTTTTTTATTTTAATTTCCCTAAGCTATAGGACCGTAAGTGGAAGTGCCCTAGGCTCTGTTGCTTTGATTTTAGATGTTTCAGGAAACACCATACACTTCTCCAGAGTGGCTGTTGGCAATTTACATCCCGCCCATCAGCATAACAAGGCTCCCAGTTCTCCATGGCCTGTCCTGCCTTTCTGGATTTTACACTTTTTTCAGATGGCCCTTTTGACCAGGGGGAAGTGAGACTTCATTGTAGTGCAGATTTCCTTTGCAAGCTTGCTTGGTTGGCCAAAAAGGGCGTATGCGTTTTTTCCTGAATATATTCAGGAAAAAACGCATACGCCCTTTTTGGCCAAGTGCATCATTGTGGACGTTCTGCCTCTTTTCCTATGCTTTAAATGCAATTCCAGTCTACCTCCTGAAATCGGTTTCCTGCAATTCTGCCCCGCTTTCAAGTCCTCTTGGCAGCCTTACTTCAGTATATTTTTGGACGATAGCTGTCATTTATAACTCTGCAGGTTTGTGAATTACAGTGCCCCTGAGCTCCTTTCTTCAACTCGCTCTCTCGTGAGCTGGCCGCAGCACCACAGGATGGCTTCAGGCCCTAATCTGGTTCCGGCACGGCACGCTGAGCCTTTGGTTAATTCCTCTTCCTGGTGGGAAATGAGAGTTAAATTTGCCCGTCCAGACACCTCCAGCTAGTCTGTCATTGGTTCTCCCTATTCCTGTTCATCTTCCGCAGAAATTGCAAACTGGGCCAAACAGGAGGTTAAAGGCACTGACTCTCCAAGTCGGGAGAGTGTTAGTAAAGCGTCTGGAATGTTGCACCCGAGTACCAGGGGACGAAAACTGAGACATATTGGAACACGTCTCCCGATCACACGGTTGATCATACTCTGGGTTCCACATGCATGTTTTAGCTGAAGGAAGAATACCTTAAACCTGGAGAGTTGAGACCCGTGGAATGGGTACCATGCAATATGACTTCAAAGGGTCTTCATTTGCTCACCGAACCTCTCCAATCCTATCACTGCTGCGTTTATGCCCCTGTACACACACTTGATTCTCTTTCAGAGACATAGCAATCCATAGGTTTTAAGATACTTCCTAGTCAGGTACACTCTTAGGCATTTAATATGGGGTGTTGAGTCCATTTCGTTGAGCAAGGAGTAGCTCTTGTCTATTCCATATTTGGCTTAAGGAACTTTATCTGTGCTCATTTCAATCTCTGGTTTTATGCAGCACCCCAACTCACCTTTCCCCTTAAGCAAGCATAAGTTGGTTTTCTAAATTTGAGACCCTGTTCTGTTTTGTAATTCAGTTCCTGTGTAGCCAAGGTACATTCCGTGTATTAGTGATATCTTATGATGTTTCTTTTTCTGTGTGACTTATTTCAGTTAGAATCATCGTACCTGAATCCACTCATTATGCTGCTACGGGCCTGATGACATAGATTTCATTGCTGAGTGATACTGCATTGTACGTAAGTACCACAACTTCTTTATCCATTTTTCACTTTCTGCGATATTGAACTTGTACCGTAAACCAGGTTCTTGTAAACAGAGCCGTCCCAACCTTTGGGGTGGCTGTGTCTTTTGATTTTAATTTCCCTAAGCTATAGGACCATAAGTGGAAGTGCCCTAGGCTCTGTTGCTTTGTTTTTTAGATGTTTCAGGAAACACCATACACTTCTCCCGAGTGGCTGTTGGCAATTTACATCCCGCCCATCAGCATAACAAGGCTCCCAGTTCTCCATGGCCTGTCCTGCCTTTCTGGATTTTACACTTTTTTCAGATGGCCCTTTTGACCGGTGGGAAGTGAGACTTCATTGTAGTGCAGATTTCCTTTGCAAGCTTGCTTGGTTGGCCAAAAAGGGCGTATGCGTTTTTTCCTGAATATATTCAGGAAAACACGCATACGCCCTTTTTGGCCAAGTGCATCATTGTGGACGTTCTGCCTCTTTTCCTATGCTTTAAATGCAATTCCAGTCTACCTCCTGAAATCGGTTTCCTGCAATTCTGCCCCGCTTTCAAGTCCTCTTGGCAGCCTTACTTCAGTATATTTTTGGACGATAGCTGTCATTTATAACTCTGCAGGTTTGTGAATTACAGTGCCCCTGAGCTCCTTTCTTCAACTCGCTCTCTCGTGAGCTGGCCGCAACACCGCAGGATGGCTTCAGGCCCTAATCTGGTTCCGGCACGGCACGCTGAGCCTTTGGTTAATTCCTCTTCCTGGTGGGAAATGAGAGTTAAATTTGCCCGTCCAGACACCTCCAGCTAGTCTCTCATTGGTTCTCCCTATCCCTGTTCATCTTCCGCAGAAATTGCAAACTGGGCCAAACAGGAGGTTAAAGGCACTGACTCTCCAAGTCGGGAGAGTGTTAGTAAAGCGTCTGGAATGTTGCACCCGAGTACCAGGGGACGAAAACTGAGACATATTGGAACACGTCTCCCGATCACACGGTTGATCATACTCTGGGTTCCACATGCATGTTTTAGCTGAAGGAAGAATACCTTAAACCTGGAGAGTTGAGACCCGTGGAATGGGTACCATGCAATATGACTTCAAAGGGTCTTCATTTGCTCACCGAACCTCTCCAATCCTATCACTGCTGCGTTTATGCCCCTGTACACACACTTGATTCTCTTTCAGAGACATAGCAATCCATAGGTTTTAAGATACTTCCTAGTCAGGTACACTCTTAGGCATTTAATATGGGGTGTTGAGTCCATTTCGTTGAGCAAGGAGTAGCTCTTGTCTATTCCATATTTGGCTTAAGGAACTTTATCTGTGCTCATTTCAATCTCTGGTTTTATGCAGCACCCCAACTCACCTTTCCCCTTAAGCAAGCATAAGTTGGTTTTCTAAATTTGAGACCCTGTTCTGTTTTGTAATTCAGTTCCTGTGTAGCCAAGGTTACATTCCGTGTATTAGTGATATCTTATGATGTTTCTTTTTCTGTGTGACTTATTTCAGTTAGAATCATCGTACCTGAATCCACTCATTATGCTGCTACGGGCCTGATGACATAGATTTCATTGCTGAGTGATACTGCATTGTACGTAAGTACCACAACTTCTTTATCCATTTTTCACTTTCTGCGATATTGAACTTGTACCGTAAACCAGGTTCTTGTAAACGGAGCCGTCCCAACCTTTGGGGTGGCTGTGTCTTTTGATTTTAATTTCCCTAAGCTATAGGACCATAAGTGGAAGTGCCCTAGGCTCTGTTGCTTTGTTTTTTAGATGTTTCAGGAAACACCATACACTTCTCCCGAGTGGCTGTTGGCAATTTACATCCCGCCCATCAGCATAACAAGGCTCCCAGTTCTCCATGGCCTGTCCTGCCTTTCTGGATTTTACACTTTTTTCAGATGGCCCTTTGGACCGGGGGGAAGTGAGACTTCATTGTAGTGCAGATTTCCTTTGCAAGCTTGCTTGGTTGGCCAAAAAGGGCGTATGCGTTTTTTCCTGAATATATTCAGGAAAAAACGCATACGCCCTTTTTGGCCAAGTGCATCATTGTGGACGTTCTGCCTCTTTTCCTATGCTTTAAATGCAATTCCAGTCTACCTCCTGAAATCGGTTTCCTGCAATTCTGCCCCGCTTTCAAGTCCTCTTGGCAGCCTTACTTCAGTATATTTTTGGACGATAGCTGTCATTTATAACTCTGCAGGTTTGTGAATTACAGTGCCCCTGAGCTCCTTTCTTCAACTCGCTTTCTCGTGAGCTGGCCGCAACCCCGCAGGATGGCTTCAGGCCCTAATCTGGTTCCGGCACGGCACGCTGAGCCTTTGGTTAATTCCTCTTCCTGGTGGGAAATGAGAGTTAAATTTGCCCGTCCAGACACCTCCAGCTAGTCTCTCATTGGTTCTCCCTATTCCTGTTCATCTTCCGCAGAAATTGCAAACTGGGCCAAACAGGAGGTTAAAGGCACTGACTCTCCAAGTCGGGAGAGTGTTAGTAAAGCGTCTGGAATGTTGCACCCGAGTACCAGGGGACGAAAACTGAGACGTATTGGAACACGTCTCCCGATCACACGGTTGATCATACTCTGGGTTCCACATGCATGTTTTAGCTGAAGGAAGAATACCTTAAACCTGGAGAGTTGAGACCCGTGGAATGGGTACCATGCAATATGACTTCAAAGGGTCTTCATTTGCTCACCGAACCTCTCCAATCCTATCACTGCTGCGTTTATGCCCCTGTACATACACTTGATTCTCTTTCAGAGACATAGCAATCCATAGGTTTTAAGATACTTCCTAGTCAGGTACACTCTTAGGCATTTAATATGGGGTGTTGAGTCCATTTCGTTGAGCAAGGAGTAGCTCTTGTCTATTCCATATTTGGCTTAAGGAACTTTATCTGTGCTCATTTCAATCTCTGGTTTTATGCAGCACCCCAACTCACCTTTCCCCTTAAGCAAGCATAAGTTGGGTTTCTAAATTTGAGACCCTGTTCTGTTTTGTAATTCAGTTCCTGTGTAGCCAAGTTTACATTCCGTGTATTAGTGATATCTTATGATGTTTCTTTTCCTGTGTGACTTATTTCAGTTAGAATCATCGTACCTGAATCCACTCATTATGCTGCTACGGGCCTGATGACATAGATTTCATTGCTGAGTGATACTGCATTGTACGTAAGTACCACAACTTCTTTATCCATTTTTCACTTTCTGCGATATTGAACTTGTACCGTAAACCAGGTTCTTGTAAACAGAGCCGTCCCAACCTTTGGGGTGGCTGTGTCTTTTGATTTTAATTTCCCTAAGCTATAGGACCGTAAGTGGAAGTGCCCTAGGCTCTGTTGCTTTGTTTTTTAGATGTTTCAGGAAACACCATACAGTTCTCCGGAGTGGCTGTTGTCAATTTACATCCCGCCCATCAGCATAACAAGGCTCCAAGTTCTCCATGGCCTGTCCTGCCTTTCTGGATTTTACACTTTTTTCAGATGGCCCTTTTGACCAGGGGGAAGTGAGACGTCGTTGTAGTGCAGATTTCCTTTGCAAGCTTGCTTGGTTGGCCAAAAAGGGCGTATGCGTTTTTTCCTGAATATATTCAGGAAAAAACGCATACGCCCTTTTTGGCCAAGTGCATCATTGTGGACGTTCTGCCTCTTTTCCTATGCTTTAAATGCAATTCCAGTCTACCTCCTGAAATCGGTTTCCTGCAATTCTGCCCCGCTTTCAAGTCCTCTTGGCAGCCTTACTTCAGTATATTTTTGGACGATAGCTGTCATTTATAACTCTGCAGGTTTGTGAATTACAGTGCCCCTGAGCTCCTTTCTTCAACTCGCTCTCTCGTGAGCTGGCCGCAACACCACAGGATGGCTTCAGGCCCTAATCTGGTTCCGGCACGGCACGCTGAGCCTTTGGTTAATTCCTCTTCCTGGTGGGAAATGAGAGTTAAATTTGCCCGTCCAGACACCTCCAGCTAGTCTCTCATTGGTTCTCCCTATCCCTGTTCATCTTCCGCAGAAATTGCAAACTGGGCCAAACAGGAGGTTAAAGGCACTGACTCTGCAAGTCGGGAGAGTGTTAGTAAAGCGTCTGGAATGTTGCACCCGAGTACCAGGGGACGAAAACTGAGACATATTGGAACACGTCTCCCGATCACACGGTTGATCATACTCTGGGTTCCACATGCATGTTTTAGCTGAAGGAAGAATACCTTAAACCTGGAGAGTTGAGACCCGTGGAATGGGTACCATGCAATATGACTTCAAAGGGTCTTCATTTGCTCACCGAACCTCTCCAATCCTATCACTGCTGCGTTTATGCCCCTGTACACACACTTGATTCTCTTTCAGAGACATAGCAATCCATAGGTTTTAAGATACTTCCTAGTCAGGTACACTCTTAGGCATTTAATATGGGGTGTTGAGTCCATTTCGTTGAGCAAGGAGTAGCTCTTGTCTATTCCATATTTGGCTTAAGGAACTTTATCTGTGCTCATTTCAATCTCTGGTTTTATGCAGCACCCCAACTCACCTTTCCCCTTAAGCAAGCATAAGTTGGTTTTCTAAATTTGAGACCCTGTTCTGTTTTGTAATTCAGTTCCTGTGTAGCCAAGGTTACATTCCGTGTATTAGTGATATCTTATGATGTTTCTTTTTCTGTGTGACTTATTTCAGTTAGAATCATCGTACCTGAATCCACTCATTATGCTGCTACGGGCCTGATGACATAGATTTCATTGCTGAGTGATACTGCATTGTACGTAAGTACCACAACTTCTTTATCCATTTTTCACTTTCTGCGATATTGAACTTGTACCGTAAACCAGGTTCTTGTAAACGGAGCCGTCCCAACCTTTGGGGTGGCTGTGTCTTTTGATTTTAATTTCCCTAAGCTATAGGACCATAAGTGGAAGTGCCCTAGGCTCTGTTGCTTTGTTTTTTAGATGTTTCAGGAAACACCATACACTTCTCCCGAGTGGCTGTTGGCAATTTACATCCCGCCCATCAGCATAACAAGGCTCCCAGTTCTCCATGGCCTGTCCTGCCTTTCTGGATTTTACACTTTTTTCAGATGGCCCTTTGGACCGGGGGGAAGTGAGACTTCATTGTAGTGCAGATTTCCTTTGCAAGCTTGCTTGGTTGGCCAAAAAGGGCGTATGCGTTTTTTCCTGAATATATTCAGGAAAAAACGCATACGCCCTTTTTGGCCAAGTGCATCATTGTGGACGTTCTGCCTCTTTTCCTATGCTTTAAATGCAATTCCAGTCTACCTCCTGAAATCGGTTTCCTGCAATTCTGCCCCGCTTTCAAGTCCTCTTGGCAGCCTTACTTCAGTATATTTTTGGACGATAGCTGTCATTTATAACTCTGCAGGTTTGTGAATTACAGTGCCCCTGAGCTCCTTTCTTCAACTCGCTTTCTCGTGAGCTGGCCGCAACCCCGCAGGATGGCTTCAGGCCCTAATCTGGTTCCGGCACGGCACGCTGAGCCTTTGGTTAATTCCTCTTCCTGGTGGGAAATGAGAGTTAAATTTGCCCGTCCAGACACCTCCAGCTAGTCTCTCATTGGTTCTCCCTATTCCTGTTCATCTTCCGCAGAAATTGCAAACTGGGCCAAACAGGAGGTTAAAGGCACTGACTCTCCAAGTCGGGAGAGTGTTAGTAAAGCGTCTGGAATGTTGCACCCGAGTACCAGGGGACGAAAACTGAGACGTATTGGAACACGTCTCCCGATCACACGGTTGATCATACTCTGGGTTCCACATGCATGTTTTAGCTGAAGGAAGAATACCTTAAACCTGGAGAGTTGAGACCCGTGGAATGGGTACCATGCAATATGACTTCAAAGGGTCTTCATTTGCTCACCGAACCTCTCCAATCCTATCACTGCTGCGTTTATGCCCCTGTACATACACTTGATTCTCTTTCAGAGACATAGCAATCCATAGGTTTTAAGATACTTCCTAGTCAGGTACACTCTTAGGCATTTAATATGGGGTGTTGAGTCCATTTCGTTGAGCAAGGAGTAGCTCTTGTCTATTCCATATTTGGCTTAAGGAACTTTATCTGTGCTCATTTCAATCTCTGGTTTTATGCAGCACCCCAACTCACCTTTCCCCTTAAGCAAGCATAAGTTGGGTTTCTAAATTTGAGACCCTGTTCTGTTTTGTAATTCAGTTCCTGTGTAGCCAAGTTTACATTCCGTGTATTAGTGATATCTTATGATGTTTCTTTTCCTGTGTGACTTATTTCAGTTAGAATCATCGTACCTGAATCCACTCATTATGCTGCTACGGGCCTGATGACATAGATTTCATTGCTGAGTGATACTGCATTGTACGTAAGTACCACAACTTCTTTATCCATTTTTCACTTTCTGCGATATTGAACTTGTACCGTAAACCAGGTTCTTGTAAACAGAGCCGTCCCAACCTTTGGGGTGGCTGTGTCTTTTGATTTTAATTTCCCTAAGCTATAGGACCGTAAGTGGAAGTGCCCTAGGCTCTGTTGCTTTGTTTTTTAGATGTTTCAGGAAACACCATACAGTTCTCCGGAGTGGCTGTTGTCAATTTACATCCCGCCCATCAGCATAACAAGGCTCCAAGTTCTCCATGGCCTGTCCTGCCTTTCTGGATTTTACACTTTTTTCAGATGGCCCTTTTGACCAGGGGGAAGTGAGACGTCGTTGTAGTGCAGATTTCCTTTGCAAGCTTGCTTGGTTGGCCAAAAAGGGCGTATGCGTTTTTTCCTGAATATATTCAGGAAAAAACGCATACGCCCTTTTTGGCCAAGTGCATCATTGTGGACGTTCTGCCTCTTTTCCTATGCTTTAAATGCAATTCCAGTCTACCTCCTGAAATCGGTTTCCTGCAATTCTGCCCCGCTTTCAAGTCCTCTTGGCAGCCTTACTTCAGTATATTTTTGGACGATAGCTGTCATTTATAACTCTGCAGGTTTGTGAATTACAGTGCCCCTGAGCTCCTTTCTTCAACTCGCTCTCTCGTGAGCTGGCCGCAACACCACAGGATGGCTTCAGGCCCTAATCTGGTTCCGGCACGGCACGCTGAGCCTTTGGTTAATTCCTCTTCCTGGTGGGAAATGAGAGTTAAATTTGCCCGTCCAGACACCTCCAGCTAGTCTCTCATTGGTTCTCCCTATCCCTGTTCATCTTCCGCAGAAATTGCAAACTGGGCCAAACAGGAGGTTAAAGGCACTGACTCTGCAAGTCGGGAGAGTGTTAGTAAAGCGTCTGGAATGTTGCACCCGAGTACCAGGGAACGAAAACTGAGACATATTGGAACACGTCTCCCGATCACACGGTTGATCATACTCTGGGTTCCACATGCATGTTTTAGCTGAAGGAAGAATACCTTAAACCTGGAGAGTTGAGACCCGTGGAATGGGTACCATGCAATATGACTTCAAAGGGTCTTCATTTGCTCACCGAACCTCTCCAATCCTATCACTGCTGCGTTTATGCCCCTGTACACACACTTGATTCTCTTTCAGAGACATAGCAATCCATAGGTTTTAAGATACTTCCTAGTCAGGTACACTCTTAGGCATTTAATATGGGGTGTTGAGTCCATTTCGTTGAGCAAGGAGTAGCTCTTGTCTATTCCATATTTGGCTTAAGGAACTTTATCTGTGCTCATTTCAATCTCTGGTTTTATGCAGCACCCCAACTCACCTTTCCCCTTAAGCAAGCATAAGTTGGTTTTCTAAATTTGAGACCCTGTTCTGTTTTGTAATTCAGTTCCTGTGTAGCCAAGGTTACATTCCGTGTATTAGTGATATCTTATGATGTTTCTTTTTCTGTGTGACTTATTTCAGTTAGAATCATCGTACCTGAATCCACTCATTATGCTGCTACGGGCCTGATGACATAGATTTCATTGCTGAGTGATACTGCATTGTACGTAAGTACCACAACTTCTTTATCCATTTTTCACTTTCTGCGATATTGAACTTGTACCGTAAACCAGGTTCTTGTAAACGGAGCCGTCCCAACCTTTGGGGTGGCTGTGTCTTTTGATTTTAATTTCCCTAAGCTATAGGACCATAAGTGGAAGTGCCCTAGGCTCTGTTGCTTTGTTTTTTAGATGTTTCAGGAAACACCATACACTTCTCCCGAGTGGCTGTTGGCAATTTACATCCCGCCCATCAGCATAACAAGGCTCCCAGTTCTCCATGGCCTGTCCTGCCTTTCTGGATTTTACACTTTTTTCAGATGGCCCTTTGGACCGGGGGGAAGTGAGACTTCATTGTAGTGCAGATTTCCTTTGCAAGCTTGCTTGGTTGGCCAAAAAGGGCGTATGCGTTTTTTCCTGAATATATTCAGGAAAAAACGCATACGCCCTTTTTGGCCAAGTGCATCATTGTGGACGTTCTGCCTCTTTTCCTATGCTTTAAATGCAATTCCAGTCTACCTCCTGAAATCGGTTTCCTGCAATTCTGCCCCGCTTTCAAGTCCTCTTGGCAGCCTTACTTCAGTATATTTTTGGACGATAGCTGTCATTTATAACTCTGCAGGTTTGTGAATTACAGTGCCCCTGAGCTCCTTTCTTCAACTCGCTCTCTCGTGAGCTGGCCGCAGCACCACAGGATGGCTTCAGGCCCTAATCTGGTTCCGGCACGGCACGCTGAGCCTTTGGTTAATTCCTCTTCCTGGTGGGAAATGAGAGTTAAATTTGCCCGTCCAGACACCTCCAGCTAGTCTCTCATTGGTTCTCCCTATCCCTGTTCATCTTCCGCAGAAATTGCAAACTGGGCCAAACAGGAGGTTAAAGGCACTGACTCTCCAAGTCGGGAGAGTGTTAGTAAAGCGTCTGGAATGTTGCACCCGAGTACCAGGGGACGAAAACTGAGACATATTGGAACACGTCTCCCGATCACACGGTTGATCATACTCTGGGTTCCACATGCATGTTTTAGCTGAAGGAAGAATACCTTAAACCTGGAGAGTTGAGACCCGTGGAATGGGTACCATGCAATATGACTTCAAAGGGTCTTCATTTGCTCACCGAACCTCTCCAATCCTATCACTGCTGCGTTTATGCCCCTGTACACACACTTGATTCTCTTTCAGAGACATAGCAATCCATAGGTTTTAAGATACTTCCTAGTCAGGTACACCGTTAGGCATTTAATATGGGGTGTTGAGTCCATTTCGTTGAGCAAGGAGTAGCTCTTGTCTATTCCATATTTGGCTTAAGGAACTTTATCTGTGCTCATTTCAATCTCTGGTTTTATGCAGCACCCCAACTCACCTTTCCCCTTAAGCAAGCATAAGTTGGTTTTCTAAATTTGAGACCCTGTTCTGTTTTGTAATTCAGTTCCTGTGTAGCCAAGGTTACATTCCGTGTATTAGTGATATCTTATGATGTTTCTTTTTCTGTGTGACTTATTTCAGTTAGAATCATCGTACCTGAATCCACTCATTATGCTGCTACGGGCCTGATGACATAGATTTCATTGCTGAGTGAAACTGCATTGTACATAAGTACCACAACTTCTTTATCCATTTTTCACTTTCTGCGATATTGAATTGTACCGTAAACCAGGTTCTTGTAAACAGAGCCGTCCCAACATTTGGGGTGGCTGTGTCTTTTGATTTTAATTTCCCTAAGCTATAGGACCAGAAGTGGAAGTGCCCTAGGCTCTGTTGCTTTGTTTTTTAGATGTTTCAGGAAACACCATACACTTCTCCCGAGTGGCTGTTGGCAATTTACATCCCGCCCATCAGCATAACAAGGCTCCCAGTTCTCCATGGCCTGTCCTGCCTTTCTGGATTTTACACTTTTTTCAGATGGCCCTTTTGACCGGGGGGAAGTGAGACTTCATTGTAGTGCAGATTTCCTTTGCAAGCTTGCTTGGTTGGCCAAAAAGGGCGTATGCGTTTTTTCCTGAATATATTCAGGAAAAAACGCATACGCCCTTTTTGGCCAAGTGCATCATTGTGGACGTTCTGCCTCTTTTCCTATGCTTTAAATGCAATTCCAGTCTACCTCCTGAAATCGGTTTCCTGCAATTCTGCCCCGCTTTCAAGTCCTCTTGGCAGCCTTACTTCAGTATATTTTTGGACGATAGCTGTCATTTATAACTCTGCAGGTTTGTGAATTACAGTGCCCCTGAGCTCCTTTCTTCAAGTCGCTTTCTCGTGAGCTGGCCGCAACACCGCAGGATGGCTTCAGGCCCTAATCTGGTTCCGGCACGGCACGCTGAGCCTTTGGTTAATTCCTCTTCCTGGTGGGAAATGAGAGTTAAATTTGCCCGTCCAGACACCTCCAGCTAGTCTGTCATTGGTTCTGCCTATTCCTGTTCATCTTCCGCAGAAATTGCAAACTGGGCCAAACAGGAGGTTAAAGGCACTGACTCTCCAAGTCGGGAGAGTGTTAGTAAAGCGTCTGGAATGTTGCACCCGAGTACCAGGGGACGAAAACTGAGACGTATTGGAACACGTCTCCCGATCACACGGTTGATCATACTCTGGGTTCCACATGCATGTTTTAGCTGAAGGATGAATACCTTAAACCTGGAGAGTTGAGACCCGTGGAATGGGTACCATGCAATATGACTTCAAAGGGTCTTCATTTGCTCACCGAACCTCTCCAATCCTATCACTGCTGCGTTTATGCCCCTGTACACACACTTGATTCTCTTTCAGAGACATAGTAATCCATAGGTTTTAAGATACTTCCTAGTCAGGTACACTCTTAGGCATTTAATATGGGGTGTTGAGTCCATTTCGTTGAGCAAGGAGTAGCTCTTGTCTATTCCATATTTGGCTTAAGGAACTTTATCTGTGCTCATTTCAATCTCTGGTTTTATGCAGCACCCCAACTCACCTTTCCCCTTAAGCAAGCATAAGTTGGTTTTCTAAATTTGAGACCCTGTTCTGTTTTGTAATTCAGTTCCTGTGTAGCCAAGGTACATTCCGTGTATTAGTGATATCTTATGATGTTTCTTTTTCTGTGTGACTTATTTCAGTTAGAATCATCGTACCTGAATCCACTCATTATGCTGCTACGGGCCTGATGACATAGATTTCATTGCTGAGTGATACTGCATTGTACGTAAGTACCACAACTTCTTTATCCATTTTTCACTTTCTGCGATATTGAACTTGTACCGTAAACCAGGTTCTTGTAAACAGAGCCGTCCCAACCTTTGGGGTGGCTGTGTCTTTTTATTTTAATTTCCCTAAGCTATAGGACCATAAGTGGAAGTGCCCTAGGCTCTGTTGCTTTGTTTTTTAGATGTTTCAGGAAACACCATACACTTCTCCCGAGTGGCTGTTGGCAATTTACATCCCGCCCATCAGCATAACAAGGCTCCCAGTTCTCCATGGCCTGTCCTGCCTTTCTGGATTTTACACTTTTTTCAGATGGCCCTTTTGACCGGTGGGAAGTGAGACTTCATTGTAGTGCAGATTTCCTTTGCAAGCTTGCTTGGTTGGCCAAAAAGGGCGTATGCGTTTTTTCCTGAATATATTCAGGAAAAAACGCATACGCCCTTTTTGGCCAAGTGCATCATTGTGGACGTTCTGCCTCTTTTCCTATGCTTTAAATGCAATTCCAGTCTACCTCCTGAAATCGGTTTCCTGCAATTCTGCCCCGCTTTCAAGTCCTCTTGGCAGCCTTACTTCAGTATATTTTTGGACGATAGCTGTCATTTATAACTCTGCAGGTTTGTGAATTACAGTGCCCCTGAGCTCCTTTCTTCAAGTCGCTTTCTCGTGAGCTGGCCGCAACACCGCAGGATGGCTTCAGGCCCTAATCTGGTTCCGGCACGGCACGCTGAGCCTTTGGTTAATTCCTCTTCCTGGTGGGAAATGAGAGTTAAATTTGCCCGTCCAGACACCTCCAGCTAGTCTGTCATTGGTTCTGCCTATTCCTGTTCATCTTCCGCAGAAATTGCAAACTGGGCCAAACAGGAGGTTAAAGGCACTGACTCTCCAAGTCGGGAGAGTGTTAGTAAAGCGTCTGGAATGTTGCACCCGAGTACCAGGGGACGAAAACTGAGACGTATTGGAACACGTCTCCCGATCACACGGTTGATCATACTCTGGGTTCCACATGCATGTTTTAGCTAAAGGAAGAATACCTTAAACCTGGAGAGTTGAGACCCGTGGAATGGGTACCATGCAATATGACTTCAAAGGGTCTTCATTTGCTCACCGAACCTCTCCAATCCTATCACTGCTGCGTTTATGCCCCTGTACACACACTTGATTCTCTTTCAGAGACATAGCAATCCATAGGTTTTAAGATACTTCCTAGTCAGGTACACTCTTAGGCATTTAATATGGGGTGTTGAGTCCATTTCGTTGAGCAAGGAGTAGCTCTTGTCTATTCCATATTTGGCTTAAGGAACTTTATCTGTGCTCATTTCAATCTCTGGTTTTATGCAGCACCCCAACTCACCTTTCCCCTTAAGCAAGCATAAGTTGGGTTTCTAAATTTGAGACCCTGTTCTGTTTTGTAATTCAGTTCCTGTGTAGCCAAGTTTACATTCCGTGTATTAGTGATATCTTATGATGTTTCTTTTTCTGTGTGACTTATTTCAGTTAGAATCATCGTACCTGAATCCACTCATTATGCTGCTACGGGCCTGATGACATAGATTTCATTGCTGAGTGATACTGCATTGTACGTAAGTACCACAACTTCTTTATCCATTTTTCACTTTCTGCGATACTGAACTTGTACCGTAAACCAGGTTCTTGTAAACAGAGCCGTCCCAACCTTTGGGGTGGCTGTGTCTTTTTTATTTTAATTTCCCTAAGCTATAGGACCATAAGTGGAAGTGCCCTAGGCTCTGTTGCTTTGTTTTTTAGATGTTTCAGGAAACACCATACACTTCTCCCGAGTGGCTGTTGGCAATTGACATCCCGCCCATCAGCATAACAAGGCTCCCAGTTCTCCATGGCCTGTCCTGCCTTTCTGGATTTTACACTTTTTTCAGATGGCCCTTTTGACCTGGGGGAAGTGAGACTTCATTGTAGTGCAGATTTCCTTTGCAAGCTTGCTTGGTTGGCCAAAAAGGGCGTATGCGTTTTTTCCTGAATATATTCAGGAAAAAACGCATACGCCCTTTTTGGCCAAGTGCATCATTGTGGACGTTCTGCCTCTTTTCCTATGCTTTAAATGCAATTCCAGTCTACCTCCTGAAATCGGTTTCCTGCAATTCTGCCCCGCTTTCAAGTCCTCTTGGCAGCCTTACTTCAGTATATTTTTGGACGATAGCTGTCATTTATAACTCTGCAGGTTTGTGAATTACAGTGCCCCTGAGCTCCTTTCTTCAACTCGCTTTCTCGTGAGCTGGCCGCAACACCGCAGGATGGCTTCAGGCCCTAATCTGGTTCCGGCACGGCACGCTGAGCCTTTGGTTAATTCCTCTTCCTGGTGGGAAATGAGAGTTAAATTTGCCCGTCCAGACACCTCCAGCTAGTCTGTCATTGGTTCTGCCTATTCCTGTTCATCTTCCGCAGAAATTGCAAACTGGGCCAAACAGGAGGTTAAAGGCACTGACTCTCCAAGTCGGGAGAGTGTTAGTAAAGCGTCTGGAATGTTGCACCCGAGTACCAGGGGACGAAAACTGAGACGTATTGGAACACGTCTCCCGATCACACGGTTGATCATACTCTGGGTTCCACATGCATGTTTTAGCTGAAGGACGAATACCTTAAACCTGGAGAGTTGAGACCCGTGGAATGGGTATCATGCAATATGACTTCAAAGGGTCTTCATTTGCTCACCGAACCTCTCCAATCCTATCACTGCTGCGTTTATGCCCCTGTACACACACTTGATTCTCTTTCAGAGACATAGCAATCCATAGGTTTTAAGATACTTCCTAGTCAGGTACACTCTTAGGCATTTAATATGGGGTGTTGAGTCCATTTCGTTGAGCAAGGAGTAGCTCTTGTCTATTCCATATTTGGCTTAAGGAACTTTATCTGTGCTCATTTCAATCTCTGGTTTTATGCAGCACCCCAACTCACCTTTCCCCTTAAGCAAGCATAAGTTGGGTTTCTAAATTTGAGACCCTGTTCTGTTTTGTAATTCAGTTCCTGTGTAGCCAAGTTTACATTCCGTGTATTAGTGATATCTTATGATGTTTCTTTTTCTGTGTGACTTATTTCAGTTAGAATCATCGTACCTGAATCCACTCATTATGCTGCTACGGGCCTGATGACATAGATTTCATTGCTGAGTGATACTGCATTGTACGTAAGTACCACAACTTCTTTATCCATTTTTCACTTTCTGCGATACTGAACTTGTACCGTAAACCAGGTTCTTGTAAACAGAGCCGTCCCAACCTTTGGGGTGGCTGTGTCTTTTTTATTTTAATTTCCCTAAGCTATAGGACCATAAGTGGAAGTGCCCTAGGCTCTGTTGCTTTGTTTTTTAGATGTTTCAGGAAACACCATACACTTCTCCCGAGTGGCTGTTGGCAATTTACATCCCGCCCATCAGCATAACAAGGCTCCCAGTTCTCCATGGCCTGTCCTGCCTTTCTGGATTTTACACTTTTTTCAGATGGCCCTTTTGACCGGTGGGAAGTGAGACTTCATTGTAGTGCAGATTTCCTTTGCAAGCTTGCTTGGTTGGCCAAAAAGGGCGTATGCGTTTTTTCCTGAATATATTCAGGAAAACACGCATACGCCCTTTTTGGCCAAGTGCATCATTGTGGACGTTCTGCCTCTTTTCCTATGCTTTAAATGCAATTCCAGTCTACCTCCTGAAATCGGTTTCCTGCAATTCTGCCCCGCTTTCAAGTCCTCTTGGCAGCCTTACTTCAGTATATTTTTGGACGATAGCTGTCATTTATAACTCTGCAGGTTTGTGAATTACAGTGCCCCTGAGCTCCTTTCTTCAACTCGCTCTCTCGTGAGCTGGCCGCAACACCGCAGGATGGCTTCAGGCCCTAATCTGGTTCCGGCACGGCACGCTGAGCCTTTGGTTAATTCCTCTTCCTGGTGGGAAATGAGAGTTAAATTTGCCCGTCCAGACACCTCCAGCTAGTCTCTCATTGGTTCTCCCTATCCCTGTTCATCTTCCGCAGAAATTGCAAACTGGGCCAAACAGGAGGTTAAAGGCACTGACTCTCCAAGTCGGGAGAGTGTTAGTAAAGCGTCTGGAATGTTGCACCCGAGTACCAGGGGACGAAAACTGAGACATATTGGAACACGTCTCCCGATCACACGGTTGATCATACTCTGGGTTCCACATGCATGTTTTAGCTGAAGGAAGAATACCTTAAACCTGGAGAGTTGAGACCCGTGGAATGGGTACCATGCAATATGACTTCAAAGGGTCTTCATTTGCTCACCGAACCTCTCCAATCCTATCACTGCTGCGTTTATGCCCCTGTACACACACTTGATTCTCTTTCAGAGACATAGCAATCCATAGGTTTTAAGATACTTCCTAGTCAGGTACACTCTTAGGCATTTAATATGGGGTGTTGAGTCCATTTCGTTGAGCAAGGAGTAGCTCTTGTCTATTCCATATTTGGCTTAAGGAACTTTATCTGTGCTCATTTCAATCTCTGGTTTTATGCAGCACCCCAACTCACCTTTCCCCTTAAGCAAGCATAAGTTGGTTTTCTAAATTTGAGACCCTGTTCTGTTTTGTAATTCAGTTCCTGTGTAGCCAAGGTTACATTCCGTGTATTAGTGATATCTTATGATGTTTCTTTTTCTGTGTGACTTATTTCAGTTAGAATCATCGTACCTGAATCCACTCATTATGCTGCTACGGGCCTGATGACATAGATTTCATTGCTGAGTGATACTGCATTGTACGTAAGTACCACAACTTCTTTATCCATTTTTCACTTTCTGCGATATTGAACTTGTACCGTAAACCAGGTTCTTGTAAACGGAGCCGTCCCAACCTTTGGGGTGGCTGTGTCTTTTGATTTTAATTTCCCTAAGCTATAGGACCATAAGTGGAAGTGCCCTAGGCTCTGTTGCTTTGTTTTTTAGATGTTTCAGGAAACACCATACACTTCTCCCGAGTGGCTGTTGGCAATTTACATCCCGCCCATCAGCATAACAAGGCTCCCAGTTCTCCATGGCCTGTCCTGCCTTTCTGGATTTTACACTTTTTTCAGATGGCCCTTTGGACCGGGGGGAAGTGAGACTTCTTTGTAGTGCAGATTTCCTTTGCAAGCTTGCTTGGTTGGCCAAAAAGGGCGTATGCGTTTTTTCCTGAATATATTCAGGAAAAAACGCATACGCCCTTTTTGGCCAAGTGCATCATTGTGGACGTTCTGCCTCTTTTCCTATGCTTTAAATGCAATTCCAGTCTACCTCCTGAAATCGGTTTCCTGCAATTCTGCCCCGCTTTCAAGTCCTCTTGGCAGCCTTACTTCAGTATATTTTTGGACGATAGCTGTCATTTATAACTCTGCAGGTTTGTGAATTACAGTGCCCCTGAGCTCCTTTCTTCAAGTCGCTTTCTCGTGAGCTGGCCGCAACCCCGCAGGATGGCTTCAGGCCCTAATCTGGTTCCGGCACGGCACGCTGAGCCTTTGGTTAATTCCTCTTCCTGGTGGGAAATGAGAGTTAAATTTGCCCGTCCAGACACCTCCAGCTAGTCTCTCATTGGTTCTCCCTATCCCTGTTCATCTTCCGCAGAAATTGCAAACTGGGCCAAACAGGAGGTTAAAGGCACTGACTCTCCAAGTCGGGAGAGTGTTAGTAAAGCGTCTGGAATGTTGCACCCGAGTACCAGGGGACGAAAACTGAGACGTATTGGAACACGTCTCCCGATCACACGGTTGATCATACTCTGGGTTCCACATGCATGTTTTAGCTGAAGGACGAATACCTTAAACCTGGAGAGTTGAGACCCGTGGAATGGGTACCATGCAATATGACTTCAAAGGGTCTTCATTTGCTCACCGAACCTCTCCAGTCCTATCACTGCTACGTTTATGCCCCTGTACACACACTTGATTCTCTTTCAGAGACATAGCAATCCATAGGTTTTAAGATACTTCCTAGTCAGGTACACTCTTAGGCATTTAATATGGGGTGTTGAGTCCATTTCGTTGAGCAAGGAGTAGCTCTTGTCTATTCCATATTTGGCTTAAGGAACTTTATCTGTGCTCATTTCAATCTCTGGTTTTATGCAGCACCCCAACTCACCTTTCCCCTTAAGCAAGCATAAGTTGGGTTTCTAAATTTGAGACCCTGTTCTGTTTTGTAATTCAGTTCCTGTGTAGCCAAGTTTACATTCCGTGTATTAGTGATATCTTATGATGTTTCTTTTCCTGTGTGACTTATTTCAGTTAGAATCATCGTACCTGAATCCACTCATTATGCTGCTACGGGCCTGATGACATAGATTTCATTGCTGAGTGATACTGCATTGTACGTAAGTACCACAACTTCTTTATCCATTTTTCACTTTCTGCGATATTGAACTTGTACCGTAAACCAGGTTCTTGTAAACAGAGCCGTCCCAACCTTTGGGGTGGCTGTGTCTTTTTTATTTTAATTTCCCTAAGCTATAGGACCGTAAGTGGAAGTGCCCTAGGCTCTGTTGCTTTGTTTTTTAGATGTTTCAGGAAACACCATACACTTCTCCAGAGTGGCTGTTGGCAATTTACATCCCGCCCATCAGCATAACAAGGCTCCCAGTTCTCCATGGCCTGTCCTGCCTTTCTGGATTTTACACTTTTTTCAGATGGCCCTTTTGACCAGGGGGAAGTGAGACTTCATTGTAGTGCAGATTTCCTTTGCAAGCTTGCTTGGTTGGCCAAAAAGGGCGTATGCGTTTTTTCCTGAATATATTCAGGAAAAAACGCATACGCCCTTTTTGGCCAAGTGCATCATTGTGGACGTTCTGCCTCTTTTCCTATGCTTTAAATGCAATTCCAGTCTACCTCCTGAAATCGGTTTCCTGCAATTCTGCCCCGCTTTCAAGTCCTCTTGGCAGCCTTACTTCAGTATATTTTTGGACGATAGCTGTCATTTATAACTCTGCAGGTTTGTGAATTACAGTGCCCCTGAGCTCCTTTCTTCAACTCGCTCTCTCGTGAGCTGGCCGCAGCACCACAGGATGGCTTCAGGCCCTAATCTGGTTCCGGCACGGCACGCTGAGCCTTTGGTTAATTCCTCTTCCTGGTGGGAAATGAGAGTTAAATTTGCCCGTCCAGACACCTCCAGCTAGTCTGTCATTGGTTCTCCCTATTCCTGTTCATCTTCCGCAGAAATTGCAAACTGGGCCAAACAGGAGGTTAAAGGCACTGACTCTCCAAGTCGGGAGAGTGTTAGTAAAGCGTCTGGAATGTTGCACCCGAGTACCAGGGGACGAAAACTGAGACATATTGGAACACGTCTCCCGATCACACGGTTGATCATACTCTGGGTTCCACATGCATGTTTTAGCTGAAGGAAGAATACCTTAAACCTGGAGAGTTGAGACCCGTGGAATGGGTACCATGCAATATGACTTCAAAGGGTCTTCATTTGCTCACCGAACCTCTCCAATCCTATCACTGCTGCGTTTATGCCCCTGTACACACACTTGATTCTCTTTCAGAGACATAGCAATCCATAGGTTTTAAGATACTTCCTAGTCAGGTACACTCTTAGGCATTTAATATGGGGTGTTGAGTCCATTTCGTTGAGCAAGGAGTAGCTCTTGTCTATTCCATATTTGGCTTAAGGAACTTTATCTGTGCTCATTTCAATCTCTGGTTTTATGCAGCACCCCAACTCACCTTTCCCCTTAAGCAAGCATAAGTTGGTTTTCTAAATTTGAGACCCTGTTCTGTTTTGTAATTCAGTTCCTGTGTAGCCAAGGTACATTCCGTGTATTAGTGATATCTTATGATGTTTCTTTTTCTGTGTGACTTATTTCAGTTAGAATCATCGTACCTGAATCCACTCATTATGCTGCTACGGGCCTGATGACATAGATTTCATTGCTGAGTGATACTGCATTGTACGTAAGTACCACAACTTCTTTATCCATTTTTCACTTTCTGCGATATTGAACTTGTACCGTAAACCAGGTTCTTGTAAACAGAGCCGTCCCAACCTTTGGGGTGGCTGTGTCTTTTGATTTTAATTTCCCTAAGCTATAGGACCATAAGTGGAAGTGCCCTAGGCTCTGTTGCTTTGTTTTTTAGATGTTTCAGGAAACACCATACACTTCTCCCGAGTGGCTGTTGGCAATTTACATCCCGCCCATCAGCATAACAAGGCTCCCAGTTCTCCATGGCCTGTCCTGCCTTTCTGGATTTTACACTTTTTTCAGATGGCCCTTTTGACCGGTGGGAAGTGAGACTTCATTGTAGTGCAGATTTCCTTTGCAAGCTTGCTTGGTTGGCCAAAAAGGGCGTATGCGTTTTTTCCTGAATATATTCAGGAAAACACGCATATGCCCTTTTTGGCCAAGTGCATCATTGTGGACGTTCTGCCTCTTTTCCTATGCTTTAAATGCAATTCCAGTCTACCTCCTGAAATCGGTTTCCTGCAATTCTGCCCCGCTTTCAAGTCCTCTTGGCAGCCTTACTTCAGTATATTTTTGGACGATAGCTGTCATTTATAACTCTGCAGGTTTGTGAATTACAGTGCCCCTGAGCTCCTTTCTTCAAGTCGCTTTCTCGTGAGCTGGCCGCAACACCGCAGGATGGCTTCAGGCCCTAATCTGGTTCCGGCACGGCACGCTGAGCCTTTGGTTAATTCCTCTTCCTGGTGGGAAATGAGAGTTAAATTTGCCCGTCCAGACACCTCCAGCTAGTCTGTCATTGGTTCTGCCTATTCCTGTTCATCTTCCGCAGAAATTGCAAACTGGGCCAAACAGGAGGTTAAAGGCACTGACTCTCCAAGTCGGGAGAGTGTTAGTAAAGCGTCTGGAATGTTGCACCCGAGTACCAGGGGACGAAAACTGAGACGTATTGGAACACGTCTCCCGATCACACGGTTGATCATACTCTGGGTTCCACATGCATGTTTTAGCTAAAGGAAGAATACCTTAAACCTGGAGAGTTGAGACCCGTGGAATGGGTACCATGCAATATGACTTCAAAGGGTCTTCATTTGCTCACCGAACCTCTCCAATCCTATCACTGCTGCGTTTATGCCCCTGTACACACACTTGATTCTCTTTCAGAGACATAGCAATCCATAGGTTTTAAGATACTTCCTAGTCAGGTACACTCTTAGGCATTTAATATGGGGTGTTGAGTCCATTTCGTTGAGCAAGGAGTAGCTCTTGTCTATTCCATATTTGGCTTAAGGAACTTTATCTGTGCTCATTTCAATCTCTGGTTTTATGCAGCACCCCAACTCACCTTTCCCCTTAAGCAAGCATAAGTTGGGTTTCTAAATTAGAGACCCTGTTCTGTTTTGTAATTCAGTTCCTGTGTAGCCAAGTTTACATTCCGTGTATTAGTGATATCTTATGATGTTTCTTTTTCTGTGTGACTTATTTCAGTTAGAATCATCGTACCTGAATCCACTCATTATGCTGCTACGGGCCTGATGACATAGATTTCATTGCTGAGTGATATTGCATTGTACGTAAGTACCACAACTTCTTTATCCATTTTTCACTTTCTGCGATATTGAACTTGTACCGTAAACCAGGTTCTTGTAAACAGAGCCGTCCCAACCTTTGGGGTGGCTGTGTCTTTTGATTTTAATTTCCCTAAGCTATAGGACCATAAGTGGAAGTGCCCTAGGCTCTGTTGCTTTGTTTTTTAGATGTTTCAGGAAACACCATACACTTCTCCCGAGTGGCTGTTGGCAATTGACATCCCGCCCATCAGCATAACAAGGCTCCCAGTTCTCCATGGCCTGTCCTGCCTTTCTGGATTTTACACTTTTTTCAGATGGCCCTTTTGACCGGGGGGAAGTGAGACTTCATTGTAGTGCAGATTTCCTTTGCAAGCTTGCTTGGTTGGCCAAAAAGGGCGTATGCGTTTTTTCCTGAATATATTCAGGAAAAAACGCATACGCCCTTTTTGGCCAAGTGCATCATTGTGGACGTTCTGCCTCTTTTCCTATGCTTTAAATGCAATTCCTGTCTACCTCCTGAAATCGGTTTCCTGCAATTCTGCCCCGCTTTCAAGTCCTCTTGGCAGCCTTACTTCAGTATATTTTTGGACGATAGCTGTCATTTATAACTCTGCAGGTTTGTGAATTACAGTGCCCCTGAGCTCCTTTCTTCAACTCGTTTTCTCGTGAGCTGGCCGCAACACCGCAGGATGGCTTCAGGCCCTAATCTGGTTCCGGCACGGCACGCTGAGCCTTTGGTTAATTCCTCTTCCTGGTGGGAAATGAGAGTTAAATTTGCCCGTCCAGACACCTCCAGCTAGTCTGTCATTGGTTCTCCCTATTCCTGTTCATCTTCCGCAGAAATTGCAAACTGGGCCAAACAGGAGGTTAAAGGCACTGACTCTCCAAGTCGGGAGAGTGTTAGTAAAGCGTCTGGAATGTTGCACCCGAGTACCAGGGGACGAAAACTGAGACGTATTGGAACACGTCTCCCGATCACACGGTTGATCATACTCTGGGTTCCACATGCATGTTTTAGCTGAAGGAAGAATACCTTAAACCTGGAGAGTTGAGACCCGTGGAATGGGTACCATGCAATATGACTTCAAAGGGTCTTCATTTGCTCACCGAACCTCTCCAATCCTATCACTGCTGCGTTTATGCCCCTGTACATACACTTGATTCTCTTTCAGAGACATAGCAATCCATAGGTTTTAAGATACTTCCTAGTCAGGTACACTCTTAGGCATTTAATATGGGGTGTTGAGTCCATTTCGTTGAGCAAGGAGTAGCTCTTGTCTATTCCATATTTGGCTTAAGGAACTTTATCTGTGCTCATTTCAATCTCTGGTTTTATGCAGCACCCCAACTCACCTTTCCCCTTAAGCAAGCATAAGTTGGGTTTCTAAATTTGAGACCCTGTTCTGTTTTGTAATTCAGTTCCTGTGTAGCCAAGTTTACATTCCGTGTATTAGTGATATCTTATGATGTTTCTTTTCCTGTGTGACTTATTTCAGTTAGAATCATCGTACCTGAATCCACTCATTATGCTGCTACGGGCCTGATGACATAGATTTCATTGCTGAGTGATACTGCATTGTACGTAAGTACCACAACTTCTTTATCCATTTTTCACTTTCTGCGATATTGAACTTGTACCGTAAACCAGGTTCTTGTAAACAGAGCCGTCCCAACCTTTGGGGTGGCTGTGTCTTTTGATTTTAATTTCCCTAAGCTATAGGACCATAAGTGGAAGTGCCCTAGGCTCTGTTGCTTTGTTTTTTAGATGTTTCAGGAAACACCATACAGTTCTCCTGAGTGGCTGTTGTCAATTTACATCCCGCCCATCAGCATAACAAGGCTCCAAGTTCTCCATGGCCTGTCCTGCCTTTCTGGATTTTACACTTTTTTCAGATGGCCCTTTTGACCAGGGGGAAATGAGACGTCATTGTAGTGCAGATTTCATTTGCAAGCTTGCTTGGTTGGCCAAAAAGGGCGTATGCGTTTTTTCCTGAATATATTCAGGAAAAAACGCATACGCCCTTTTTGGCCAAGTGCATCATTGTGGACGTTCTGCCTCTTTTCCTATGCTTTAAATGCAATTCCAGTCTACCTCCTGAAATCGGTTTCCTGCAATTCTGCCCCGCTTTCAAGTCCTCTTGGCAGCCTTACTTCAGTATATTTTTGGACGATAGCTGTCATTTATAACTCTGCAGGTTTGTGAATTACAGTGCCCCTGAGCTCCTTTCTTCAACTCGCTCTCTCGTGAGCTGGCCGCAACACCACAGGATGGCTTCAGGCCCTAATCTGGTTCCGGCACGGCACGCTGAGCCTTTGGTTAATTCCTCTTCCTGGTGGGAAATGAGAGTTAAATTTGCCCGTCCAGACACCTCCAGCTAGTCTCTCATTGGTTCTCCCTATCCCTGTTCATCTTCCGCAGAAATTGCAAACTGGGCCAAACAGGAGGTTAAAGGCACTGACTCTGCAAGTCGGGAGAGTGTTAGTAAAGCGTCTGGAATGTTGCACCCGAGTACCAGGGGACGAAAACTGAGACATATTGGAACACGTCTCCCGATCACACGGTTGATCATACTCTGGGTTCCACATGCATGTTTTAGCTGAAGGAAGAATACCTTAAACCTGGAGAGTTGAGACCCGTGGAATGGGTACCATGCAATATGACTTCAAAGGGTCTTCATTTGCTCACCGAACCTCTCCAATCCTATCACTGCTGCGTTTATGCCCCTGTACACACACTTGATTCTCTTTCAGAGACATAGCAATCCATAGGTTTTAAGATACTTCCTAGTCAGGTACACTCTTAGGCATTTAATATGGGGTGTTGAGTCCATTTCGTTGAGCAAGGAGTAGCTCTTGTCTATTCCATATTTGGCTTAAGGAACTTTATCTGTGCTCATTTCAATCTCTGGTTTTATGCAGCACCCCAACTCACCTTTCCCCTTAAGCAAGCATAAGTTGGTTTTCTAAATTTGAGACCCTGTTCTGTTTTGTAATTCAGTTCCTGTGTAGCCAAGGTTACATTCCGTGTATTAGTGATATCTTATGATGTTTCTTTTTCTGTGTGACTTATTTCAGTTAGAATCATCGTACCTGAATCCACTCATTATGCTGCTACGGGCCTGATGACATAGATTTCATTGCTGAGTGATACTGCATTGTACGTAAGTACCACAACTTCTTTATCCATTTTTCACTTTCTGCGATATTGAACTTGTACCGTAAACCAGGTTCTTGTAAACGGAGCCGTCCCAACCTTTGGGGTGGCTGTGTCTTTTGATTTTAATTTCCCTAAGCTATAGGACCATAAGTGGAAGTGCCCTAGGCTCTGTTGCTTTGTTTTTTAGATGTTTCAGGAAACACCATACACTTCTCCCGAGTGGCTGTTGGCAATTTACATCCCGCCCATCAGCATAACAAGGCTCCCAGTTCTCCATGGCCTGTCCTGCCTTTCTGGATTTTACACTTTTTTCAGATGGCCCTTTGGACCGGGGGGAAGTGAGACTTCATTGTAGTGCAGATTTCCTTTGCAAGCTTGCTTGGTTGGCCAAAAAGGGCGTATGCGTTTTTTCCTGAATATATTCAGGAAAAAACGCATACGCCCTTTTTGGCCAAGTGCATCATTGTGGACGTTCTGCCTCTTTTCCTATGCTTTAAATGCAATTCCAGTCTACCTCCTGAAATCGGTTTCCTGCAATTCTGCCCCGCTTTCAAGTCCTCTTGGCAGCCTTACTTCAGTATATTTTTGGACGATAGCTGTCATTTATAACTCTGCAGGTTTGTGAATTACAGTGCCCCTGAGCTCCTTTCTTCAACTCGCTCTCTCGTGAGCTGGCCGCAGCACCACAGGATGGCTTCAGGCCCTAATCTGGTTCCGGCACGGCACACTGAGCCTTTGGTTAATTCCTCTTCCTGGTGGGAAATGAGAGTTAAATTTGCCCGTCCAGACACCTCCAGCTAGTCTCTCATTGGTTCTCCCTATCCCTGTTCATCTTCCGCAGAAATTGCAAACTGGGCCAAACAGGAGGTTAAAGGCACTGACTCTCCAAGTCGGGAGAGTGTTAGTAAAGCGTCTGGAATGTTGCACCCGAGTACCAGGGGACGAAAACTGAGACATATTGGAACACGTCTCCCGATCACACGGTTGATCATACTCTGGGTTCCACATGCATGTTTTAGCTGAAGGAAGAATACCTTAAACCTGGAGAGTTGAGACCCGTGGAATGGGTACCATGCAATATGACTTCAAAGGGTCTTCATTTGCTCACCGAACCTCTCCAATCCTATCACTGCTGCGTTTATGCCCCTGTACACACACTTGATTCTCTTTCAGAGACATAGCAATCCATAGGTTTTAAGATACTTCCTAGTCAGGTACACCGTTAGGCATTTAATATGGGGTGTTGAGTCCATTTCGTTGAGCAAGGAGTAGCTCTTGTCTATTCCATATTTGGCTTAAGGAACTTTATCTGTGCTCATTTCAATCTCTGGTTTTATGCAGCACCCCAACTCACCTTTCCCCTTAAGCAAGCATAAGTTGGTTTTCTAAATTTGAGACCCTGTTCTGTTTTGTAATTCAGTTCCTGTGTAGCCAAGGTTACATTCCGTGTATTAGTGATATCTTATGATGTTTCTTTTTCTGTGTGACTTATTTCAGTTAGAATCATCGTACCTGAATCCACTCATTATGCTGCTACGGGCCTGATGACATAGATTTCATTGCTGAGTGAAACTGCATTGTACATAAGTACCACAACTTCTTTATCCATTTTTCACTTTCTGCGATATTGAATTGTACCGTAAACCAGGTTCTTGTAAACAGAGCCGTCCCAACATTTGGGGTGGCTGTGTCTTTTGATTTTAATTTCCCTAAGCTATAGGACCAGAAGTGGAAGTGCCCTAGGCTCTGTTGCTTTGTTTTTTAGATGTTTCAGGAAACACCATACACTTCTCCCGAGTGGCTGTTGGCAATTTACATCCCGCCCATCAGCATAACAAGGCTCCCAGTTCTCCATGGCCTGTCCTGCCTTTCTGGATTTTACACTTTTTTCAGATGGCCCTTTTGACCGGGGGGAAGTGAGACTTCATTGTAGTGCAGATTTCCTTTGCAAGCTTGCTTGGTTGGCCAAAAAGGGCGTATGCGTTTTTTCCTGAATATATTCAGGAAAAAACGCATACGCCCTTTTTGGCCAAGTGCATCATTGTGGACGTTCTGCCTCTTTTCCTATGCTTTAAATGCAATTCCAGTCTACCTCCTGAAATCGGTTTCCTGCAATTCTGCCCCGCTTTCAAGTCCTCTTGGCAGCCTTACTTCAGTATATTTTTGGACGATAGCTGTCATTTATAACTCTGCAGGTTTGTGAATTACAGTGCCCCTGAGCTCCTTTCTTCAAGTCGCTTTCTCGTGAGCTGGCCGCAACACCGCAGGATGGCTTCAGGCCCTAATCTGGTTCCGGCACGGCACGCTGAGCCTTTGGTTAATTCCTCTTCCTGGTGGGAAATGAGAGTTAAATTTGCCCGTCCAGACACCTCCAGCTAGTCTGTCATTGGTTCTGCCTATTCCTGTTCATCTTCCGCAGAAATTGCAAACTGGGCCAAACAGGAGGTTAAAGGCACTGACTCTCCAAGTCGGGAGAGTGTTAGTAAAGCGTCTGGAATGTTGCACCCGAGTACCAGGGGACGAAAACTGAGACGTATTGGAACACGTCTCCCGATCACACGGTTGATCATACTCTGGGTTCCACATGCATGTTTTAGCTGAAGGATGAATACCTTAAACCTGGAGAGTTGAGACCCGTGGAATGGGTACCATGCAATATGACTTCAAAGGGTCTTCATTTGCTCACCGAACCTCTCCAATCCTATCACTGCTGCGTTTATGCCCCTGTACACACACTTGATTCTCTTTCAGAGACATAGCAATCCATAGGTTTTAAGATACTTCCTAGTCAGGTACACTCTTAGGCATTTAATATGGGGTGTTGAGTCCATTTCGTTGAGCAAGGAGTAGCTCTTGTCTATTCCATATTTGGCTTAAGGAACTTTATCTGTGCTCATTTCAATCTCTGGTTTTATGCAGCACCCCAACTCACCTTTCCCCTTAAGCAAGCATAAGTTGGTTTTCTAAATTTGAGACCCTGTTCTGTTTTGTAATTCAGTTCCTGTGTAGCCAAGGTACATTCCGTGTATTAGTGATATCTTATGATGTTTCTTTTTCTGTGTGACTTATTTCAGTTAGAATCATCGTACCTGAATCCACTCATTATGCTGCTACGGGCCTGATGACATAGATTTCATTGCTGAGTGATACTGCATTGTACGTAAGTACCACAACTTCTTTATCCATTTTTCACTTTCTGCGATATTGAACTTGTACCGTAAACCAGGTTCTTGTAAACAGAGCCGTCCCAACCTTTGGGGTGGCTGTGTCTTTTTATTTTAATTTCCCTAAGCTATAGGACCATAAGTGGAAGTGCCCTAGGCTCTGTTGCTTTGTTTTTTAGATGTTTCAGGAAACACCATACACTTCTCCCTAGTGGCTGTTGGCAATTTACATCCCGCCCATCAGCATAACAAGGCTCCCAGTTCTCCATGGCCTGTCCTGCCTTTCTGGATTTTACACTTTTTTCAGATGGCCCTTTTGACCGGTGGGAAGTGAGACTTCATTGTAGTGCAGATTTCCTTTGCAAGCTTGCTTGGTTGGCCAAAAAGGGCGTATGCGTTTTTTCCTGAATATATTCAGGAAAAAACGCATACGCCCTTTTTGGCCAAGTGCATCATTGTGGACGTTCTGCCTCTTTTCCTATGCTTTAAATGCAATTCCAGTCTACCTCCTGAAATCGGTTTCCTGCAATTCTGCCCCGCTTTCAAGTCCTCTTGGCAGCCTTACTTCAGTATATTTTTGGACGATAGCTGTCATTTATAACTCTGCAGGTTTGTGAATTACAGTGCCCCTGAGCTCCTTTCTTCAAGTCGCTTTCTCGTGAGCTGGCCGCAACACCGCAGGATGGCTTCAGGCCCTAATCTGGTTCCGGCACGGCACGCTGAGCCTTTGGTTAATTCCTCTTCCTGGTGGGAAATGAGAGTTAAATTTGCCCGTCCAGACACCTCCAGCTAGTCTGTCATTGGTTCTGCCTATTCCTGTTCATCTTCCGCAGAAATTGCAAACTGGGCCAAACAGGAGGTTAAAGGCACTGACTCTCCAAGTCGGGAGAGTGTTAGTAAAGCGTCTGGAATGTTGCACCCGAGTACCAGGGGACGAAAACTGAGACGTATTGGAACACGTCTCCCGATCACACGGTTGATCATACTCTGGGTTCCACATGCATGTTTTAGCTAAAGGAAGAATACCTTAAACCTGGAGAGTTGAGACCCGTGGAATGGGTACCATGCAATATGACTTCAAAGGGTCTTCATTTGCTCACCGAACCTCTCCAATCCTATCACTGCTGCGTTTATGCCCCTGTACACACACTTGATTCTCTTTCAGAGACATAGCAATCCATAGGTTTTAAGATACTTCCTAGTCAGGTACACTCTTAGGCATTTAATATGGGGTGTTGAGTCCATTTCGTTGAGCAAGGAGTAGCTCTTGTCTATTCCATATTTGGCTTAAGGAACTTTATCTGTGCTCATTTCAATCTCTGGTTTTTTATGCAGCACCCCAACTCACCTTTCCCCTTAAGCAAGCATAAGTTGGGTTTCTAAATTTGAGACCCTGTTCTGTTTTGTAATTCAGTTCCTGTGTAGCCAAGTTTACATTCCGTGTATTAGTGATATCTTATGATGTTTCTTTTTCTGTGTGACTTATTTCAGTTAGAATCATCGTACCTGAATCCACTCATTATGCTGCTACGGGCCTGATGACATAGATTTCATTGCTGAGTGATACTGCATTGTACGTAAGTACCACAACTTCTTTATCCATTTTTCACTTTCTGCGATACTGAACTTGTACCGTAAACCAGGTTCTTGTAAACAGAGCCGTCCCAACCTTTGGGGTGGCTGTGTCTTTTTTATTTTAATTTCCCTAAGCTATAGGACCATAAGTGGAAGTGCCCTAGGCTCTGTTGCTTTGTTTTTTAGATGTTTCAGGAAACACCATACACTTCTCCCGAGTGGCTGTTGGCAATTTACATCCCGCCCATCAGCATAACAAGGCTCCCAGTTCTCCATGGCCTGTCCTGCCTTTCTGGATTTTACACTTTTTTCAGATGGCCCTTTTGACCGGTGGGAAGTGAGACTTCATTGTAGTGCAGATTTCCTTTGCAAGCTTGCTTGGTTGGCCAAAAAGGGCGTATGCGTTTTTTCCTGAATATATTCAGGAAAACACGCATACGCCCTTTTTGGCCAAGTGCATCATTGTGGACGTTCTGCCTCTTTTCCTATGCTTTAAATGCAATTCCAGTCTACCTCCTGAAATCGGTTTCCTGCAATTCTGCCCCGCTTTCAAGTCCTCTTGGCAGCCTTACTTCAGTATATTTTTGGACGATAGCTGTCATTTATAACTCTGCAGGTTTGTGAATTACAGTGCCCCTGAGCTCCTTTCTTCAACTCGCTCTCTCGTGAGCTGGCCGCAACACCGCAGGATGGCTTCAGGCCCTAATCTGGTTCCGGCACGGCACGCTGAGCCTTTGGTTAATTCCTCTTCCTGGTGGGAAATGAGAGTTAAATTTGCCCGTCCAGACACCTCCAGCTAGTCTCTCATTGGTTCTCCCTATCCCTGTTCATCTTCCGCAGAAATTGCAAACTGGGCCAAACAGGAGGTTAAAGGCACTGACTCTCCAAGTCGGGAGAGTGTTAGTAAAGCGTCTGGAATGTTGCACCCGAGTACCAGGGGACGAAAACTGAGACATATTGGAACACGTCTCCCGATCACACGGTTGATCATACTCTGGGTTCCACATGCATGTTTTAGCTGAAGGAAGAATACCTTAAACCTGGAGAGTTGAGACCCGTGGAATGGGTACCATGCAATATGACTTCAAAGGGTCTTCATTTGCTCACCGAACCTCTCCAATCCTATCACTGCTGCGTTTATGCCCCTGTACACACACTTGATTCTCTTTCAGAGACATAGCAATCCATAGGTTTTAAGATACTTCCTAGTCAGGTACACTCTTAGGCATTTAATATGGGGTGTTGAGTCCATTTCGTTGAGCAAGGAGTAGCTCTTGTCTATTCCATATTTGGCTTAAGGAACTTTATCTGTGCTCATTTCAATCTCTGGTTTTATGCAGCACCCCAACTCACCTTTCCCCTTAAGCAAGCATAAGTTGGTTTTCTAAATTTGAGACCCTGTTCTGTTTTGTAATTCAGTTCCTGTGTAGCCAAGGTTACATTCCGTGTATTAGTGATATCTTATGATGTTTCTTTTTCTGTGTGACTTATTTCAGTTAGAATCATCGTACCTGAATCCACTCATTATGCTGCTACGGGCCTGATGACATAGATTTCATTGCTGAGTGATACTGCATTGTACGTAAGTACCACAACTTCTTTATCCATTTTTCACTTTCTGCGATATTGAACTTGTACCGTAAACCAGGTTCTTGTAAACGGAGCCGTCCCAACCTTTGGGGTGGCTGTGTCTTTTGATTTTAATTTCCCTAAGCTATAGGACCATAAGTGGAAGTGCCCTAGGCTCTGTTGCTTTGTTTTTTAGATGTTTCAGGAAACACCATACACTTCTCCGGAGTGGCTGTTGGCAATTTACATCCCGCCCATCAGCATAACAAGGCTCCCAGTTCTCCATGGCCTGTCCTGCCTTTCTGGATTTTACACTTTTTTCAGATGGCCCTTTGGACCGGGGGGAAGTGAGACTTCTTTGTAGTGCAGATTTCCTTTGCAAGCTTGCTTGGTTGGCCAAAAAGGGCGTATGCGTTTTTTCCTGAATATATTCAGGAAAAAACGCATACGCCCTTTTTGGCCAAGTGCATCATTGTGGACGTTCTGCCTCTTTTCCTATGCTTTAAATGCAATTCCAGTCTACCTCCTGAAATCGGTTTCCTGCAATTCTGCCCCGCTTTCAAGTCCTCTTGGCAGCCTTACTTCAGTATATTTTTGGACGATAGCTGTCATTTATAACTCTGCAGGTTTGTGAATTACAGTGCCCCTGAGCTCCTTTCTTCAAGTCGCTTTCTCGTGAGCTGGCCGCAACCCCGCAGGATGGCTTCAGGCCCTAATCTGGTTCTGGCACGGCACGCTGAGCCTTTGGTTAATTCCTCTTCCTGGTGGGAAATGAGAGTTAAATTTGCCCGTCCAGACACCTCCAGCTAGTCTCTCATTGGTTCTCCCTATCCCTGTTCATCTTCCGCAGAAATTGCAAACTGGGCCAAACAGGAGGTTAAAGGCACTGACTCTCCAAGTCGGGAGAGTGTTAGTAAAGCGTCTGGAATGTTGCACCCGAGTACCAGGGGACGAAAACTGAGACGTATTGGAACACGTCTCCCGATCACACGGTTGATCATACTCTGGGTTCCACATGCATGTTTTAGCTGAAGGACGAATACCTTAAACCTGGAGAGTTGAGACCCGTGGAATGGGTACCATGCAATATGACTTCAAAGGGTCTTCATTTGCTCACCGAACCTCTCCAGTCCTATCACTGCTACGTTTATGCCCCTGTACACACACTTGATTCTCTTTCAGAGACATAGCAATCCATAGGTTTTAAGATACTTCCTAGTCAGGTACACTCTTAGGCATTTAATATGGGGTGTTGAGTCCATTTCGTTGAGCAAGGAGTAGCTCTTGTCTATTCCATATTTGGCTTAAGGAACTTTATCTGTGCTCATTTCAATCTCTGGTTTTATGCAGCACCCCAACTCACCTTTCCCCTTAAGCAAGCATAAGTTGGGTTTCTAAATTTGAGACCCTGTTCTGTTTTGTAATTCAGTTCCTGTGTAGCCAAGTTTACATTCCGTGTATTAGTGATATCTTATGATGTTTCTTTTCCTGTGTGACTTATTTCAGTTAGAATCATCGTACCTGAATCCACTCATTATGCTGCTACGGGCCTGATGACATAGATTTCATTGCTGAGTGATACTGCATTGTACGTAAGTACCACAACTTCTTTATCCATTTTTCACTTTCTGCGATATTGAACTTGTACCGTAAACCAGGTTCTTGTAAACAGAGCCGTCCCAACCTTTGGGGTGGCTGTGTCTTTTTTATTTTAATTTCCCTAAGCTATAGGACCGTAAGTGGAAGTGCCCTAGGCTCTGTTGCTTTGTTTTTTAGATGTTTCAGGAAACACCATACACTTCTCCAGAGTGGCTGTTGGCAATTTACATCCCGCCCATCAGCATAACAAGGCTCCCAGTTCTCCATGGCCTGTCCTGCCTTTCTGGATTTTACACTTTTTTCAGATGGCCCTTTTGACCAGGGGGAAGTGAGACTTCATTGTAGTGCAGATTTCCTTTGCAAGCTTGCTTGGTTGGCCAAAAAGGGCGTATGCGTTTTTTCCTGAATATATTCAGGAAAAAACGCATACGCCCTTTTTGGCCAAGTGCATCATTGTGGACGTTCTGCCTCTTTTCCTATGCTTTAAATGCAATTCCAGTCTACCTCCTGAAATCGGTTTCCTGCAATTCTGCCCCGCTTTCAAGTCCTCTTGGCAGCCTTACTTCAGTATATTTTTGGACGATAGCTGTCATTTATAACTCTGCAGGTTTGTGAATTACAGTGCCCCTGAGCTCCTTTCTTCAACTCGCTCTCTCGTGAGCTGTCCGCAGCACCACAGGATGGCTTCAGGCCCTAATCTGGTTCCGGCACGGCACGCTGAGCCTTTGGTTAATTCCTCTTCCTGGTGGGAAATGAGAGTTAAATTTGCCCGTCCAGACACCTCCAGCTAGTCTGTCATTGGTTCTCCCTATTCCTGTTCATCTTCCGCAGAAATTGCAAACTGGGCCAAACAGGAGGTTAAAGGCACTGACTCTCCAAGTCGGGAGAGTGTTAGTAAAGCGTCTGGAATGTTGCACCCGAGTACCAGGGGACGAAAACTGAGACATATTGGAACACGTCTCCCGATCACACGGTTGATCATACTCTGGGTTCCACATGCATGTTTTAGCTGAAGGAAGAATACCTTAAACCTGGAGAGTTGAGACCCGTGGAATGGGTACCATGCAATATGACTTCAAAGGGTCTTCATTTGCTCACCGAACCTCTCCAATCCTATCACTGCTGCGTTTATGCCCCTGTACACACACTTGATTCTCTTTCAGAGACATAGCAATCCATAGGTTTTAAGATACTTCCTAGTCAGGTACACTCTTAGGCATTTAATATGGGGTGTTGAGTCCATTTCGTTGAGCAAGGAGTAGCTCTTGTCTATTCCATATTTGGCTTAAGGAACTTTATCTGTGCTCATTTCAATCTCTGGTTTTATGCAGCACCCCAACTCACCTTTCCCCTTAAGCAAGCATAAGTTGGTTTTCTAAATTTGAGACCCTGTTCTGTTTTGTAATTCAGTTCCTGTGTAGCCAAGGTACATTCCGTGTATTAGTGATATCTTATGATGTTTCTTTTTCTGTGTGACTTATTTCAGTTAGAATCATCGTACCTGAATCCACTCATTATGCTGCTACGGGCCTGATGACATAGATTTCATTGCTGAGTGATACTGCATTGTACGTAAGTACCACAACTTCTTTATCCATTTTTCACTTTCTGCGATATTGAACTTGTACCGTAAACCAGGTTCTTGTAAACAGAGCCGTCCCAACCTTTGGGGTGGCTGTGTCTTTTGATTTTAATTTCCCTAAGCTATAGGACCATAAGTGGAAGTGCCCTAGGCTCTGTTGCTTTGTTTTTTAGATGTTTCAGGAAACACCATACACTTCTCCCGAGTGGCTGTTGGCAATTTACATCCCGCCCATCAGCATAACAAGGCTCCCAGTTCTCCATGGCCTGTCCTGCCTTTCTGGATTTTACACTTTTTTCAGATGGCCCTTTTGACCGGTGGGAAGTGAGACTTCATTGTAGTGCAGATTTCCTTTGCAAGCTTGCTTGGTTGGCCAAAAAGGGCGTATGCGTTTTTTCCTGAATATATTCAGGAAAACACGCATATGCCCTTTTTGGCCAAGTGCATCATTGTGGACGTTCTGCCTCTTTTCCTATGCTTTAAATGCAATTCCAGTCTACCTCCTGAAATCGGTTTCCTGCAATTCTGCCCCGCTTTCAAGTCCTCTTGGCAGCCTTACTTCAGTATATTTTTGGACGATAGCTGTCATTTATAACTCTGCAGGTTTGTGAATTACAGTGCCCCTGAGCTCCTTTCTTCAAGTCGCTTTCTCGTGAGCTGGCCGCAACACCGCAGGATGGCTTCAGGCCCTAATCTGGTTCCGGCACGGCACGCTGAGCCTTTGGTTAATTCCTCTTCCTGGTGGGAAATGAGAGTTAAATTTGCCCGTCCAGACACCTCCAGCTAGTCTGTCATTGGTTCTGCCTATTCCTGTTCATCTTCCGCAGAAATTGCAAACTGGGCCAAACAGGAGGTTAAAGGCACTGACTCTCCAAGTCGGGAGAGTGTTAGTAAAGCGTCTGGAATGTTGCACCCGAGTACCAGGGGACGAAAACTGAGACGTATTGGAACACGTCTCCCGATCACACGGTTGATCATACTCTGGGTTCCACATGCATGTTTTAGCTAAAGGAAGAATACCTTAAACCTGGAGAGTTGAGACCCGTGGAATGGGTACCATGCAATATGACTTCAAAGGGTCTTCATTTGCTCACCGAACCTCTCCAATCCTATCACTGCTGCGTTTATGCCCCTGTACACACACTTGATTCTCTTTCAGAGACATAGCAATCCATAGGTTTTAAGATACTTCCTAGTCAGGTACACTCTTAGGCATTTAATATGGGGTGTTGAGTCCATTTCGTTGAGCAAGGAGTAGCTCTTGTCTATTCCATATTTGGCTTAAGGAACTTTATCTGTGCTCATTTCAATCTCTGGTTTTATGCAGCACCCCAACTCACCTTTCCCCTTAAGCAAGCATAAGTTGGGTTTCTAAATTAGAGACCCTGTTCTGTTTTGTAATTCAGTTCCTGTGTAGCCAAGTTTACATTCCGTGTATTAGTGATATCTTATGATGTTTCTTTTTCTGTGTGACTTATTTCAGTTAGAATCATCGTACCTGAATCCACTCATTATGCTGCTACGGGCCTGATGACATAGATTTCATTGCTGAGTGATATTGCATTGTACGTAAGTACCACAACTTCTTTATCCATTTTTCACTTTCTGCGATATTGAACTTGTACCGTAAACCAGGTTCTTGTAAACAGAGCCGTCCCAACCTTTGGGGTGGCTGTGTCTTTTGATTTTAATTTCCCTAAGCTATAGGACCATAAGTGGAAGTGCCCTAGGCTCTGTTGCTTTGTTTTTTAGATGTTTCAGGAAACACCATACACTTCTCCCGAGTGGCTGTTGGCAATTGACATCCCGCCCATCAGCATAACAAGGCTCCCAGTTCTCCATGGCCTGTCCTGCCTTTCTGGATTTTACACTTTTTTCAGATGGCCCTTTTGACCAGGGGGAAGTGAGACGTCATTGTAGTGCAGATTTCATTTGCAAGCTTGCTTGGTTGGCCAAAAAGGGCGTATGCGTTTTTTCCTGAATATATTCAGGAAAAAACGCATACGCCCTTTTTGGCCAAGTGCATCATTGTGGACGTTCTGCCTCTTTTCCTATGCTTTAAATGCAATTCCAGTCTACCTCCTGAAATCGGTTTCCTGCAATTCTGCCCCGCTTTCAAGTCCTCTTGGCAGCCTTACTTCAGTATATTTTTGGACGATAGCTGTCATTTATAACTCTGCAGGTTTGTGAATTACAGTGCCCCTGAGCTCCTTTCTTCAACTCGCTCTCTCGTGAGCTGGCCGCAACACCACAGGATGGCTTCAGGCCCTAATCTGGTTCCGGCACGGCACGCTGAGCCTTTGGTTAATTCCTCTTCCTGGTGGGAAATGAGAGTTAAATTTGCCCGTCCAGACACCTCCAGCTAGTCTCTCATTGGTTCTCCCTATCCCTGTTCATCTTCCGCAGAAATTGCAAACTGGGCCAAACAGGAGGTTAAAGGCACTGACTCTGCAAGTCGGGAGAGTGTTAGTAAAGCGTCTGGAATGTTGCACCCGAGTACCAGGGGACGAAAACTGAGACATATTGGAACACGTCTCCCGATCACACGGTTGATCATACTCTGGGTTCCACATGCATGTTTTAGCTGAAGGAAGAATACCTTAAACCTGGAGAGTTGAGACCCGTGGAATGGGTACCATGCAATATGACTTCAAAGGGTCTTCATTTGCTCACCGAACCTCTCCAATCCTATCACTGCTGCGTTTATGCCCCTGTACACACACTTGATTCTCTTTCAGAGACATAGCAATCCATAGGTTTTAAGATACTTCCTAGTCAGGTACACTCTTAGGCATTTAATATGGGGTGTTGAGTCCATTTCGTTGAGCAAGGAGTAGCTCTTGTCTATTCCATATTTGGCTTAAGGAACTTTATCTGTGCTCATTTCAATCTCTGGTTTTATGCAGCACCCCAACTCACCTTTCCCCTTAAGCAAGCATAAGTTGGTTTTCTAAATTTGAGACCCTGTTCTGTTTTGTAATTCAGTTCCTGTGTAGCCAAGGTTACATTCCGTGTATTAGTGATATCTTATGATGTTTCTTTTTCTGTGTGACTTATTTCAGTTAGAATCATCGTACCTGAATCCACTCATTATGCTGCTACGGGCCTGATGACATAGATTTCATTGCTGAGTGATACTGCATTGTACGTAAGTACCACAACTTCTTTATCCATTTTTCACTTTCTGCGATATTGAACTTGTACCGTAAACCAGGTTCTTGTAAACGGAGCCGTCCCAACCTTTGGGGTGGCTGTGTCTTTTGATTTTAATTTCCCTAAGCTATAGGACCATAAGTGGAAGTGCCCTAGGCTCTGTTGCTTTGTTTTTTAGATGTTTCAGGAAACACCATACACTTCTCCCGAGTGGCTGTTGGCAATTTACATCCCGCCCATCAGCATAACAAGGCTCCCAGTTCTCCATGGCCTGTCCTGCCTTTCTGGATTTTACACTTTTTTCAGATGGCCCTTTGGACCGGGGGGAAGTGAGACTTCATTGTAGTGCAGATTTCCTTTGCAAGCTTGCTTGGTTGGCCAAAAAGGGCGTATGCGTTTTTTCCTGAATATATTCAGGAAAAAACGCATACGCCCTTTTTGGCCAAGTGCATCATTGTGGACGTTCTGCCTCTTTTCCTATGCTTTAAATGCAATTCCAGTCTACCTCCTGAAATCGGTTTCCTGCAATTCTGCCCCGCTTTCAAGTCCTCTTGGCAGCCTTACTTCAGTATATTTTTGGACGATAGCTGTCATTTATAACTCTGCAGGTTTGTGAATTACAGTGCCCCTGAGCTCCTTTCTTCAACTCGCTCTCTCGTGAGCTGGCCGCAGCACCACAGGATGGCTTCAGGCCCTAATCTGGTTCCGGCACGGCACGCTGAGCCTTTGGTTAATTCCTCTTCCTGGTGGGAAATGAGAGTTAAATTTGCCCGTCCAGACACCTCCAGCTAGTCTCTCATTGGTTCTCCCTATCCCTGTTCATCTTCCGCAGAAATTGCAAACTGGGCCAAACAGGAGGTTAAAGGCACTGACTCTCCAAGTCGGGAGAGTGTTAGTAAAGCGTCTGGAATGTTGCACCCGAGTACCAGGGGACGAAAACTGAGACGTATTGGAACACGTCTCCCGATCACACGGTTGATCATACTCTGGGTTCCACATGCATGTTTTAGCTAAAGGAAGAATACCTTAAACCTGGAGAGTTGAGACCCGTGGAATGGGTACCATGCAATATGACTTCAAAGGGTCTTCATTTGCTCACCGAACCTCTCCAATCCTATCACTGCTGCGTTTATGCCCCTGTACACACACTTGATTCTCTTTCAGAGACATAGCAATCCATAGGTTTTAAGATACTTCCTAGTCAGGTACACTCTTAGGCATTTAATATGGGGTGTTGAGTCCATTTCGTTGAGCAAGGAGTAGCTCTTGTCTATTCCATATTTGGCTTAAGGAACTTTATCTGTGCTCATTTCAATCTCTGGTTTTATGCAGCACCCCAACTCACCTTTCCCCTTAAGCAAGCATAAGTTGGGTTTCTAAATTTGAGACCCTGTTCTGTTTTGTAATTCAGTTCCTGTGTAGCCAAGTTTACATTCCGTGTATTAGTGATATCTTATGATGTTTCTTTTTCTGTGTGACTTATTTCAGTTAGAATCATCGTACCTGAATCCACTCATTATGCTGCTACGGGCCTGATGACATAGATTTCATTGCTGAGTGATACTGCATTGTACGTAAGTACCACAACTTCTTTATCCATTTTTCACTTTCTGCGATACTGAACTTGTACCGTAAACCAGGTTCTTGTAAACAGAGCCGTCCCAACCTTTGGGGTGGCTGTGTCTTTTTTATTTTAATTTCCCTAAGCTATAGGACCATAAGTGGAAGTGCCCTAGGCTCTGTTGCTTTGTTTTTTAGATGTTTCAGGAAACACCATACACTTCTCCCGAGTGGCTGTTGGCAATTTACATCCCGCCCATCAGCATAACAAGGCTCCCAGTTCTCCATGGCCTGTCCTGCCTTTCTGGATTTTACACTTTTTTCAGATGGCCCTTTTGACCTGGGGGAAGTGAGACTTCATTGTAGTGCAGATTTCCTTTGCAAGCTTGCTTGGTTGGCCAAAAAGGGCGTATGCGTTTTTTCCTGAATATATTCAGGAAAAAACGCATACGCACTTTTTGGCCAAGTGCATCATTGTGGACGTTCTGCCTCTTTTCCTATGCTTTAAATGCAATTCCAGTCTACCTCCTGAAATCGGTTTCCTGCAATTCTGCCCCGCTTTCAAGTCCTCTTGGCAGCCTTACTTCAGTATATTTTTGGACGATAGCTGTCATTTATAACTCTGCAGGTTTGTGAATTACAGTGCCCCTGAGCTCCTTTCTTCAACTCGCTTTCTCGTGAGCTGGCCGCAACACCGCAGGATGGCTTCAGGCCCTAATCTGGTTCCGGCACGGCACGCTGAGCCTTTGGTTAATTCCTCTTCCTGGTGGGAAATGAGAGTTAAATTTGCCCGTCCAGACACCTCCAGCTAGTCTGTCATTGGTTCTGCCTATTCCTGTTCATCTTCCGCAGAAATTGCAAACTGGGCCAAACAGGAGGTTAAAGGCACTGACTCTCCAAGTCGGGAGAGTGTTAGTAAAGCGTCTGGAATGTTGCACCCGAGTACCAGGGGACGAAAACTGAGACGTATTGGAACACGTCTCCCGATCACACGGTTGATCATACTCTGGGTTCCACATGCATGTTTTAGCTGAAGGACGAATACCTTAAACCTGGAGAGTTGAGACCCGTGGAATGGGTATCATGCAATATGACTTCAAAGGGTCTTCATTTGCTCACCGAACCTCTCCAATCCTATCACTGCTGCGTTTATGCCCCTGTACACACACTTGATTCTCTTTCAGAGACATAGCAATCCATAGGTTTTAAGATACTTCCTAGTCAGGTACACTCTTAGGCATTTAATATGGGGTGTTGAGTCCATTTCGTTGAGCAAGGAGTAGCTCTTGTCTATTCCATATTTGGCTTAAGGAACTTTATCTGTGCTCATTTCAATCTCTGGTTTTATGCAGCACCCCAACTCACCTTTCCCCTTAAGCAAGCATAAGTTGGGTTTCTAAATTTGAGACCCTGTTCTGTTTTGTAATTCAGTTCCTGTGTAGCCAAGTTTACATTCCGTGTATTAGTGATATCTTATGATGTTTCTTTTTCTGTGTGACTTATTTCAGTTAGAATCATCGTACCTGAATCCACTCATTATGCTGCTACGGGCCTGATGACATAGATTTCATTGCTGAGTGATACTGCATTGTACGTAAGTACCACAACTTCTTTATCCATTTTTCACTTTCTGCGATACTGAACTTGTACCGTAAACCAGGTTCTTGTAAACAGAGCCGTCCCAACCTTTGGGGTGGCTGTGTCTTTTTTATTTTAATTTCCCTAAGCTATAGGACCATAAGTGGAAGTGCCCTAGGCTCTGTTGCTTTGTTTTTTAGATGTTTCAGGAAACACCATACACTTCTCCCGAGTGGCTGTTGGCAATTGACATCCCGCCCATCAGCATAACAAGGCTCCCAGTTCTCCATGGCCTGTCCTGCCTTTCTGGATTTTACACTTTTTTCAGATGGCCCTTTTGACCTGGGGGAAGTGAGACTTCATTGTAGTGCAGATTTCCTTTGCAAGCTTGCTTGGTTGGCCAAAAAGGGCGTATGCGTTTTTTCCTGAATATATTCAGGAAAAAACGCATACGCCCTTTTTGGCCAAGTGCATCATTGTGGACGTTCTGCCTCTTTTCCTATGCTTTAAATGCAATTCCAGTCTACCTCCTGAAATCGGTTTCCTGCAATTCTGCCCCGCTTTCAAGTCCTCTTGGCAGCCTTACTTCAGTATATTTTTGGACGATAGCTGTCATTTATAACTCTGCAGGTTTGTGAATTACAGTGCCCCTGAGCTCCTTTCTTCAACTCGCTTTCTCGTGAGCTGGCCGCAACACCGCAGGATGGCTTCAGGCCCTAATCTGGTTCCGGCACGGCACGCTGAGCCTTTGGTTAATTCCTCTTCCTGGTGGGAAATGAGAGTTAAATTTGCCCGTCCAGACACCTCCAGCTAGTCTGTCATTGGTTCTGCCTATTCCTGTTCATCTTCCGCAGAAATTGCAAACTGGGCCAAACAGGAGGTTAAAGGCACTGACTCTCCAAGTCGGGAGAGTGTTAGTAAAGCGTCTGGAATGTTGCACCCGAGTACCAGGGGACGAAAACTGAGACGTATTGGAACACGTCTCCCGATCACACGGTTGATCATACTCTGGGTTCCACATGCATGTTTTAGCTGAAGGACGAATACCTTAAACCTGGAGAGTTGAGACCCGTGGAATGGGTATCATGCAATATGACTTCAAAGGGTCTTCATTTGCTCACCGAACCTCTCCAATCCTATCACTGCTGCGTTTATGCCCCTGTACACACACTTGATTCTCTTTCAGAGACATAGCAATCCATAGGTTTTAAGATACTTCCTAGTCAGGTACACTCTTAGGCATTTAATATGGGGTGTTGAGTCCATTTCGTTGAGCAAGGAGTAGCTCTTGTCTATTCCATATTTGGCTTAAGGAACTTTATCTGTGCTCATTTCAATCTCTGGTTTTATGCAGCACCCCAACTCACCTTTCCCCTTAAGCAAGCATAAGTTGGTTTTCTAAATTTGAGACCCTGTTCTGTTTTGTAATTCAGTTCCTGTGTAGCCAAGGTACATTCCGTGTATTAGTGATATCTTATGATGTTTCTTTTTCTGTGTGACTTATTTCAGTTAGAATCATCGTACCTGAATCCACTCATTATGCTGCTACGGGCCTGATGACATAGATTTCATTGCTGAGTGATACTGCATTGTACGTAAGTACCACAACTTCTTTATCCATTTTTCACTTTCTGCGATATTGAACTTGTACCGTAAACCAGGTTCTTGTAAACAGAGCCGTCCCAACCTTTGGGGTGGCTGTGTCTTTTGATTTTAATTTCCCTAAGCTATAGGACCATAAGTGGAAGTGCCCTAGGCTCTGTTGCTTTGTTTTTTAGATGTTTCAGGAAACACCATACACTTCTCCCGAGTGGCTGTTGGCAATTTACATCCCGCCCATCAGCATAACAAGGCTCCCAGTTCTCCATGGCCTGTCCTGCCTTTCTGGATTTTACACTTTTTTCAGATGGCCCTTTTGACCGGTGGGAAGTGAGACTTCATTGTAGTGCAGATTTCCTTTGCAAGCTTGCTTGGTTGGCCAAAAAGGGCGTATGCGTTTTTTCCTGAATATATTCAGGAAAAAACGCATACGCCCTTTTTGGCCAAGTGCATCATTGTGGACGTTCTGCCTCTTTTCCTATGCTTTAAATGCAATTCCAGTCTACCTCCTGAAATCGGTTTCCTGCAATTCTGCCCCGCTTTCAAGTCCTCTTGGCAGCCTTACTTCAGTATATTTTTGGACGATAGCTGTCATTTATAACTCTGCAGGTTTGTGAATTACAGTGCCCCTGAGCTCCTTTCTTCAAGTCGCTTTCTCGTGAGCTGGCCGCAACACCGCAGGATGGCTTCAGGCCCTAATCTGGTTCCGGCACGGCACGCTGAGCCTTTGGTTAATTCCTCTTCCTGGTGGGAAATGAGAGTTAAATTTGCCCGTCCAGACACCTCCAGCTAGTCTGTCATTGGTTCTGCCTATTCCTGTTCATCTTCCGCAGAAATTGCAAACTGGGCCAAACAGGAGGTTAAAGGCACTGACTCTCCAAGTCGGGAGAGTGTTAGTAAAGCGTCTGGAATGTTGCACCCGAGTACCAGGGGACGAAAACTGAGACGTATTGGAACACGTCTCCCGATCACACGGTTGATCATACTCTGGGTTCCACATGCATGTTTTAGCTAAAGGAAGAATACCTTAAACCTGGAGAGTTGAGACCCGTGGAATGGGTACCATGCAATATGACTTCAAAGGGTCTTCATTTGCTCACCGAACCTCTCCAATCCTATCACTGCTGCGTTTATGCCCCTGTACACACACTTGATTCTCTTTCAGAGACATAGCAATCCATAGGTTTTAAGATACTTCCTAGTCAGGTACACTCTTAGGCATTTAATATGGGGTGTTGAGTCCATTTCGTTGAGCAAGGAGTAGCTCTTGTCTATTCCATATTTGGCTTAAGGAACTTTATCTGTGCTCATTTCAATCTCTGGTTTTATGCAGCACCCCAACTCACCTTTCCCCTTAAGCAAGCATAAGTTGGGTTTCTAAATTTGAGACCCTGTTCTGTTTTGTAATTCAGTTCCTGTGTAGCCAAGTTTACATTCCGTGTATTAGTGATATCTTATGATGTTTCTTTTTCTGTGTGACTTATTTCAGTTAGAATCATCGTACCTGAATCCACTCATTATGCTGCTACGGGCCTGATGACATAGATTTCATTGCTGAGTGATACTGCATTGTACGTAAGTACCACAACTTCTTTATCCATTTTTCACTTTCTGCGATACTGAACTTGTACCGTAAACCAGGTTCTTGTAAACAGAGCCGTCCCAACCTTTGGGGTGGCTGTGTCTTTTTTATTTTAATTTCCCTAAGCTATAGGACCATAAGTGGAAGTGCCCTAGGCTCTGTTGCTTTGTTTTTTAGATGTTTCAGGAAACACCATACACTTCTCCCGAGTGGCTGTTGGCAATTGACATCCCGCCCATCAGCATAACAAGGCTCCCAGTTCTCCATGGCCTGTCCTGCCTTTCTGGATTTTACACTTTTTTCAGATGGCCCTTTTGACCTGGGGGAAGTGAGACTTCATTGTAGTGCAGATTTCCTTTGCAAGCTTGCTTGGTTGGCCAAAAAGGGCGTATGCGTTTTTTCCTGAATATATTCAGGAAAAAACGCATACGCCCTTTTTGGCCAAGTGCATCATTGTGGACGTTCTGCCTCTTTTCCTATGCTTTAAATGCAATTCCAGTCTACCTCCTGAAATCGGTTTCCTGCAATTCTGCCCCGCTTTCAAGTCCTCTTGGCAGCCTTACTTCAGTATATTTTTGGACGATAGCTGTCATTTATAACTCTGCAGGTTTGTGAATTACAGTGCCCCTGAGCTCCTTTCTTCAACTCGCTTTCTCGTGAGCTGGCCGCAACACCGCAGGATGGCTTCAGGCCCTAATCTGGTTCCGGCACGGCACGCTGAGCCTTTGGTTAATTCCTCTTCCTGGTGGGAAATGAGAGTTAAATTTGCCCGTCCAGACACCTCCAGCTAGTCTGTCATTGGTTCTGCCTATTCCTGTTCATCTTCCGCAGAAATTGCAAACTGGGCCAAACAGGAGGTTAAAGGCACTGACTCTCCAAGTCGGGAGAGTGTTAGTAAAGCGTCTGGAATGTTGCACCCGAGTACCAGGGGACGAAAACTGAGACGTATTGGAACACGTCTCCCGATCACACGGTTGATCATACTCTGGGTTCCACATGCATGTTTTAGCTGAAGGACGAATACCTTAAACCTGGAGAGTTGAGACCCGTGGAATGGGTATCATGCAATATGACTTCAAAGGGTCTTCATTTGCTCACCGAACCTCTCCAATCCTATCACTGCTGCGTTTATGCCCCTGTACACACACTTGATTCTCTTTCAGAGACATAGCAATCCATAGGTTTTAAGATACTTCCTAGTCAGGTACACTCTTAGGCATTTAATATGGGGTGTTGAGTCCATTTCGTTGAGCAAGGAGTAGCTCTTGTCTATTCCATATTTGGCTTAAGGAACTTTATCTGTGCTCATTTCAATCTCTGGTTTTATGCAGCACCCCAACTCACCTTTCCCCTTAAGCAAGCATAAGTTGGTTTTCTAAATTTGAGACCCTGTTCTGTTTTGTAATTCAGTTCCTGTGTAGCCAAGGTACATTCCGTGTATTAGTGATATCTTATGATGTTTCTTTTTCTGTGTGACTTATTTCAGTTAGAATCATCGTACCTGAATCCACTCATTATGCTGCTACGGGCCTGATGACATAGATTTCATTGCTGAGTGATACTGCATTGTACGTAAGTACCACAACTTCTTTATCCATTTTTCACTTTCTGCGATATTGAACTTGTACCGTAAACCAGGTTCTTGTAAACAGAGCCGTCCCAACCTTTGGGGTGGCTGTGTCTTTTGATTTTAATTTCCCTAAGCTATAGGACCATAAGTGGAAGTGCCCTAGGCTCTGTTGCTTTGTTTTTTAGATGTTTCAGGAAACACCATACACTTCTCCCGAGTGGCTGTTGGCAATTTACATCCCGCCCATCAGCATAACAAGGCTCCCAGTTCTCCATGGCCTGTCCTGCCTTTCTGGATTTTACACTTTTTTCAGATGGCCCTTTTGACCGGTGGGAAGTGAGACTTCATTGTAGTGCAGATTTCCTTTGCAAGCTTGCTTGGTTGGCCAAAAAGGGCGTATGCGTTTTTTCCTGAATATATTCAGGAAAAAACGCATACGCCCTTTTTGGCCAAGTGCATCATTGTGGACGTTCTGCCTCTTTTCCTATGCTTTAAATGCAATTCCAGTCTACCTCCTGAAATCGGTTTCCTGCAATTCTGCCCCGCTTTCAAGTCCTCTTGGCAGCCTTACTTCAGTATATTTTTGGACGATAGCTGTCATTTATAACTCTGCAGGTTTGTGAATTACAGTGCCCCTGAGCTCCTTTCTTCAAGTCGCTTTCTCGTGAGCTGGCCGCAACACCGCAGGATGGCTTCAGGCCCTAATCTGGTTCCGGCACGGCACGCTGAGCCTTTGGTTAATTCCTCTTCCTGGTGGGAAATGAGAGTTAAATTTGCCCGTCCAGACACCTCCAGCTAGTCTGTCATTGGTTCTGCCTATTCCTGTTCATCTTCCGCAGAAATTGCAAACTGGGCCAAACAGGAGGTTAAAGGCACTGACTCTCCAAGTCGGGAGAGTGTTAGTAAAGCGTCTGGAATGTTGCACCCGAGTACCAGGGGACGAAAACTGAGACGTATTGGAACACGTCTCCCGATCACACGGTTGATCATACTCTGGGTTCCACATGCATGTTTTAGCTAAAGGAAGAATACCTTAAACCTGGAGAGTTGAGACCCGTGGAATGGGTACCATGCAATATGACTTCAAAGGGTCTTCATTTGCTCACCGAACCTCTCCAATCCTATCACTGCTGCGTTTATGCCCCTGTACACACACTTGATTCTCTTTCAGAGACATAGCAATCCATAGGTTTTAAGATACTTCCTAGTCAGGTACACTCTTAGGCATTTAATATGGGGTGTTGAGTCCATTTCGTTGAGCAAGGAGTAGCTCTTGTCTATTCCATATTTGGCTTAAGGAACTTTATCTGTGCTCATTTCAATCTCTGGTTTTATGCAGCACCCCAACTCACCTTTCCCCTTAAGCAAGCATAAGTTGGGTTTCTAAATTTGAGACCCTGTTCTGTTTTGTAATTCAGTTCCTGTGTAGCCAAGTTTACATTCCGTGTATTAGTGATATCTTATGATGTTTCTTTTTCTGTGTGACTTATTTCAGTTAGAATCATCGTACCTGAATCCACTCATTATGCTGCTACGGGCCTGATGACATAGATTTCATTGCTGAGTGATACTGCATTGTACGTAAGTACCACAACTTCTTTATCCATTTTTCACTTTCTGCGATACTGAACTTGTACCGTAAACCAGGTTCTTGTAAACAGAGCCGTCCCAACCTTTGGGGTGGCTGTGTCTTTTTTATTTTAATTTCCCTAAGCTATAGGACCATAAGTGGAAGTGCCCTAGGCTCTGTTGCTTTGTTTTTTAGATGTTTCAGGAAACACCATACACTTCTCCCGAGTGGCTGTTGGCAATTTACATCCCGCCCATCAGCATAACAAGGCTCCCAGTTCTCCATGGCCTGTCCTGCCTTTCTGGATTTTACACTTTTTTCAGATGGCCCTTTTGACCTGGGGGAAGTGAGACTTCATTGTAGTGCAGATTTCCTTTGCAAGCTTGCTTGGTTGGCCAAAAAGGGCGTATGCGTTTTTTCCTGAATATATTCAGGAAAAAACGCATACGCCCTTTTTGGCCAAGTGCATCATTGTGGACGTTCTGCCTCTTTTCCTATGCTTTAAATGCAATTCCAGTCTACCTCCTGAAATCGGTTTCCTGCAATTCTGCCCCGCTTTCAAGTCCTCTTGGCAGCCTTACTTCAGTATATTTTTGGACGATAGCTGTCATTTATAACTCTGCAGGTTTGTGAATTACAGTGCCCCTGAGCTCCTTTCTTCAACTCGCTTTCTCGTGAGCTGGCCGCAACACCGCAGGATGGCTTCAGGCCCTAATCTGGTTCCGGCACGGCACGCTGAGCCTTTGGTTAATTCCTCTTCCTGGTGCGAAATAAGAGTTAAACTTGCCCATCCAGACACCGCCATCTAGTCTGTCATTGGTTCTGCCTATTCCTGTTCATCTTCCGCAGAAATTGCAAACTGGGCCAAACAGGAGGTTAAAGGCACTGACTCTCCAAGTCGGGAGAGTGTTAGTAAAGCGTCTGGAATGTTGCACCCGAGTACCAGGGGACGAAAACTGAGACATATTGGAACACGTCTCCCGATCACACGGTTGATCATACTCTGGGTTCCACATGCATGTTTTAGCTGAAGGAAGAATACCTTAAACCTGGAGAGTTGAGACCCGTGGAATGGGTACCATGCAATATGACTTCAAAGGGTCTTCATTTGCTCACCGAACCTCTCCAATCCTATCACTGCTGCGTTTATGCCCCTGTACACACACTTGATTCTCTTTCAGAGACATAGCAATCCATAGGTTTTAAGATACTTCCTAGTCAGGTACACTCTTAGGCATTTAATATGGGGTGTTGAGTCCATTTCGTTGAGCAAGGAGTAGCTCTTGTCTATTCCATATTTGGCTTAAGGAACTTTATCTGTGCTCATTTCAATCTCTGGTTTTATGCAGCACCCCAACTCACCTTTCCCCTTAAGCAAGCATAAGTTGGTTTTCTAAATTTGAGACCCTGTTCTGTTTTGTAATTCAGTTCCTGTGTAGCCAAGTTTACATTCCGTGTATTAGTGATATCTTATGATGTTTCTTTTTCTGTGTGACTTATTTCAGTTAGAATCATCGTACCTGAATCCACTCATTATGCTGCTACGGGCCTGATGACATAGATTTCATTGCTGAGTGATACTGCATTGTACGTAAGTACTACAACTTCTTTATCCATTTTTCACTTTCTGCGATATTGAACTTGTACCGTAAACCAGGTTCTTGTAAACAGAGCCGTCCCAACCTTTGGGGTGGCTGTGTCTTTTGATTTTAATTTCCCTAAGCTATAGGACCATAAGTGGAAGTGCCCTAGGCTCTGTTGCTTTGTTTTTTAGATGTTTCAGGAAACACCATACACTTCTCCCGAGTGGCTGTTGGCAATTTACATCCCGCCCATCAGCATAACAAGGCTCCCAGTTCTCCATGGCCTGTCCTGCCTTTCTGGATTTTACACTTTTTTCAGATGGCCCTTTTGACCGGGGGGAAGTGAGACTTCATTGTAGTGCAGATTTCCTTTGCAAGCTTGCTTGGTTGGCCAAAAAGGGCGTATGCGTTTTTTCCTGAATATATTTAGGAAAAAACGCATACGCCCTTTTTGGCCAAGTGCATCATTGTGGACGTTCTGCCTCTTTTCCTATGCTTTAAATGCAATTCCAGTCTACCTCCTGAAATCGGTTTCCTGCAATTCTGCCCCGCTTTCAAGTCCTCTTGGCAGCCTTACTTCAGTATATTTTTGGACGATAGCTGTCATTTATAACTCTGCAGGTTTGTGAATTACAGTGCCCCTGAGCTCCTTTCTTCAAGTCGCTTTCTCGTGAGCTGGCCGCAACACCGCAGGATGGCTTCAGGCCCTAATCTGGTTCCGGCACGGCACGCTGAGCCTTTGGTTAATTCCTCTTCCTGGTGGGAAATGAGAGTTAAATTTGCCCGTCCAGACACCTCCAGCTAGTCTGTCATTGGTTCTGCCTATTCCTGTTCATCTTCCGCAGAAATTGCAAACTGGGCCAAACAGGAGGTTAAAGGCACTGACTCTCCAAGTCGGGAGAGTGTTAGTAAAGCGTCTGGAATGTTGCACCCGAGTACCAGGGGACGAAAACTGAGACGTATTGGAACACGTCTCCCGATCACACGGTTGATCATACTCTGGGTTCCACATGCATGTTTTAGCTGAAGGAAGAATACCTTAAACCTGGAGAGTTGAGACCCGTGGAATGGGTACCATGCAATATGACTTCAAAGGGTCTTCATTTGCTCACCGAACCTCTCCAATCCTATCACTGCTGCGTTTATGCCCCTGTACACACACTTGATTCTCTTTCAGAGACATAGCAATCCATAGGTTTTAAGATACTTCCTAGTCAGGTACACTCTTAGGCATTTAATATGGGGTGTTGAGTCCATTTCGTTGAGCAAGGAGTAGCTCTTGTCTATTCCATATTTGGCTTAAGGAACTTTATCTGTGCTCATTTCAATCTCTGGTTTTATGCAGCACCCCAACTCACCTTTCCCCTTAAGCAAGCATAAGTTGGTTTTCTAAATTTGAGACCCTGTTCTGTTTTGTAATTCAGTTCCTGTGTAGCCAAGTTTACATTCCGTGTATTAGTGATATCTTATGATGTTTCTTTTTCTGTGTGACTTATTTCAGTTAGAATCATCGTACCTGAATCCACTCATTATGCTGCTACGGGCCTGATGACATAGATTTCATTGCTGAGTGATACTGCATTGTACGTAAGTACCTCAACTTCTTTATCCATTTTTCACTTTCTGCGATACTGAACTTGTATCGTAAACCAGGTTCTTGTAAACAGAGCCGTCCCAACCTTTGGGGTGGCTGTGTCTTTTGATTTTAATTTCCCTAAGCTATAGGACCATAAGTGGAAGTGCCCTAGGCTCTGTTGCTTTGTTTTTTAGATGTTTCAGGAAACACCATACACTTCTCCCGAGTGGCTGTTGGCAATTTACATCCCGCCCATCAGCATAACAAGGCTCCCAGTTCTCCATGGCCTGTCCTGCCTTTCTGGATTTTACACTTTTTTCAGATGGCCCTTTTGACCGGGGGGAAGTGAGACTTCATTGTAGTGCAGATTTCCTTTGCAAGCTTGCTTGGTTGGCCAAAAAGGGCGTATGCGTTTTTTCCTGAATATATTCAGGAAAAAACGCATACGCCCTTTTTGGCCAAGTGCATCATTGTGGACGTTCTGCCTCTTTTCCTATGCTTTAAATGCAATTCCAGTCTACCTCCTGAAATCGGTTTCCTGCAATTCTGCCCCGCTTTCAAGTCCTCTTGGCAGCCTTACTTCAGTATATTTTTGGACGATAGCTGTCATTTATAACTCTGCAGGTTTGTGAATTACAGTGCCCCTGAGCTCCTTTCTTCAAGTCGCTTTCTCGTGAGCTGGCCGCAACACCGCAGGATGGCTTCAGGCCCTAATCTGGTTCCGGCACGGCACGCTGAGCCTTTGGTTAATTCCTCTTCCTGGTGGGAAATGAGAGTTAAATTTGCCCGTCCAGACACCTCCAGCTAGTCTCTCATTGGTTCTCCCTATTCCTGTTCATCTTCCGCAGAAATTGCAAACTGGGCCAAACAGGAGGTTAAAGGCACTGACTCTCCAAGTCGGGAGAGTGTTAGTAAAGCGTCTGGAATGTTGCACCCGAGTACCAGGGGACGAAAACTGACACATATTGGAACACGTCTCCCGATCACACGGTTGATCATACACTGGGTTCCACATGCATGTTTTAGCTGAAGGAAGAATACCTTAAACCTGGAGAGTTGAGACCCGTGGAATGGGTACCATGCAATATGACTTCAAAGGGTCTTCATTTGCTCACCGAACCTCTCCAATCCTATCACTGCTGCGTTTATGCCCCTGTACACACACTTGATTCTCTTTCAGAGACATAGCAATCCATAGGTTTTAAGATACTTCCTAGTCAGGTACACTCTTAGGCATTTAATATGGGGTGTTGAGTCCATTTCGTTGAGCAAGGAGTAGCTCTTGTCTATTCCATATTTGGCTTAAGGAACTTTATCTGTGCTCATTTCAATCTCTGGTTTTATGCAGCACCCCAACTCACCTTTCCCCTTAAGCAAGCATAAGTTGGGTTTCTAAATTAGAGACCCTGTTCTGTTTTGTAATTCAGTTCCTGTGTAGCCAAGGTTACATTCCGTGTATTAGTGATATCTTATGATGTTTCTTTTCCTGTGTGACTTATTTCAGTTAGAATCATCGTACCTGAATCCACTCATTATGCTGCTACGGGCCTGATGACATAGATTTCATTGCTGAGTGATATTGCATTGTACGTAAGTACCACAACTTCTTTATCCATTTTTCACTTTCTGTGATATTGAACTTGTACCGTAAACCAGGTTCTTGTAAACAGAGCCGTCCCAACCTTTTGGGTGGCTGTGTCTTTTGATTTTAATTTCCCTAAGCTATAGGACCATAAGTGGAAGTGCCCTAGGCTCTGTTGCTTTGTTTTTTAGATGTTTCAGGAAACACCATACACTTCTCCCGAGTGGCTGTTGGCAATTGACATCCCGCCCATCAGCATAACAAGGCTCCCAGTTCTCCATGGCCTGTCCTGCCTTTCTGGATTTTACACTTTTTTCAGATGGCCCTTTTGACCGGGGGGAAGTGAGACTTCATTGTAGTGCAGATTTCCTTTGCAAGCTTGCTTGGTTGGCCAAAAAGGGTGTATGCGTTTTTTCCTGAATATATTCAGGAAAAAACGCATACGCCCTTTTTGGCCAAGTGCATCATTGTGGACGTTCTGCCTCTTTTCCTATGCTTTAAATGCAATTCCAGTCTACCTCCTGAAATCGGTTTCCTGCAATTCTGCCCCGCTTTCAAGTCCTCTTGGCAGCCTTACTTCAGTATATTTTTGGACGATAGCTGTCATTTATAACTCTGCAGGTTTGTGAATTACAGTGCCCCTGAGCTCCTTTCTTCAAGTCGCTTTCTCGTGAGCTGGCCGCAACACCGCAGGATGGCTTCAGGCCCTAATCTGGTTCCGGCACGGCACGCTGAGCCTTTGGTTAATTCCTCTTCCTGGTGGGAAATGAGAGTTAAATTTGCCCGTCCAGACACCTCCAGCTAGTCTGTCATTTGTTCTGCCTAATCCTGTTCATCTTCCACAGAAATTGCAAACTGGGCCAAACAGGAGGTTAAAGGCACTGACTCTCCAAGTCGGGAGAGTGTTAGTAAAGCGTCTGGAATGTTGCACCCGAGTACCAGGGGACGAAAACTGAGACGTATTGGAACAGGTCTCCCGATCACACAGTTGATCATACTCTGGGTTACACATGCATGTTTTAGCTGAAGGAAGAATACCTTAAACCTGGAGAGTTGAGACCCGTGGAATGGGTACCATGCAATATGACTTCAAAGGGTCTTCATTTGCTCACCGAACCTCTCCAATCCTATCACTGCTGCGTTTATGCCCCTGTACACACACTTGATTCTCTTTCAGACACATAGCAATCCATAGGTTTTAAGATACTTCCTAGTCAGGTACACTCTTAGGCATTTAATATGGGGTGTTGAGTCCATTTCGTTGAGCAAGGAGTAGCTCTTGTCTATTCCATATTTGGCTTAAGGAACTTTATCTGTGCTCATTTCAATCTCTTGTTTTATGCAGCACCCCAACTCACCTTTCCCATTAAGCAAGCATAAGTTGGGTTTCTAAATTTGAGACCCTGTTCTGTTTTGTAATTCAGTTCCTGTGTAGCCAAGGTTACATTCCGTGTATTAGTGATATCTTATGATGTTTCTTTCCCTGTGTGACTTATTTCAGTTAGAATCATCATACCTGAATCCACTCATTATGCTGCTACGGGCCTGATGACATAGATTTCATTGCTGAGTGATACTGCATTGTACGTAAGTACCACAACTTCTTTATCCATTTTTCACTTTCTGCGATATTGAACTTGTACCGTAAACCAGGTTCTTGTAAACAGAGCCGTCCCAACCTTTGGGGTGGCTGTGTCTTTTTGATTTTAATTTCCCTAAGCTATAGGACCATAAGTGGAAATGCCCTAGGCTCTGTTGCTTTGTTTTTTAGATGTTTCAGGAAACACCATACACTTCTCCCCAGTGGCTGTTGGCAATTTACATCCCGCCCATCAGCATAACAAGGCTCCCAGTTCTCCATGGCCTGTCCTGCCTTTCTGGATTTTACACTTTTTTCAGATGGCCCTTTGGACCGGGGGGAAGTGAGACTTCATTGTAGTGCAGATTTCCTTTGCAAGCTTGCTTGGTTGGCCAAAAAGGGCGTATGCGTTTTTTCCTGAATATATTCAGGAAAAAACGCATACGCCCTTTTTGGCCAAGTGCATCATTGTGGACGTTCTGCCTCTTTTCCTATGCTTTAAATGCAATTCCAGTCTACCTCCTGAAATCGGTTTCCTGCAATTCTGCCCCGCTTTCAAGTCCTCTTGGCAGCCTTACTTCAGTATATTTTTGGACGATAGCTGTCATTTATAACTCTGCAGGTTTGTGAATTACAGTGCCCCTGAGCTCCTTTCTTCAACTCGCTTTCTCGTGAGCTGGCCGCAACACCACAGGATGGCTTCAGGCCCTAATCTGGTTCCGGCACGGCATGCTGAGCCTTTGGTTAATTCCTCTTCCTGGTGGGAAATGAGAGTTAAATTTGCCCGTCCAGACACCTCCAGCTAGTCTGTCATTGGTTCTCCCTATTCCTGTTCATCTTCCGCAGAAATTGCAAACTGTGCCAAACAGGTGGTTAAAGGCACTGACTCTCCAAGTCGGGAGAGTGTTAGTAAAGCGTCTGGAATGTTGCACCCGAGTACCAGGGGACGAAAACTGACACATATTGGAACACGTCTCCCGATCACACGGTTGATCATACACTGGGTTCCACATGCATGTTTTAGCTGAAGGAAGAATACCTTAAACCTGGAGAGTTGAGACCCGTGGAATGGGTACCATGCAATATGACTTCAAAGGGTCTTCATTTGCTCACCGAACCTCTCCAATCCTATCACTGCTGCGTTTATGCCCCTGTACACACACTTGATTCTCTTTCAGACACATAGCAATCCATAGGTTTTAAGATACTTCCTAGTCAGGTACACTCTTAGGCATTTAATATGGGGTGTTGAGTCCATTTCGTTGAGCAAGGAGTAGCTCTTGTCTATTCCATATTTGGCTTAAGGAACTTTATCTGTGCTCATTTCAATCTCTGGTTTTATGCAGCACCCCAACTCACCTTTCCCCTTAAGCAAGCATAAGTTGGGTTTCTAAATTAGAGACCCTGTTCTGTTTTGTAATTCAGTTCCTGTGTAGCCAAGTTTACATTCCGTGTATTAGTGATATCTTATGATGTTTCTTTTTCTGTGTGACTTATTTCAGTTAGAATCATCATACCTGAATCCACTCATTATGCTGCTACGGGCCTGATGACATAGATTTCCTTGCTGAGTGATACTGCATTGTACGTAAGTACCACAACTTCTTTATCCATTTTTCATTTTCTGCGATATTGAACTTGTACCGTAAACCAGGTTCTTGTAAACAGAGCCGTCCCAACCTTTGGGGTGGCTGTGTCTTTTTGATTTTAATTTCCCTAAGCTATAGGACCATAAGTGGAAGTGCCCTAGGCTCTGTTGCTTTGTTTTTTAGATGTTTCAGGAAACACCATACACTTCTCCCGAGTGGCTGTTGGCAATTTACATCCCGCCCATCAGCATAACAAGGCTCCCAGTTCTCCATGGCCTGTCCTGCCTTTCTGGATTTTACACTTTTTTCAGATGGCCCTTTTGACCGGGGGGAAGTGAGACTTCATTGTAGTGCAGATTTCCTTTGCAAGCTTGCTTGGTTGGCCAAAAAGGGCGTATGCGTTTTTTCCTGAATATATTCAGGAAAAAACGCATACGCCCTTTTTGACCAAGTGCATCATTGTGGACGTTCTGCCTCTTTTCCTATGCTTTAAATGCAATTCCAGTCTACCTCCTGAAATCGGTTTCCTGCAATTCTGCCCCGCCTTCAAGTCCTCTTGGCAGCCTTACTTCAGTATATTTTTGGACGATAGCTGTCATTTATAACTCTGCAGGTTTGTGAATTACAGTGCCCCTGAGCTCCTTTCTTCAACTCGCTTTCTCGTGAGCTGGCCGCAACACCGCAGGATGGCTTCAGGCCCTAATCTGGTTCCGGCACGGCACGCTGAGCCTTTGGTTAATTCCTCTTCCTGGTGGGAAATGAGAGTTAAATTTGCCCGTCCAGACACCTCCAGCTAGTCTGTCATTGGTTCTCCCTATTCCTGTTCATCTTCCGCAGAAATTGCAAACTGGGCCAAACAGGAGGTTAAAGGCACTGACTCTCCAAGTCGGGAGAGTGTTAGTAAAGCGTCTGGAATGTTGCACCCGAGTACCAGGGGACGAAAACTGAGACGTATTGGAACACGTCTCCCGATCACACGGTTGATCATACTCTGGGTTCCACATGCATGTTTTAGCTGAAGGAAGAATACCTTAAACCTGGAGAGTTGAGACCCGTGGAATGGGTACCATGCAATATGACTTCAAAGGGTCTTCATTTGCTCACCGAACCTCTCCAATCCTATCACTGCTGCGTTTATGCCCCTGTACACACACTTGATTCTCTTTCAGACACATAGCAATCCATAGGTTTTAAGATACTTCCTAGTCAGGTACACTCTTAGGCATTTAATATGGGGTGTTGAGTCCATTTCGTTGAGCAAGGAGTAGCTCTTGTCTATTCCATATTTGGCTTAAGGAACTTTATCTGTGCTCATTTCAATCTCTGGTTTTATGCAGCACCCCAACTCACCTTTCCCATTAAGCAAGCATAAGTTGGGTTTCTAAATTTGAGACCCTGTTCTGTTTTGTAATTCAGTTCCTGTGTAGCCAAGGTTACATTCCGTGTATTAGTGATATCTTATGATGTTTCTTTTCCTGTGTGACTTATTTCAGTTAGAATCATCATACCTGAATCCACTCATTATGCTGCTACGGGCCTGATGACATAGATTTCATTGCTGAGTGATACTGCATTGTACGTAAGTACCACAACTTCTTTATCCATTTTTCACTTTCTGCGATATTGAACTTGTACCGTAAACCAGGTTCTTGTAAACAGAGCCGTCCCAACCTTTGGGGTGGCTGTGTCTTTTGATTTTAATTTCCCTAAGCTATAGGACCATAAGTGGAAGTGCCCTAGGCTCTGTTGCTTTGTTTTTTAGATGTTTCAGGAAACACCATACACTTCTCCCGAGTGGCTGTTGGCAATTGACATCCCGCCCATCAGCATAACAAGGCTCCCAGTTCTCCATGGCCTGTCCTGCCTTTCTGGATTTTACACTTTTTTCAGATGGCCCTTTTGACCGGGGGGAAGTGAGACTTCATTGTAGTGCAGATTTCCTTTGCAAGCTTGCTTGGTTGGCCAAAAAGGGCGTATGCGTTTTTTCCTGAATATATTCAGGAAAAAACGCATACGCCCTTTTTGGCCAAGTGCATCATTGTGGACGTTCTGCCTCTTTTCCTATGCTTTAAATGCAATTCCAGTCTACCTCCTGAAATCGGTTTCCTGCAATTCTGCCCTGCTTTCAAGTCCTCTTGGCAGCCTTACTTCAGTATATTTTTGGACGATAGCTGTCATTTATAACTCTGCAGGTTTGTGAATTACAGTGCCCCTGAGCTCCTTTCTTCAACTCGCTTTCTCGTGAGCTGGCCGCAACACCGCAGGATGGCTTCAGGCCCTAATCTGGTTCCGGCACGGCACGCTGAGCCTTTGGTTAATTCCTCTTCCTGGTGGGAAATGAGAGTTAAATTTGCCCGTCCACACACCTCCAGCTAGTCTGTCATTGGTTCTCCCTATTCCTGTTCAATTTCCGCAGAAATTGCAAACTGGGCCAAACAGGAGGTTAAAGGCACTGACTCTCCAAGTCGGGAGAGTGTTAGTAAAGCGTCTGGAATGTTGCACCCGAGTACCAGGGGACGAAAACTGAGACATATTGGAACACGTCTCCCGATCACACGGTTGATCATACTCTGGGTTCCACATGCATGTTTTAGCTGAAGGAAGAATACCTTAAACCTGGAGAGTTGAGACCCGTGGAATGGGTACCATGCAATATGACTTCAAAGGGTCTTCATTTGCTCACCGAACCTCTCCAATCCTATCACTGCTGCGTTTATGCCCCTGTACACACACTTGATTCTCTTTCAGAGACATAGCAATCCATAGGTTTTAAGATACTTCCTAGTCAGGTACACTCTTAGGCATTTAATATGGGGTGTTGAGTCCATTTCGTTGAGCAAGGAGTAGCTCTTGTCTATTCCATATTTGGCTTAAGGAACTTTATCTGTGCTCATTTCAATCTCTGGTTTTATGCAGCACCCCAACTCACCTTTCCCCTTAAGCAAGCATAAGTTGGTTTTCTAAATGTGAGACCCTGTTCTGTTTTGTAATTCAGTTCCTGTGTAGCCAAGTTTACATTCCGTGTATTAGTGATATCTTATGATGTTTCTTTTTCTGTGTGACTTATTTCAGTTAGAATCATCGTACCTGAATCCACTCATTATGCTGCTACGGGCCTGATGACATAGATTTCATTGCTGAGTGATATTGCATTGTACGTAAGTACCACAACTTCTTTATCCATTTTTCACTTTCTGCGATATTGAACTTGTACCGTAAACCAGGTTCTTGTAAACAGAGCCGTCCCAACCTTTGGGGTGGCTGTGTCTTTTGATTTTAATTTCCCTAAGCTATAGGACCATAAGTGGAAATGCCTTAGGCACTGTTGCTTTGTTTTTTAGATGTTTCAGGAAACACCATACACTTCTCCCGAGTGGCTGTTGGCAATTTACATCCCACCCATCAGCATAACAAGGCTCCCAGTTCTCCATGGCCTGTCCTGCCTTTCTGGATTTTACACTTTTTTCAGATGGCCCTTTTGACCAGGGGGAAGTGAGACTTCATTGTAGTGCAGATTTCCTTTGCAAGCTTGTTTGGTTGGCCAAAAAGGGCGTATACGTTTTTTCCTGAATATATTCAGGAAAAAACGCATACGCCCTTTTTGGCCAAGTGCATCATTGTGGACGTTCTGCCTCTTTTCCTATGCTTTAAATGCAATTCCAGTCTACCTCCTGAAATCGGTTTCCTGCAATTCTGCCCCGCTTTCAAGTCCTCTTGGCAGCCTTACTTCAGTATATTTTTGGACGATAGCTGTCATTTATAACTCTGCAGGTTTGTGAATTACAGTGCCCCTGAGCTCCTTTCTTCAACTCGCTTTCTCGTGAGCTGGCCGCAACACCGCAGGATGGCTTCAGGCCCTAATCTGGTTCCGGCACGGCACGCTGAGCCTTTGGTTAATTCCTCTTCCTGGTGGGAAATGAGAGTTAAATTTGCCCGGCCAGACAGCTCCAGCTAGTCTGTCATTGGTTCTCCCTATTCCTGTTCATCTTCCGCAGAAATTGCAAACTGGGCCAAACAGGAGGTTAAAGGCACTGACTCTCCAAGTTGGGAGAGTGTTAGTAAAGCGTCTGGAATGTTGCACCCGAGTACCAGGGGACGAAAACTGAGACATATTGGAACACGTCTCCCGATCACACGGTTGATCATACTCTGGGTTCCACATGCATGTTTTAGCTGAAGGAAGAATACCTTAAACCTGGAGAGTTGAGACCCGTGGAATGGGTACCATGCAATATGACTTCAAAGGGTCTTCATTTGCTCACCGAACCTCTCCAATCCTATCACTGCTGCGTTTATGCCCCTGTACACACACTTGATTCTCTTTCAGACACATAGCAATCCATAGGTTTTAAGATACTTCCTAGTCAGGTACACTCTTTGGCATTTAATATGGGGTGTTGAGTCCATTTCGTTGAGCAAGGAGTAGCTCTTGTCTATTCCATATTTGGCTTAAGGAACTTTATCTGTGCTCATTTCAATCTCTGGTTTTATGCAGCACCCCAACTCACCTTTCCCCTTAAGCAAGCATAAGTTGGGTTTCTAAATTTGAGACCCTGTTCTGTTTTGTAATTCAGTTCCTGTGTAGCCAAGGTTACATTCCGTGTATTAGTGATATCTTATGATGTTTCTTTTTCTGTGTGACTTATTTCAGTTAGAATCATCGTACCTGAATCCACTCATTATGCTGCTACGGGCCTGATGACATAGATTTCATTGCTGAGTGATATTGCATTGTACGTAAGTACCACAACTTCTTTATCCATTTTTCACTTTCTGCGATATTGAACTTGTACCGTAAACCAGGTTCTTGTAAACGGAGCCGTCCCAACCTTTGGGGTGGCTGTGTCTTTTGATTTTAATTTCCCTAAGCTATAGGACCATAAGTGGAAGTGCCCTAGGCTCTGTTGCTTTGTTTTTTAGATGTTTCAGGAAACACCATACACTTCTCCCGAGTGGCTGTTGGCAATTTACATCCCGCCCATCAGCATAACAAGGCTCCCAGTTCTCCATGGCCTGTCCTGCCTTTCTGGATTTTACACTTTTTTCAGATGGCCCTTTTGACCGGTGGGAAGTGAGACTTCATTGTAGTGCAGGTTTCCTTTGCAAGCTTGCTTGGTTGGCCAAAAAGGGCGTATGCGTTTTTTCCTGAATATATTCAGGAAAAAACGCATACGCCCTTTTTGGCCAAGTGCATCATTGTGGACGTTCTGCCTCTTTTCCTATGCTTTAAATGCAATTCCAGTCTACCTCCTGAAATCGGTTTCCTGCAATTCTGCCCCGCTTTCAAGTCCTCTTGGCAGCCTTACTTCAGTATATTTTTGGACGATAGCTGTCATTTATAACTCTGCAGGTTTGTGAATTACAGTGCCCCTGAGCTCCTTTCTTCAACTCGCTTTCTCGTGAGCTGGCCGCAACACCGCAGGATGGCTTCAGGCCCTAATCTGGTTCCGGCACGGCACGCTGAGCCTTTGGTTAATTCCTCTTCCTGGTGGGAAATGAGAGTTAAATTTGCCCGTCCAGACACCTCCAGCTAGTCTCTCATTGGTTCTCCCTATTCCTGTTCATCTTCCGCAGAAATTGCAAACTGGGCCAAACAGGAGGTTAAAGGCACTGACTCTCCAAGTCGGGAGAGTGTTAGTAAAGCGTCTGGAATGTTGCACCCGAGTACCAGGGGACGAAAACTGAGACATATTGGAACACGTCTCCCGATCACACGGTTGATCATACTCTGGGTTCCACATGCATGTTTTAGCTGAAGGAAGAATACCTTAAACCTGGAGAGTTGAGACCCGTGGAATGGGTACCATGCAATATGACTTCAAAGGGTCTTCAGTTGCTCACCGAACCTCTCCAATCCTATCACTGCTGCGTTTATGCCCCTGTACACACACTTGATTCACTTTCGGAGACATAGCAATCCATAGGTTTTAAGATACTTCCTAGTCAGGTACACTCTTAGGCATTTAATATGGGGTGTTGAGTCCATTTCGTTGAGCAAGGAGTAGCTCTTGTCTATTCCATATTTGGCTTAAGGAACTTTATCTGTGCTCATTTCAATCTCTGGTTTTATGCAGCACCCCAACTCACCTTTCCCCTTAAGGAAGCGTAAGTTGTGTTTCTAAATTAGAGACCCTGTTCTGTTTTGTAATTCAGTTCCTGTGTAGCCAAGTTTACATTCCGTGTATTAGTGATATCTTATGATGTTTCTTTTTCTGTGTGACTTATTTCAGTTAGAATCATCGTACCTGAATCCACTCATTATGCTGCTATGGGCCTGATGACATAGATTTCATTGCTGAGTGATATTGCATTGTACGTAAGTACCACAACTTCTTTATCCATTTTTCACTTTCTGCGATATTGAACTTGTACCGTAAACCAGGTTCTTGTAAACAGAGCCGTCCCAACCTTTGGGGTGGCTGTGTCTTTTGATTTTAATTTCCCTAAGCTATAGGACCATAAGTGGAAGTGCCCTAGGCTCTGATGCTTTGTTTTTTAGATGTTTCAGGAAACACCATACACTTCTCCCGAGTGGCTGTTGGCAATTTACATCCCGCCCATCAGCATAACAAGGCTCCCAGTTCTCCATGGCCTGTCCTGCCTTTCTGGATTTTACACTTTTTTCAGATGGCCCTTTTGACCGGGGGGAAGTGAGACTTCATTGTAGTGCACATTTCCTTTGCAAGCTTGCTTGGTTGGCCAAAAAGGGCGTATGCGTTTTTTCCTGAATATATTCAGGAAAAAACGCATACGCCCTTTTTGGCCAAGTGCATCATTGTGGACGTTCTGCCTCTTTTCCTATGCTTTAAATGCAATTCCAGTCTACCTCCTGAAATCGGTTTCCTGCAATTCTGCCCCGCTTTCAAGTCCTCTTGGCAGCCTTACTTCAGTATATTTTTGGACGATAGCTGTCATTTATAACTCTGCAGGTTTGTGAATTACAGTGCCCCTGAGCTCCTTTCTTCAAGTCGCTTTCTCGTGAGCTGGCCGCAACCCCGCAGGATGGCTTCAGGCCCTAATCTGGTTCCGGCACGGCACGCTGAGCCTTTGGTTAATTCCTCTTCCTGGTGGGAAATGAGAGTTAAATTTGCCCGTCCAGACACCTCCAGCTAGTCTCTCATTGGTTCTCCCTATCCCTGTGCATCTTCCGCAGAAATTGCAAACTGGGCCAAACAGGAGGTTAAAGGCACTGACTCTCCAAGTCGGGAGAGTGTTAGTAAAGCGTCTGGAATGTTGCACCCGAGTACCAGGGGACGAAAACTGAGACATATTGGAACACGTCTCCCGATCACATGGTTGATCATACTCTGGGTTCCACATGCATGTTTTAGCTGAAGGAAGAATACCTTAAACCTGGAGAGTTGAGACCCGTGGAATGGGTACCATGCAATATGACTTCAAAGGGTCTTCATTTGCTCACCGAACCTCTCCAATCCTATCACTGCTGCGTTTATGCCCCTGTACACACACTTGATTCTCTTTCAGACACATAGCAATCCATAGGTTTTAAGATACTTCCTAGTCAGGTACACTCTTAGGCATTTAATATGGGGTGTTGAGTCCATTTCGTTGAGCAAGGAGTAGCTCTTGTCTATTACATATTTGGCTTAAGGAACTTTATCTGTGCTCATTTCAATCTCTGGTTTTATGCAGCACCCCAACTCACCTTTCCCCTTAAGCAAGCATAAGTTGGTTTTCTAAATTTGAGACCCTGTTCTGTTTTGTAATTCAGTTCCTGTGTAGCCAAGGTTACATTCCGTGTATTAGTGATATCTTATGATGTTTCTTTTTCTGTGTGACTTATTTCAGTTAGAATCATCGTACCTGAATCCACTCATTATGCTGCTACGGGCCTGATGACATAGATTTCATTGCTGAGTGATACTGCATTGTACGTAAGTACCACAACTTCTTTATCCATTTTTCACTTTCTGCGATATTGAACTTGTACCGTAAACCAGGTTCTTGTAAACAGAGCCGTCCCAACCTTTGGGGTGGCTGTGTCTTTTTGATTTTAATTTCCCTAAGCTATAGGACCATAAGTGGAAGTGCCCTAGGCTCTGTTGCTTTGTTTTTTAGATGTTTCAGGAAACACCATACACTTCTCCCGAGTGGCTGTTGGCAATTTACTTCCCGCCCATCAGCATAACAAGGCTCCCAGTTCTCCATGGCCTGTCCTGCCTTTCTGGATTTTACACTTTTTTCAGATGGCCCTTTTGACCGGTGGGAAGTGAGACTTCATTGTAGTGCAGATTTCCTTTGCAAGCTTGCTTGGTTGGCCAAAAAGGGCGTATGCGTTTTATCCTGAATATATTCAGGAAAAAACGCATACGCCCTTTTTGGCCAAGTGCATCATTGTGGACGTTCTGCCTCTTTTCCTATGCTTTAAATGCAATTCCAGTCTACCTCCTGAAATCGGTTTCCTGCAATTCTGCCCCGCTTTCAAGTCCTCTTGGCAGCCTTACTTCAGTATATTTTTGGACGATAGCTGTCATTTATAACTCTGCAGGTTTGTGAATTACAGTGCCCCTGAGCTCCTTTCTTCAACTCGCTTTCTCGTGAGCTGGCCGCAACCCCGCAGGATGGCTTCAGGCCCTAATCTGGTTCCGGCACGGCACGCTGAGCCTTTGGTTAATTCCTCTTCCTGGTGGGAAATGAGAGTTAAATTTGCCCGTCCAGACACCTCCAGCTAGTCTCTCATTGGTTCTCCCTATTCCTGTCCATCTTCCGCAGAAATTGCAAACTGGGCCAACAGGAGGTTAAAGGCACTGACTCTCCAAGTCGGGAGAGTGTTAGTAAAGCGTCTGGAATGTTGCACCCGAGTACCAGGGGACGAAAACTGAGACATATTGGAACACGTCTCCCGATCACACGGTTGATCATACTCTGGGTTCCACATGCATGTTTTAGCTGAAGGAAGAATACCTTAAACCTGGAGAGTTGAGACCCGTGGAATGGGTACCATGCAATATGACTTCAAAGGGTCTTCAGTTGCTCACCGAACCTCTCCAATCCTATCACTGCTGCGTTTATGCCCCTGTACACACACTTGATTCTCTTTCAGACACATAGCAATCCATAGGTTTTAAGATACTTCCTAGTCAGGTACACTCTTAGGCATTTAATATGGGGTGTTGAGTCCATTTCGTTGAGCAAGGAGTAGCTCTTGTCTATTACATATTTGGCTTAAGGAACTTTATCTGTGCTCATTTCAATCTCTGGTTTTATGCAGCACCCCAACTCACCTTTCCCCTTAAGCAAGCATAAGTTGGTTTTCTAAATTTGAGACCCTGTTCTGTTTTGTAATTCAGTTCCTGTGTAGCCAAGGTTACATTCCGTGTATTAGTGATATCTTATGATGTTTCTTTTTCTGTGTGACTTATTTCAGTTAGAATCATCGTACCTGAATCCACTCATTATGCTGCTACGGGCCTGATGACATAGATTTCATTGCTGAGTGATACTGCATTGTACGTAAGTAACACAACTTCTTTATCCATTTTTCACTTTCTGCGATATTGAACTTGTACCGTAAACCAGGTTCTTGTAAACAGAGCCGTCCCAACCTTTGGGGTGGCTGTGTCTTTTGATTTTAATTTCCCTAAGCTATAGGACCATAAGTGGAAGTGCCCTAGGCTCTGTTGCTTTGTTTTTTAGATGTTTCAGGAAACACCATACACTTCTCCCGAGTGGCTGTTGGCAATTTACATCCCGCCCATCAGCATAACAAGGCTCCCAGTTCTCCATGGCCTGTCCTGCCTTTCTGGATTTTACACTTTTTTCAGATGGCCCTTTTGACCGGGGGGAAGTGAGACTTCATTGTAGTGCCCATTTCCTTTGCAAGCTTGCTTGGTTGGCCAAAAAGGGCGTATGCGTTTTTTCCTGAATATATTCAGGAAAAAACGCATACGCCTTTTTTGGCCAAGTGCATCATTGTGGACGTTCTGCCTCTTTTCCTATGCTTTAAATGCAATTCCAGTCTACCTCCTGAAATCGGTTTCCTGCAATTCTGCCCCGCTTTCAAGTCCTCTTGGCAGCCTTACTTCAGTATATTTTTGGACGATAGCTGTCATTTATAACTCTGCAGGTTTGTGAATTACAGTGCCCCTGAGCTCCTTTCTTCAACTCGCTTTCTCGTGAGCTGGCCGCAACACCGCAGGATGGCTTCAGGCCCTAATCTGGTTCCGGCACGGCACGCTGAGCCTTTGGTTAATTCCTCTTCCTGGTGGGAAATGAGAGTTAAATTTGCCCGTCCAGACACCTCCAGCTAGTCTGTCATTGGTTCTCCCTATTCCTGTTCATCTTCCGCAGAAATTGCAAACTGGGCCAAACAGGAGGTTAAAGGCACTGACTCTCCAAGTCGGGAGAGTGTTAGTAAAGCGTCTGGAATGTTGCACCCGAGTACCAGGGGACGAAAACTGACACATATTGGAACACGTCTCCCGATCACACGGTTGATCATACTCTGGGTTCCACATGCATGTGTTAGCTTAAGGAAGAATACCTTAAACCTGGAGAGTTGAGACCCGTGGAATGGGTTCCATGCAATATGACTTCAAAGGGTCTTCATTTGCTCACCGAACCTCTCCAGTCCTATCACTGCTGCGTTTATGCCCCTGTACACACGCTTGATTCTCTTTCGGAGACATAGCAATCCATAGGTTTTAAGATACTTCCTAGTCAGGTACACTCTTAGGCATTTAATATGGGGTGTTGAGTCCATTTCGTTGAGCAAGGAGTAGCTCTTGTCTATTCCATATTTGGCTTAAGGAACTTTATCTGTGCTCATTTCAATCTCTGGTTTTATGCAGCACCCCAACTCACCTTTCCCCTTAAGCAAGCATAAGTTGGTTTTCTAAATTTGAGACCCTGTTCTGTTTTGTAATTCAGTTCCTGTGTAGCCAAGTTTACATTCCGTGTATTAGTGATATCTTATGATGTTTCTTTTTCTGTGTGACTTATTTCAGTTAGAATCATCATACCTGAATCCACTCATTATGCTGCTACGGGCCTGATGACATAGATTTCCTTGCTGAGTGATACTGCATTGTACGTAAGTACCACAACTTCTTTATCCATTTTTCACTTTCTGCGATATTGAACTTGTACCGTAAACCAGGTTCTTGTAAACAGAGCCGTCCCAACCTTTGGGGTGGCTGTGTCTTTTGATTTTAATTTCCCTAAGCTATAGGACCATAAGTGGAAGTGCCCTAGGCTCTGTTGCTTTGTTTTTTAGATGTTTCAGGAAACACCATACACTTCTCCCGAGTGGCTGTTGGCAATTTACATCCCGCCCATCAGCATAACAAGGCTCCCAGTTCTCCATGGCCTGTCCTGCCTTTCTGGATTTTACACTTTTTTCAGATGGCCCTTTTGACCGGGGGGAAGTGAGACTTCATTGTAGTGCAGATTTCCTTTGCAAGCTTGCTTGGTTGGCCAAAAAGGGCGTATGCGTTTTTTCCTGAATATATTCAGGAAAAAACGCATACGCCCTTTTTGGCCAAGTGCATCATTGTGGACGTTCTGCCTCTTTTCCTATGCTTTAAATGCAATTCCAGTCTACCTCCTGAAATCGGTTTCCTGCAATTCTGCCCCGCTTTCAAGTCCTCTTGGCAGCCTTACTTCAGTATATTTTTGGACGATAGCTGTCATTTATAACTCTGCAGGTTTGTGAATTACAGTGCCCCTGAGCTCCTTTCTTCAACTCGCTTTCTCGTGAGCTGGCCGCAACCCCGCAGGATGGCTTCAGGCCCTAATCTGGTTCCGGCACGGCACGCTGAGCCTTTGGTTAATTCCTCTTCCTGGTGGGAAATGAGAGTTAAATTTGCCCGTCCAGACACCTCCAGCTAGTCTCTCATTGGTTCTCCCTATTCCTGTCCATCTTCCGCAGAAATTGCAAACTGGGCCAACAGGAGGTTAAAGGCACTGACTCTCCAAGTCGGGAGAGTGTTAGTAAAGCGTCTGGAATGTTGCACCCGAGTACCAGGGGACGAAAACTGAGACATATTGGAACACGTCTCCCGATCACACGGTTGATCATACTCTGGGTTCCACATGCATGTTTTAGCTGAAGGAAGAATACCTTAAACCTGGAGAGTTGAGACCCGTGGAATGGGTACCATGCAATATGACTTCAAAGGGTCTTCAGTTGCTCACCGAACCTCTCCAATCCTATCACTGCTGCGTTTATGCCCCTGTACACACACTTGATTCTCTTTCAGACACATAGCAATCCATAGGTTTTAAGATACTTCCTAGTCAGGTACACTCTTAGGCATTTAATATGGGGTGTTGAGTCCATTTCGTTGAGCAAGGAGTAGCTCTTGTCTATTACATATTTGGCTTAAGGAACTTTATCTGTGCTCATTTCAATCTCTGGTTTTATGCAGCACCCCAACTCACCTTTCCCCTTAAGCAAGCATAAGTTGGTTTTCTAAATTTGAGACCCTGTTCTGTTTTGTAATTCAGTTCCTGTGTAGCCAAGGTTACATTCCGTGTATTAGTGATATCTTATGATGTTTCTTTTTCTGTGTGACTTATTTCAGTTAGAATCATCGTACCTGAATCCACTCATTATGCTGCTACGGGCCTGATGACATAGATTTCATTGCTGAGTGATACTGCATTGTACGTAAGTAACACAACTTCTTTATCCATTTTTCACTTTCTGCGATATTGAACTTGTACCGTAAACCAGGTTCTTGTAAACAGAGCCGTCCCAACCTTTGGGGTGGCTGTGTCTTTTGATTTTAATTTCCCTAAGCTATAGGACCATAAGTGGAAGTGCCCTAGGCTCTGTTGCTTTGTTTTTTAGATGTTTCAGGAAACACCATACACTTCTCCCGAGTGGCTGTTGGCAATTTACATCCCGCCCATCAGCATAACAAGGCTCCCAGTTCTCCATGGCCTGTCCTGCCTTTCTGGATTTTACACTTTTTTCAGATGGCCCTTTTGACCGGGGGGAAGTGAGACTTCATTGTAGTGCCCATTTCCTTTGCAAGCTTGCTTGGTTGGCCAAAAAGGGCGTATGCGTTTTTTCCTGAATATATTCAGGAAAAAACGCATACGCCTTTTTTGGCCAAGTGCATCATTGTGGACGTTCTGCCTCTTTTCCTATGCTTTAAATGCAATTCCAGTCTACCTCCTGAAATCGGTTTCCTGCAATTCTGCCCCGCTTTCAAGTCCTCTTGGCAGCCTTACTTCAGTATATTTTTGGACGATAGCTGTCATTTATAACTCTGCAGGTTTGTGAATTACAGTGCCCCTGAGCTCCTTTCTTCAACTCGCTTTCTCGTGAGCTGGCCGCAACACCGCAGGATGGCTTCAGGCCCTAATCTGGTTCCGGCACGGCACGCTGAGCCTTTGGTTAATTCCTCTTCCTGGTGGGAAATGAGAGTTAAATTTGCCCGTCCAGACACCTCCAGCTAGTCTGTCATTGGTTCTCCCTATTCCTGTTCATCTTCCGCAGAAATTGCAAACTGGGCCAAACAGGAGGTTAAAGGCACTGACTCTCCAAGTCGGGAGAGTGTTAGTAAAGCGTCTGGAATGTTGCACCCGAGTACCAGGGGACGAAAACTGACACATATTGGAACACGTCTCCCGATCACACGGTTGATCATACTCTGGGTTCCACATGCATGTGTTAGCTTAAGGAAGAATACCTTAAACCTGGAGAGTTGAGACCCGTGGAATGGGTTCCATGCAATATGACTTCAAAGGGTCTTCATTTGCTCACCGAACCTCTCCAGTCCTATCACTGCTGCGTTTATGCCCCTGTACACACGCTTGATTCTCTTTAGGAGACATAGCAATCCATAGGTTTTAAGATACTTCCTAGTCAGGTACACTCTTAGGCATTTAATATGGGGTGTTGAGTCCATTTCGTTGAGCAAGGAGTAGCTCTTGTCTATTCCATATTTGGCTTAAGGAACTTTATCTGTGCTCATTTCAATCTCTGGTTTTATGCAGCACCCCAACTCACCTTTCCCCTTAAGCAAGCATAAGTTGGTTTTCTAAATTTGAGACCCTGTTCTGTTTTGTAATTCAGTTCCTGTGTAGCCAAGTTTACATTCCGTGTATTAGTGATATCTTATGATGTTTCTTTTTCTGTGTGACTTATTTCAGTTAGAATCATCATACCTGAATCCACTCATTATGCTGCTACGGGCCTGATGACATAGATTTCCTTGCTGAGTGATACTGCATTGTACGTAAGTACCACAACTTCTTTATCCATTTTTCACTTTCTGCGATATTGAACTTGTACCGTAAACCAGGTTCTTGTAAACAGAGCCGTCCCAACCTTTGGGGTGGCTGTGTCTTTTGATTTTAATTTCCCTAAGCTATAGGACCATAAGTGGAAGTGCCCTAGGCTCTGTTGCTTTGTTTTTTAGATGTTTCAGGAAACACCATACACTTCTCCCGAGTGGCTGTTGGCAATTTACATCCCGCCCATCAGCATAACAAGGCTCCCAGTTCTCCATGGCCTGTCCTGCCTTTCTGGATTTTACACTTTTTTCAGATGGCCCTTTTGACCGGGGGGAAGTGAGACTTCATTGTAGTGCAGATTTCCTTTGCAAGCTTGCTTGGTTGGCCAAAAAGGGCGTATGCGTTTTTTCCTGAATATATTCAGGAAAAAACGCATACGCCCTTTTTGGCCAAGTGCATCATTGTGGACGTTCTGCCTCTTTTCCTATGCTTTAAATGCAATTCCAGTCTACCTCCTGAAATCGGTTTCCTGCAATTCTGCCCCGCTTTCAAGTCCTCTTGGCAGCCTTACTTCAGTATATTTTTGGACGATAGCTGTCATTTATAACTCTGCAGGTTTGTGAATTACAGTGCCCCTGAGCTCCTTTCTTCAACTCGCTTTCTCGTGAGCTGGCCGCAACCCCGCAGGATGGCTTCAGGCCCTAATCTGGTTCCGGCACGGCACGCTGAGCCTTTGGTTAATTCCTCTTCCTGGTGGGAAATGAGAGTTAAATTTGCCCGTCCAGACACCTCCAGCTAGTCTCTCATTGGTTCTCCCTATCCCTGTTCATCTTCCGCAGAAATTGCAAACTGGGCCAAACAGGAGGTTAAAGGCACTGACTCTCCAAGTCGGGAGAGTGTTAGTAAAGCGTCTGGAATGTTGCGCCCGAGTACCAGGGGACGAAAACTGAGACGTATTGGAACACGTCTCCCGATCACACGGTTGATCATACTCTGGGTTCCACATGCATGTTTTAGCTGAAGGAAGAATACCTTAAACCTGGAGAGTTGAGACCCGTGGAATGGGTACCATGCAATATGACTTCAAAGGGTCTTCATTTGCTCACCGAACCTCTCCAATCCTATCACTGCTGCGTTTATGCCCCTGTACACACACTTGATTCTCTTTCAGACACATAGCAATCCATAGGTTTTAAGATACTTCCTAGTCAGGTACACTCTTAGGCATTTAATATGGGGTGTTGAGTCCATTTCGTTGAGCAAGGAGTAGCTCTTGTCTATTCCATATTTGGCTTAAGGAACTTTATCTGTGCTCATTTCAATCTCTGGTTTTATGCAGCACCCCAACTCACCTTTCCCCTTAAGCAAGCATAAGTTGGGTTTCTAAATTTGAGACCCTGTTCTGTTTTGTAATTCAGTTCCTGTGTAGCCAAGGTTACATTCCGTGTATTAGTGATATCTTATGATGTTTCTTTTTCTGTGTGACTTATTTCAGTTAGAATCATCGTACCTGAATCCACTCATTATGCTGCTACGGGCCTGATGACATAGATTTCATTGCTGAGTGATACTGCATTGTACGTAAGTACCACAACTTCTTTATCCATTTTTCACTTTCTGCGATATTGAACTTGTACCGTAAACCAGGTTCTTGTAAACAGAGCCGTCCCAACCTTTGGGGTGGCTGTGTCTTTTGATTTTAATTTCCCTAAGCTATAGGACCATAAGTGGAAGTGCCCTAGGCTCTGTTGCTTTGTTTTTTAGATGTTTCAGGAAACACCATACACTTCTCCCGAGTGGCTGTTGGCAATTTACATCCCGCCCATCAGCATAACAAGGCTCCCAGTTCTCCATGGCCTGTCCTGCCTTTCTGGATTTTACACTTTTTTCAGATGGCCCTTTTGACCGGGGGGAAGTGAGACTTCATTGTAGTGCAGATTTCCTTTGCAAGCTTGCTTGGTTGGCCAAAAAGGGCGTATGCGTTTTTTCCTGAATATATTCAGGAAAAAACGCATACGCACTTTTTGGCCAAGTGCATCATTGTGGACGTTCTGCCTCTTTTCCTATGCTTTAAATGCAATTCCAGTCTACCTCCTGAAATCGGTTTCCTGCAATTCTGCCCCGCTTTCAAGTCCTCTTGGCAGCCTTACTTCAGTATATTTTTGGACGATAGCTGTCATTTATAACTCTGCAGGTTTGTGAATTACAGTGCCCCTGAGCTCCTTTCTTCACCTCGCTTTCTCGTGAGCTGGCCGCAGCACCGCAGGATGGCTTCAGGCCCTAATCTGGTTCCGGCACGGCACGCTGAGCCTTTGGTTAATTCCTCTTCCTGGTGGGAAATGAGAGTTAAATTTGCCCGTCCAGACACCTCCATCTAGTCTGTCATTGGTTCTGCCTATTCCTGTTCATCTTCCGCAGAAATTGCAAACTGGGCCAAACAGGAGGTTAAAGGCACTGACTCTCCAAGTCGGGAGAGTGTTAGTAAAGCGTCTGGAATGTTGCACCCGAGTACCAGGGGACAAAAACTGAGACGTATTGGAACACGTCTCCCGATCACACGGTTGATCATACTCTGGGTTCCACATGCATGTTTTAGCTGAAGGAAGAATACCTTAAACCTGGAGAGTTGAGACCCGTGGAATGGGTACCATGCAATATGACTTCAAAGGGTCTTCATTTGCTCACCGAACCTCTCCAGTCCTATCACTGCTGCGTTTATGCCCCTGTACACACGCTTGATTCTCTTTAGGAGACATAGCAATCCATAGGTTTTAAGATACTTCCTAGTCAGGTACACTCTTAGGCATTTAATATGGGGTGTTGAGTCCATTTCGTTGAGCAAGGAGTAGCTCTTGTCTATTCCATATTTGGCTTAAGGAACTTTATCTGTGCTCATTTCAATCTCTGGTTTTATGCAGCACCCCAACTCACGTTTCCCCTTAAGCAAGCATAAGTTGGTTTTCTAAATTTGAGACCCTGTTCTGTTTTGTAATTCAGTTCCTGTGTAGCCAAGGTTACATTCCGTGTATTAGTGATATCTTATGATGTTTCTTTTTCTGTGTGACTTATTTCAGTTAGAATCATCGTACCTGAATCCACTCATTATGCTGCTACGGGCCTGATGACATAGATTTCATTGCTGAGTGATACTGCATTGTACGTAAGTACCACAACTTCTTTATCCATTTTTCACTTTCTGCGATATTGAACTTGTACCTTAAACCAGGTTCTTGTAAACAGAGCCGTCCCAACCTTTGGGGTGGCTGTGTCTTTTGATTTTAATTTCCCTAAGCTATAGGACCATAAGTGGAAGTGCCCTAGGCTCTGTTGCTTTGTTTTTTAGATGTTTCAGGAAACACCATACACTTCTCCCGAGTGGCTGTTGGCAATTTACTTCCCGCCCATCAGCATAACAAGGCTCCCAGTTCTCCATGGCCTGTCCTGCCTTTCTGGATTTTACACTTTTTTCAGATGGCCCTTTTGACCGGTGGGAAGTGAGACTTCATTGTAGTGCAGATTTCCTTTGCAAGCTTGCTTGGTTGGCCAAAAAGGGCGTATGCGTTTTATCCTGAATATATTCAGGAAAAAACGCATACGCCCTTTTTGGCCAAGTGCATCATTGTGGACGTTCTGCCTCTTTTCCTATGCTTTAAATGCAATTCCAGTCTACCTCCTGAAATCGGTTTCCTGCAATTCTGCCCCGCTTTCAAGTCCTCTTGGCAGCCTTACTTCAGTATATTTTTGGACGATAGCTGTCATTTATAACTCTGCAGGTTTGTGAATTACAGTGCCCCTGAGCTCCTTTCTTCAACTCGCTTTCTCGTGAGCTGGCCGCAACCCCGCAGGATGGCTTCAGGCCCTAATCTGGTTCCGGCACGGCACGCTGAGCCTTTGGTTAATTCCTCTTCCTGGTGGGAAATGAGAGTTAAATTTGCCCGTCCAGACACCTCCAGCTAGTCTCTCATTGGTTCTCCCTATTCCTGTCCATCTTCCGCAGAAATTGCAAACTGGGCCAACAGGAGGTTAAAGGCACTGACTCTCCAAGTCGGGAGAGTGTTAGTAAAGCGTCTGGAATGTTGCACCCGAGTACCAGGGGACGAAAACTGAGACATATTGGAACACGTCTCCCGATCACACGGTTGATCATACTCTGGGTTCCACATGCATGTTTTAGCTGAAGGAAGAATACCTTAAACCTGGAGAGTTGAGACCCGTGGAATGGGTACCATGCAATATGACTTCAAAGGGTCTTCAGTTGCTCACCGAACCTCTCCAATCCTATCACTGCTGCGTTTATGCCCCTGTACACACACTTGATTCTCTTTCAGACACATAGCAATCCATAGGTTTTAAGATACTTCCTAGTCAGGTACACTCTTAGGCATTTAATATGGGGTGTTGAGTCCATTTCGTTGAGCAAGGAGTAGCTCTTGTCTATTACATATTTGGCTTAAGGAACTTTATCTGTGCTCATTTCAATCTCTGGTTTTATGCAGCACCCCAACTCACCTTTCCCCTTAAGCAAGCATAAGTTGGTTTTCTAAATTTGAGACCCTGTTCTGTTTTGTAATTCAGTTCCTGTGTAGCCAAGGTTACATTCCGTGTATTAGTGATATCTTATGATGTTTCTTTTTCTGTGTGACTTATTTCAGTTAGAATCATCGTACCTGAATCCACTCATTATGCTGCTACGGGCCTGATGACATAGATTTCATTGCTGAGTGATACTGCATTGTACGTAAGTAACACAACTTCTTTATCCATTTTTCACTTTCTGCGATATTGAACTTGTACCGTAAACCAGGTTCTTGTAAACAGAGCCGTCCCAACCTTTGGGGTGGCTGTGTCTTTTGATTTTAATTTCCCTAAGCTATAGGACCATAAGTGGAAGTGCCCTAGGCTCTGTTGCTTTGTTTTTTAGATGTTTCAGGAAACACCATACACTTCTCCCGAGTGGCTGTTGGCAATTTACATCCCGCCCATCAGCATAACAAGGCTCCCAGTTCTCCATGGCCTGTCCTGCCTTTCTGGATTTTACACTTTTTTCAGATGGCCCTTTTGACCGGGGGGAAGTGAGACTTCATTGTAGTGCCCATTTCCTTTGCAAGCTTGCTTGGTTGGCCAAAAAGGGCGTATGCGTTTTTTCCTGAATATATTCAGGAAAAAACGCATACGCCTTTTTTGGCCAAGTGCATCATTGTGGACGTTCTGCCTCTTTTCCTATGCTTTAAATGCAATTCCAGTCTACCTCCTGAAATCGGTTTCCTGCAATTCTGCCCCGCTTTCAAGTCCTCTTGGCAGCCTTACTTCAGTATATTTTTGGACGATAGCTGTCATTTATAACTCTGCAGGTTTGTGAATTACAGTGCCCCTGAGCTCCTTTCTTCAACTCGCTTTCTCGTGAGCTGGCCGCAGCACCGCAGGATGGCTTCAGGCCCTAATCTGGTTCCGGCACGGCACGCTGAGCCTTTGGTTAATTCCTCTTCCTGGTGGGAAATGAGAGTTAAATTTGCCCGTCCAGACACCTCCATCTAGTCTGTCATTGGTTCTGCCTATTCCTGTTCATCTTCCGCAGAAATTGCAAACTGGGCCAAACAGGAGGTTAAAGGCACTGACTCTCCAAGTCGGGAGAGTGTTAGTAAAGCATCTGGAATGTTGCACCCGAGTACCAGGGGACAAAAACTGAGACGTATTGGAACACGTCTCCCGATCACACGGTTGATCATACTCTGGGTTCCACATGCATGTTTTAGCTGAAGGAAGAATACCTTAAACCTGGAGAGTTGAGACCCGTGGAATGGGTACCATGCAATATGACTTCAAAGGGTCTTCATTTGCTCACCGAACCTCTCCAGTCCTATCACTGCTGCGTTTATGCCCCTGTACACACGCTTGATTCTCTTTCGGAGACATAGCAATCCATAGGTTTTAAGATACTTCCTAGTCAGGTACACTCTTAGGCATTTAATATGGGGTGTTGAGTCCATTTCGTTGAGCAAGGAGTAGCTCTTGTCTATTACATATTTGGCTTAAGGAACTTTATCTGTGCTCATTTCAATCTCTGGTTTTATGCAGCACCCCAACTCACCTTTCCCCTTAAGCAAGCATAAGTTGGTTTTCTAAATTTGAGACCCTGTTCTGTTTTGTAATTCAGTTCCTGTGTAGCCAAGGTTACATTCCGTGTATTAGTGATATCTTATGATGTTTCTTTTTCTGTGTGACTTATTTCAGTTAGAATCATCGTACCTGAATCCACTCATTATGCTGCTACGGGCCTGATGACATAGATTTCCTTGCTGAGTGATACTGCATTGTACGTAAGTACCACAACTTCTTTATCCATTTTTCACTTTCTGCGATATTGAACTTGTACCTTAAACCAGGTTCTTGTAAACAGAGCCGTCCCAACCTTTGGGGTGGCTGTGTCTTTTTGATTTTAATTTCCCTAAGCTATAGGACCATAAGTGGAAGTGCCCTAGGCTCTGTTGCTTTGTTTTTTAGATGTTTCAGGAAACACCATACACTTCTCCCGAGTGGCTGTTGGCAATTTACTTCCCGCCCATCAGCATAACAAGGCTCCCAGTTCTCCATGGCCTGTCCTGCCTTTCTGGATTTTACACTTTTTTCAGATGGCCCTTTTGACCGGTGGGAAGTGAGACTTCATTGTAGTGCAGATTTCCTTTGCAAGCTTGCTTGGTTGGCCAAAAAGGGCGTATGCGTTTTATCCTGAATATATTCAGGAAAAAACGCATACGCCCTTTTTGGCCAAGTGCATCATTGTGGACGTTCTGCCTCTTTTCCTATGCTTTAAATGCAATTCCAGTCTACCTCCTGAAATCGGTTTCCTGCAATTCTGCCCCGCTTTCAAGTCCTCTTGGCAGCCTTACTTCAGTATATTTTTGGACGATAGCTGTCATTTATAACTCTGCAGGTTTGTGAATTACAGTGCCCCTGAGCTCCTTTCTTCAACTCGCTTTCTCGTGAGCTGGCCGCAACCCCGCAGGATGGCTTCAGGCCCTAATCTGGTTCCGGCACGGCACGCTGAGCCTTTGGTTAATTCCTCTTCCTGGTGGGAAATGAGAGTTAAATTTGCCCGTCCAGACACCTCCAGCTAGTCTCTCATTGGTTCTCCCTATTCCTGTCCATCTTCCGCAGAAATTGCAAACTGGGCCAACAGGAGGTTAAAGGCACTGACTCTCCAAGTCGGGAGAGTGTTAGTAAAGCGTCTGGAATGTTGCACCCGAGTACCAGGGGACGAAAACTGAGACGTATTGGAACACGTCTCCCGATCACACGGTTGATCATACTCTGGGTTCCACATGCATGTTTTAGCTGAAGGAAGAATACCTTAAACCTGGAGAGTTGAGACCCGTGGAATGGGTACCATGCAATATGACTTCAAAGGGTCTTCAGTTGCTCACCGAACCTCTCCAATCCTATCACTGCTGCGTTTATGCCCCTGTACACACACTTGATTCTCTTTCAGACACATAGCAATCCATAGGTTTTAAGATACTTCCTAGTCAGGTACACTCTTAGGCATTTAATATGGGGTGTTGAGTCCATTTCGTTGAGCAAGGAGTAGCTCTTGTCTATTCCATATTTGGCTTAAGGAACTTTATCTGTGCTCATTTCAATCTCTGGTTTTATGCAGCACCCCAACTCACCTTTCCCCTTAAGCAAGCATAAGTTGGGTTTCTAAATTTGAGACCCTGTTCTGTTTTGTAATTCAGTTCCTGTGTAGCCAAGGTTACATTCCGTGTATTAGTGATATCTTATGATGTTTCTTTTTCTGTGTGACTTATTTCAGTTAGAATCATCGTACCTGAATCCACTCATTATGCTGCTACGGGCCTGATGACATAGATTTCATTGCTGAGTGATACTGCATTGTACGTAAGTAACACAACTTCTTTATCCATTTTTCACTTTCTGCGATATTGAACTTGTACCGTAAACCAGGTTCTTGTAAACAGAGCCGTCCCAACCTTTGGGGTGGCTGTGTCTTTTGATTTTAATTTCCCTAAGCTATAGGACCATAAGTGGAAGTGCCCTAGGCTCTGTTGCTTTGTTTTTTAGATGTTTCAGGAAACACCATACACTTCTCCCGAGTGGCTGTTGGCAATTTACATCCCACCCATCAGCATAACAAGGCTCCCAGTTCTCCATGGCCTGTCCTGCCTTTCTGGATTTTACACTTTTTTCAGATGGCCCTTTTGACCGGGGGGAAGTGAGACTTCATTGTAGTGCCCATTTCCTTTGCAAGCTTGCTTGGTTGGCCAAAAAGGGCGTATGCGTTTTTTCCTGAATATATTCAGGAAAAAACGCATACGCCTTTTTTGGCCAAGTGCATCATTGTGGACGTTCTGCCTCTTTTCCTATGCTTTAAATGCAATTCCAGTCTACCTCCTGAAATCGGTTTCCTGCAATTCTGCCCCGCTTTCAAGTCCTCTTGGCAGCCTTACTTCAGTATATTTTTGGACGATAGCTGTCATTTATAACTCTGCAGGTTTGTGAATTACAGTGCCCCTGAGCTCCTTTCTTCAACTCGCTTTCTCGTGAGCTGGCCGCAACACCGCAGGATGGCTTCAGGCCCTAATCTGGTTCCGGCACGGCACGCTGAGCCTTTGGTTAATTCCTCTTCCTGGTGGGAAATGAGAGTTAAATTTGCCCGTCCAGACACCTCCAGCTAGTCTGTCATTGGTTCTCCCTATTCCTGTTCATCTTCCGCAGAAATTGCAAACTGGGCCAAACAGGAGGTTAAAGGCACTGACTCTCCAAGTCGGGAGAGTGTTAGTAAAGCGTCTGGAATGTTGCACCCGAGTACCAGGGGACGAAAACTGACACGTATTGGAACACGTCTCCCGATCACACGGTTGATCATACTCTGGGTTCCACATGCATGTGTTAGCTTAAGGAAGAATACCTTAAACCTGGAGAGTTGAGACCCGTGGAATGGGTACCATGCAATATGACTTCAAAGGGTCTTCATTTGCCCACCGAACCTCTCCAATCCTATCACTGCTGCGTTTATGCCCCTGTACACACACTTGATTCTCTTTCAGAGACATAGCAATCCATAGGTTTTAAGATACTTCCTAGTCAGGTACACTCTTAGGCATTTAATATGGGGTGTTGAGTCCATTTCGTTGAGCAAGGAGTAGCTCTTGTCTATTCCATATTTGGCTTAAGGAACTTTATCTGTGCTCATTTCAATCTCTGGTTTTATGCAGCACCCCAACTCACCTTTCCCCTTAAGCAAGCATAAGTTGGTTTTCTAAATTTGAGACCCTGTTCTGTTTTGTAATTCAGTTCCTGTGTAGCCAAGTTTACATTCCGTGTATTAGTGATATCTTATGATGTTTCTTTTTCTGTGTGACTTATTTCAGTTAGAATCATCGTACCTGAATCCACTCATTATGCTGCTACGGGCCTGATGACATAGATTTCATTGCTGAGTGATACTGCATTGTACGTAAGTACCACAACTTCTTTATCCATTTTTCACTTTCTGCGATATTGAACTTGTACCGTAAACCAGGTTCTTGTAAACAGAGCCGTCCCAACCTTTGGGGTGGCTGTGTCTTTTGATTTTAATTTCCCTAAGCTATAGGACCATAAGTGGAAGTGCCCTAGGCTCTGTTGCTTTGTTTTTTAGATGTTTCAGGAAACACCATACACTTCTCCCGAGTGGCTGTTGGCAATTGACATCCCGCCCATCAGCATAACAAGGCTCCCAGTTCTCCATGGCCTGTTCTGCCTTTCTGGATTTTACACTTTTTTCAGATGGCCCTTTTGACCGGGGGGAAGTGAGACTTCATTGTAGTGCAGATTTCCTTTGCAAGCTTGCTTGGTTGGCCAAAAAGGGCGTATGCGTTTTTTCCTGAATATATTCAGGAAAAAACGCATACGCCCTTTTTGGCCAAGTGCATCATTGTGGACGTTCTGCCTCTTTTCCTATGCTTTAAATGCAATTCCAGTCTACCTCCTGAAATCGGTTTCCTGCAATTCTGCCCCGCTTTCAAGTCCTCTTGGCAGCCTTACTTCAGTATATTTTTGGACGATAGCTGTCATTTATAACTCTGCAGGTTTGTGAATTACAGTGCCCCTGAGCTCCTTTCTTCAACTCGCTTTCTCGTGAGCTGGCCGCAACCCCGCAGGATGGCTTCAGGCCCTAATCTGGTTCCGGCACGGCACGCTGAGCCTTTGGTTAATTCCTCTTCCTGGTGGGAAATGAGAGTTAAATTTGCCCGTCCAGACACCTCCAGCTAGTCTCTCATTGGTTCTCCCTATTCCTGTTCATCTTCCGCAGAAATTGCAAACTGGGCCAAACAGGAGGTTAAAGGCACTGACTCTCCAAGTCGGGAGAGTGTTAGTAAAGCGTCTGGAATGTTGCACCCGAGTACCAGGGGAGGAAAACTGAGACATATTGGAACACGTCTCCCGATCACACGGTTGATCATACTCTGGGTTCCACATGCATGTTTTAGCTGAAGGAAGAATACCTTAAACCTGGAGAGTTGAGACCCGTGGAATGGGTACCATGCAATATGACTTCAAAGGGTCTTCATTTGCCCACCGAACCTCTCCAATCCTATCACTGCTGCGTTTATGCCCCTGTACACACACTTGATTCTCTTTCAGAGACATAGCAATCCATAGGTTTTAAGATACTTCCTAGTCAGGTACACTCTTAGGCATTTAATATGGGGTGTTGAGTCCATTTCGTTGAGCAAGGAGTAGCTCTTGTCTATTCCATATTTGGCTTAAGGAACTTTATCTGTGCTCATTTCAATCTCTGGTTTTATGCAGCACCCCAACTCACCTTTCCCCTTAAGCAAGCATAAGTTGGTTTTCTAAATTTGAGACCCTGTTCTGTTTTGTAATTCAGTTCCTGTGTAGCCAAGGTTACATTCCGTGTATTAGTGATATCTTATGATGTTTCTTTTTCTGTGTGACTTATTTCAGTTAGAATCATCGTACCTGAATCCACTCATTATGCTGCTACGGGCCTGATGACATAGATTTCATTGCTGAGTGATACTGCATTGTACGTAAGTACCACAACTTCTTTATCCATTTTTCACTTTCTGCGATATTGAACTTGTACCGTAAACCAGGTTCTTGTAAACAGAGCCGTCCCAACCTTTGGGGTGGCTGTGTCTTTTGATTTTAATTTCCCTAAGCTATAGGACCATAAGTGGAAGTGCCCTAGGCTCTGTTGCTTTGTTTTTTAGATGTTTCAGGAAACACCATACACTTCTCCCGAGTGGCTGTTGGCAATTTACATCCCGCCCATCAGCATAACAAGGCTCCCAGTTCTCCATGGCCTGTCCTGCCTTTCTGGATTTTACACTTTTTTCAGATGGCCCTTTTGACCGGGGGGAAGTGAGACTTCATTGTAGTGCAGATTTCCTTTGCAAGCTTGCTTGGTTGGCCAAAAAGGGCGTATGCGTTTTTTCCTGAATATATTCAGGAAAAAACGCATACGCCCTTTTTGGCCAAGTGCATCATTGTGGACGTTCTGCCTCTTTTCCTATGCTTTAAATGCAATTCCAGTCTACCTCCTGAAATCGGTTTCCTGCAATTCTGCCCCGCTTTCAAGTCCTCTTGGCAGCCTTACTTCAGTATATTTTTGGACGATAGCTGTCATTTATAACTCTGCAGGTTTGTGAATTACAGTGCCCCTGAGCTCCTTTCTTCAACTCGCTTTCTCGTGAGCTGGCCGCAGCACCGCAGGATGGCTTCAGGCCCTAATCTGGTTCCGGCACGGCACGCTGAGCCTTTGGTTAATTCCTCTTCCTGGTGGGAAATGAGAGTTAAATTTGCCCGTCCAGACACCTCCATCTAGTCTGTCATTGGTTCTGCCTATTCCTGTTCATCTTCTGCAGAAATTGCAAACTGGGCCAAACAGGAGGTTAAAGGCACTGACTCTCCAAGTCGGGAGAGTGTTAGTAAAGCGTCTGGAATGTTGCACCCGAGTACCAGGGGACAAAAACTGAGACGTATTGGAACACGTCTCCCGATCACACGGTTGATCATACTCTGGGTTCCACATGCATGTTTTAGCTGAAGGAAGAATACCTTAAACCTGGAGAGTTGAGACCCGTGGAATGGGTACCATGCAATATGACTTCAAAGGGTCTTCATTTGCTCACCGAACCTCTCCAGTCCTATCACTGCTGCGTTTATGCCCCTGTACACACACTTGATTCTCTTTCGGAGACATAGCAATCCATAGGTTTTAAGATACTTCCTAGTCAGGTACACTCTTAGGCATTTAATATGGGGTGTTGAGTCCATTTCGTTGAGCAAGGAGTAGCTCTTGTCTATTCCATATTTGGCTTAAGGAACTTTATCTGTGCTCATTTCAATCTCTGGTTTTATGCAGCACCCCAACTCACCTTTCCCCTTAAGCAAGCATAAGTTGGTTTTCCAAATTTGAGACCCTGTTCTGTTTTGTAATTCAGTTCCTGTGTAGCCAAGTTTACATTCCGTGTATTAGTGATATCTTATGATGTTTCTTTTTCTGTGTGACTTATTTCAGTTAGAATCATCATACCTGAATCCACTCATTATGCTGCTACGGGCCTGATGACATAGATTTCATTGCTGAGTGATACTGCATTGTACGTAAGTACCACAACTTCTTTATCCATTTTTCACTTTCTGCGATATTGAACTTGTACCGTAAACCAGGTTCTTGTAAACAGAGCCGTCCCAACCTTTGGGGTGGCTGTGTCTTTTGATTTTAATTTCCCTAAGCTATAGGACCATAAGTGGAAGTGCCCTAGGCTCTGTTGCTTTGTTTTTTAGATGTTTCAGGAAACACCATACACTTCTCCCGAGTGGCTGTTGGCAATTGACATCCCGCCCATCAGCATAACAAGGCTCCCAGTTCTCCATGGCCTGTCCTGCCTTTCTGGATTTTACACTTTTTTCAGATGGCCCTTTTGACCGGGGGGAAGTGAGACTTCATTGTAGTGCAGATTTCCTTTGCAAGCTTGCTTGGTTGGCCAAAAAGGGCGTATGCGTTTTTTCCTGAATATATTCAGGAAAAAACGCATACACCCTTTTTGGCCAAGTGCATCATTGTGGACGTTCTGCCTCTTTTCCTATGCTTTAAATGCAATTCCAGTCTACCTCCTGAAATCGGTTTCCTGCAATTCTGCCCCGCTTTCAAGTCCTCTTGGCAGCCTTACTTCAGTATATTTTTGGACGATAGCTGTCATTTATAACTCTGCAGGTTTGTGAATTACAGTGCCCCTGAGCTCCTTTCTTCAACTCGCTTTCTCGTGAGCTGGCCGCAACCCCGCAGGATGGCTTCAGGCCCTAATCTGGTTCCGGCACGGCACGCTGAGCCTTTGGTTAATTCCTCTTCCTGGTGGGAAATGAGAGTTAAATTTGCCCGTCCACACACCTCCAGCTAGTCTGTCATTGGTTCTCCCTATTCCTGTTCATCTTCCGCAGAAATTGCAAACTGGGCCAAACAGGAGGTTAAAGGCACTGACTCTCCAAGTCGGGAGAGTGTTAGTAAAGCGTCTGGAATGTTGCACCCGAGTACCAGGGGACGAAAACTGAGACATATTGGAACACGTCTCCCGATCACACGGTTGATCATACTCTGGGTTCCACATGCATGTTTTAGCTGAAGGAAGAATACCTTAAACCTGGAGAGTTGAGACCCGTGGAATGGGTACCATGCAATATGACTTCAAAGGGTCTTCATTTGCCCACCGAACCTCTCCAATCCTATCACTGCTGCGTTTATGCCCCTGTACACACACTTGATTCTCTTTCAGAGACATAGCAATCCATAGGTTTTAAGATACTTCCTAGTCAGGTACACTCTTAGGCATTTAATATGGGGTGTTGAGTCCATTTCGTTGAGCAAGGAGTAGCTCTTGTCTATTCCATATTTGGCTTAAGGAACTTTATCTGTGCTCATTTCAATCTCTGGTTTTATGCAGCACCCCAACTCACCTTTCCCCTTAAGCAAGCATAAGTTGGTTTTCTAAATTTGAGACCCTGTTCTGTTTTGTAATTCAGTTCCTGTGTAGCCAAGTTTACATTCCGTGTATTAGTGATATCTTATGATGTTTCTTTTTCTGTGTGACTTATTTCAGTTAGAATCATCGTACCTGAATCCACTCATTATGCTGCTACGGGCCTGATGACATAGATTTCATTGCTGAGTGATACTGCATTGTACGTAAGTACCACAACTTCTTTATCCATTTTTCACTTTCTGCGATATTGAACTTGTACCGTAAACCAGGTTCTTGTAAACAGAGCCGTCCCAACCTTTGGGGTGGCTGTGTCTTTTGATTTTAATTTCCCTAAGCTATAGGACCATAAGTGGAAGTGCCCTAGGCTCTGTTGCTTTGTTTTTTAGATGTTTCAGGAAACACCATACACTTCTCCCGAGTGGCTGTTGGCAATTGACATCCCGCCCATCAGCATAACAAGGCTCCCAGTTCTCCATGGCCTGTTCTGCCTTTCTGGATTTTACACTTTTTTCAGATGGCCCTTTTGACCGGGGGGAAGTGAGACTTCACTGTAGTGCAGATTTCCTTTGCAAGCTTGCTTGGTTGGCCAAAAAGGGCGTATGCGTTTTTTCCTGAATATATTCAGGAAAAAACGCATACGCCCTTTTTGGCCAAGTGCATCATTGTGGACGTTCTGCCTCTTTTCCTATGCTTTAAATGCAATTCCAGTCTACCTCCTGAAATCGGTTTCCTGCAATTCTGCCCCGCTTTCAAGTCCTCTTGGCAGCCTTACTTCAGTATATTTTTGGACGATAGCTGTCATTTATAACTCTGCAGGTTTGTGAATTACAGTGCCCCTGAGCTCCTTTCTTCAACTCGCTTTCTCGTGAGCTGGCCGCAACACCGCAGGATGGCTTCAGGCCCTAATCTGGTTCCGGCACGGCACGCTGAGCCTTTGGTTAATTCCTCTTCCTGGTGGGAAATGAGAGTTAAATTTGCCCGTCCAGACACCTCCAGCTAGTCTCTCATTGGTTCTCCCTATTCCTGTTCATCTTCCGCAGAAATTGCAAACTGGGCCAAACAGGAGGTTAAAGGCACTGACTCTCCAAGTCGGGAGAGTGTTAGTAAAGCGTCTGGAATGTTGCACCCGAGTACCAGGGGACGAAAACTGACACATATTGGAACACGTCTCCCGATCACACGGTTGATCATACTCTGGGTTCCACATGCATGTTTTAGCTGAAGGAAGAATACCTTAAACCTGGAGAGTTGAGACCCGTGGAATGGGTACCATGCAATATGACTTCAAAGGGTCTTCATTTGCTCACCGAACCTCTCCAATCCTATCACTGCTGCGTTTATGCCCCTGTACACACACTTGATTCTCTTTCAGAGACATAGCAATCCATAGGTTTTAAGATACTTCCTAGTCAGGTACACTCTTAGGCATTTAATATGGGGTGTTGAGTCCATTTCGTTGAGCAAGGAGTAGCTCTTGTCTATTCCATATTTGGCTTAAGGAACTTTATCTGTGCTCATTTCAATCTCTGGTTTTATGCAGCACCCCAACTCACCTTTCCCCTTAAGCAAGGATAAGTTGGTTTTCTAAATTTGAGACCCTGTTCTGTTTTGTAATTCAGTTCCTGTGTAGCCAAGGTTACATTCCGTGTATTAGTGATATCTTATGATGTTTCTTTTTCTGTGTGACTTATTTCAGTTAGAATCATCGTACCTGAATCCACTCATTATGCTGCTACGGGCCTGATGACATAGATTTCATTGCTGAGTGATACTGCATTGTACGTAAGTACCACAACTTCTTTATCCATTTTTCACTTTCTGCGATACTGAACTTGTACCGTAAACCAGGTTCTTGTAAACAGAGCCGTCCCAACCTTTGGGGTGGCTGTGTCTTTTGATTTTAATTTCCCTAAGCTATAGGACCATAAGTGGAAGTGCCCTAGGCTCTGTTGCTTTGTTTTTTAGATGTTTCAGGAAACACCATACACTTCTCCCGAGTGGCTGTTGGCAATTGACATCCCGCCCATCAGCATAACAAGGCTCCCAGTTCTCCATGGCCTGTCCTGCCTTTCTGGATTTTACACTTTTTTCAGATGGCCCTTTTGACCGGGGGGAAGTGAGACTTCACTGTAGTGCAGATTTCCTTTGCAAGCTTGCTTGGTTGGCCAAAAGGGCGTATGCGTTTTTTCCTGAATATATTCAGGAAAAAACGCATACGCCCTTTTTGGCCAAGTGCATCATTGTGGACGTTCTGCCTCTTTTCCTATGCTTTAAATGCAATTCCAGTCTACCTCCTGAAATCGGTTTCCTGCAATTCTGCCCCGCTTTCAAGTCCTCTTGGCAGCCTTACTTCAGTATATTTTTGGACGATAGCTGTCATTTATAACTCTGCAGGTTTGTGAATTACAGTGCCCCTGAGCTCCTTTCTTCAACTCGCTTTCTCGTGAGCTGGCCGCAACCCCGCAGGATGGCTTCAGGCCCTAATCTGGTTCCGGCACGGCACGCTGAGCCTTTGGTTAATTCCTCTTCCTGGTGGGAAATGAGAGTTAAATTTGCCCGTCCAGACACCTCCAGCTAGTCTGTCATTGGTTCTCCGTATTCCTGTTCATCTTCCGCAGAAATTGCAAACTGGGCCAAACAGGAGGTTAAAGGCACTGACTCTCCAAGTCGGGAGAGTGTTAGTAAAGCGTCTGGAATGTTGCACCCGAGTACCAGGGGACGAAAACTGAGACATATTGGAACACGTCTCCCGATCACACGGTTGATCATACTCTGGGTTCCACATGCATGTTTTAGCTGAAGGAAGAATACCTTAAACCTGGAGAGTTGAGACCCGTGGAATGGGTACCATGCAATATGACTTCAAAGGGTCTTCATTTGCCCACCGAACCTCTCCAATCCTATCACTGCTGCGTTTATGCCCCTGTACACACACTTGATTCTCTTTCAGAGACATAGCAATCCATAGGTTTTAAGATACTTCCTAGTCAGGTACACTCTTAGGCATTTAATATGGGGTGTTGAGTCCATTTCGTTGAGCAAGGAGTAGCTCTTGTCTATTCCATATTTGGCTTAAGGAACTTTATCTGTGCTCATTTCAATCTCTGGTTTTATGCAGCACCCCAACTCACCTTTCCCCTTAAGCAAGCATAAGTTGGTTTTCTAAATTTGAGACCGTGTTCTGTTTTGGAATTCAGTTCCTGTGTAGCCAAGTTTACATTCCATGTATTAGTGATATCTTATGATGTTTCTTTTCCTGTGTGACTTATTTCAGTTAGAATCATCATACCTGAATCCACTCATTATGCTGCTACGGGCCTGATGACATAGATTTCATTGCTGAGTGATACTGCATTGTACGTAAGTACCACAACTTCTTTATCCATTTTTCACTTTCTGCGATATTGAACTTGTACCGTAAACCAGGTTCTTGTAAACAGAGCTGTCCCAACCTTTGGGGTGGCTGTGTCTTTTTGATTTTAATTTCCCTAAGCTATAGGACCATAAGTGGAAGTGCCCTAGGCTCTGTTGCTTTGTTTTTTAGCTGTTTCAGGAAACACCATACACTTCTCCGGAGTGGCTGTTGGCAATTTACATCCCGCCCATCAGCATAACAAGGCTCCCAGTTCTCCATGGCCTGTCCTGCCTTTCTGGATTTTACACTTTTTTCAGATGTCCCTTTTGACCGGGGGGAAGTGAGACTTCATTGTAGTGCAGATTTCCTTTGCAAGCTTGCTTGGTTGGCCAAAAAGGGCGTATGCGTTTTTTCCTGAATATATTCAGGAAAAAACGCATACGCCCTTTTTGGCCAAGTGCATCATTGTGGACGTTCTGCCTCTTTTCCTATGCTTTAAATGCAATTCCAGTCTACCTCCTGAAATCGGTTTCCTGCAATTCTGCCCCGCTTTCAAGTCCTCTTGGCAGCCTTACTTCAGTATATTTTTGGACGATAGCTGTCATTTATAACTCTGCAGGTTTGTGAATTACAGTGCCCCTGAGCTCCTTTCTTCAACTCGCTTTCTCGTGAGCTGGCCGCAACCCCGCAGGATGGCTTCAGGCCCTAATCTGGTTCCGGCACGGCACGCTGAGCCTTTGTTTAATTCCTCTTCCTGGTGGGAAATGAGAGTTAAATTTGCCCGTCCAGACACCTCCAGCTAGTCTCTCATTGGTTCTCCCTATCCCTGTTCATCTTCCGCAGAAATTGCAAACTGGGCCAAACAGGAGGTTAAAGGCACTGACTCTCCAAGTCGGGAGAGTGTTAGTAAAGCGTCTGGAATGTTGCACCCGAGTACCAGGGGACGAAAACTGAGACATATTGGAACACGTCTCCCGATCACACAGTTGATCATACTCTGGGTTCCACATGCATGTTTTAGCTGAAGGAAGAATACCTTAAACCTGGAGAGTTGAGACCCGTGGAATGGGTACCATGCAATATGACTTCAAAGGGTCTTCATTTGCTCACCGAACCTCTCCAATCCTATCACTGCTGCGTTTATGCCCCTGTACACACACTTGATTCTCTTTCAGAGACATAGCAATCCATAGGTTTTAAGATAATTCCTAGTCAGGTACACTCTTAGGCATTTAATATGGGGTGTTGAGTCCATTTCGTTGAGCAAGGAGTAGCTCTTGTCTATTCCATATTTGGCTTAAGGAACTTTATCTGTGCTCATTTCAATCTCTGGTTTTATGCAGCACCCCAACTCACCTTTCCCCTTAAGCAAGCATAAGTTGGGTTTCTAGATTAGAGACCCTGCTCTGTTTTGTAATTCAGTTCCTGTGTAGCCAAGTTTACATTCCGTGTATTAGTGATATCTTATGATGTTTCTTTTCCTGTGTGACTTATTTCAGTTAGAATCATCGTACCTGAATCCACTCATTATGCTGCTACGGGCCTGATGACATAGATTTCATTGCTGAGTGATACTGCATTGTACGTAAGTACCACAACTTCTTTATCCATTTTTCACTTTCTGCGATATTGAACTTGTACCGTAAACCAGGTTCTTGTAAACAGAGCCGTCCCAACCTTTGGGGTGGCTGTGTCTTTTGATTTTAATTTCCCTAAGCTATAGGACCATAAGTGGAAGTGCCCTAGGCTCTGTTGCTTTGTTTTTTAGATGTTTCAGGAAACACCGTACAGTTCTCCCGAGTGGCTGTTGGCAATTTACATCCCACCCATCAGCATAACAAGGCTCCCAGTTCTCCATGGCCTGTCCTGCCTTTCTGGATTTTACACTTTTTTCAGATGGCCCTTTTGACCGGGGGGAAGTGAGACTTCATTGTAGTGCAGATTTCCTTTGCAAGCTTGCTTGGTTGGCCAAAAAGGGCGTATGCGTTTTTTCCTGAATATATTCAGGAAAAAACGCATACGCCCTTTTTGGCCAAGTGCATCATTGTGGACGTTCTGCCTCTTTTCCTATGCTTTAAATGCAATTCCAGTCTACCTCCTGAAATCGGTTTCCTGCAATTCTGCCCCGCTTTCAAGTCCTCTTGGCAGCCTTACTTCAGTATATTTTTGGACGATAGCTGTCATTTATAACTCTGCAGGTTTGTGAATTACAGTGCCCCTGAGCTCCTTTCTTCAACTCGCTTTCTCGTGAGCTGGCCGCAACCCCGCAGGATGGCTTCAGGCCCTAATCTGGTTCCGGCACGGCACGCTGAGCCTTTGTTTAATTCCTCTTCCTGGTGGGAAATGAGAGTTAAATTTGCCCGTCCAGACACCTCCAGCTAGTCTCTCATTGGTTCTCCCTATCCCTGTTCATCTTCCGCAGAAATTGCAAACTGGGCCAAACAGGAGGTTAAAGGCACTGACTCTCCAAGTCGGGAGAGTGTTAGTAAAGCGTCTGGAATGTTGCACCCGAGTACCAGGGGACGAAAACTGAGACATATTGGAACACGTCTCCCGATCACACAGTTGATCATACTCTGGGTTCCACATGCATGTTTTAGCTGAAGGAAGAATACCTTAAACCTGGAGAGTTGAGACCCGTGGAATGGGTACCATGCAATATGACTTCAAAGGGTCTTCATTTGCTCACCGAACCTCTCCAATCCTATCACTGCTGCGTTTATGCCCCTGTACACACACTTGATTCTCTTTCAGAGACATAGCAATCCATAGGTTTTAAGATACTTCCTAGTCAGGTACACTCTTAGGCATTTAATATGGGGTGTTGAGTCCATTTCGTTGAGCAAGGAGTAGCTCTTGTCTATTCCATATTTGGCTTAAGGAACTTTATCTGTGCTCATTTCAATCTCTGGTTTTATGCAGCACCCCAACTCACCTTTCCCCTTAAGCAAGCATAAGTTGGGTTTCTAGATTAGAGACCCTGTTCTGTTTTGTAATTCAGTTCCTGTGTAGCCAAGTTTACATTCCATGTATTAGTGATATCTTATGATGTTTCTTTTCCTGTGTGACTTATTTCAGTTAGAATCATCGTACCTGAATCCACTCATTATGCTGCTACGGGCCTGATGACATAGATTTCATTGCTGAGTGATACTGCATTGTACGTAAGTACCACAACTTCTTTATCCATTTTTCACTTTCTGCGATATTGAACTTGTACCGTAAACCAGGTTCTTGTAAACAGAGCCGTCCCAACCTTTGGGGTGGCTGTGTCTTTTGATTTTAATTTCCCTAAGCTATAGGACCATAAGTGGAAGTGCCCTAGGCTCTGTTGCTTTGTTTTTTAGATGTTTCAGGAAACACCATACAGTTCTCCCGAGTGGCTGTTGGCAATTTACATCCCACCCATCAGCATAACAAGGCTCCCAGTTCTCCATGGCCTGTCCTGCCTTTCTGGATTTTACACTTTTTTCAGATGGCCCTTTTGACCGGGGGGAAGTGAGACTTCATTGTAGTGCAGATTTCCTTTGCAAGCTTGCTTGGTTGGCCAAAAAGGGCGTATGCGTTTTTTCCTGAATATATTCAGGAAAAAACGCATACGCCCTTTTTGGCCAAGTGCATCATTGTGGACGTTCTGCCTCTTTTCCTATGCTTTAAATGCAATTCCAGTCTACCTCCTGAAATCGGTTTCCTGCAATTCTGCCCCGCTTTCAAGTCCTCTTGGCAGCCTTACTTCAGTATATTTTTGGACGATAGCTGTCATTTATAACTCTGCAGGTTTGTGAATTACAGTGCCCCTGAGCTCCTTTCTTCAACTCGCTTTCTCGTGAGCTGGCCGCAACCCCGCAGGATGGCTTCAGGCCCTAATCTGGTTCCGGCACGGCACGCTGAGCCTTTGTTTAATTCCTCTTCCTGGTGGGAAATGAGAGTTAAATTTGCCCGTCCAGACACCTCCAGCTAGTCTCTCATTGGTTCTCCCTATCCCTGTTCATCTTCCGCAGAAATTGCAAACTGGGCCAAACAGGAGGTTAAAGGCACTGACTCTCCAAGTCGGGAGAGTGTTAGTAAAGCGTCTGGAATGTTGCACCCGAGTACCAGGGGACGAAAACTGAGACATATTGGAACACGTCTCCCGATCACACGGTTGATCATACTCTGGGTTCCACATGCATGTTTTAGCTGAAGGAAGAATACCTTAAACCTGGAGAGTTGAGACCCGTGGAATGGGTACCATGCAATATGACTTCAAAGGGTCTTCATTTGCTCACCGAACCTCTCCAATCCTATCACTGCTGCGTTTATGCCCCTGTACACACACTTGATTCTCTTTCAGACACATAGCAATCCATAGGTTTTAAGATACTTCCTAGTCAGGTACACTCTTAGGCATTTAATATGGGGTGTTGAGTCCATTTCGTTGAGCAAGGAGTAGCTCTTGTCTATTCCATATTTGGCTTAAGGAACTTTATCTGTGCTCATTTCAATCTCTGGTTTTATGCAGCACCCCAACTCACCTTTCTCCTTAAGCAAGCATAAGTTGGGTTTCTAAATTTGAGACCCTGTTCTGTTTTGTAATTCAGTTCCTGTGTAGCCAAGTTTACATTCCGTGTATTAGTGATATCTTATGATGTTTCTTTTTCTGTGTGACTTATTTCAGTTAGAATCATCGTACCTGAATCCACTCATTATGCTGCTACGGGCCTGATGACATAGATTTCATTGCTGAGTGATACTGCATTGTACGTAAGTACCACAACTTCTTTATCCATTTTTCACTTTCTGCGATATTGAACTTGTACCGTAAACCAGGTTCTTGTAAACAGAGCCGTCCCAACCTTTGGGGTGTCTGTGTCTTTTTGATTTTAATTTCCCTAAGCTATAGGACCATAAGTGGAAGTGCCCTAGGCTCTGTTGCTTTGTTTTTTAGATGTTTCAGGAAACACCATACACTTCTCCCGAGTGGCTGTTGGCAATTTACATCCCGCCCATCAGCATAACAAGGCTCCCAGTTCTCCATGGCCTGTCCTGACTTTCTGGATTTTACACTTTTTTCAGATGGCCCTTTTGACCGGGGGGAAGTGAGACTTCATTGTAGTGCACATTTCCTTTGCAAGCTTGCTTGGTTGGCCAAAAAGGGCGTATGCGTTTTTTCCTGAATATATTCAGGAAAAAACGCATACGCCCTTTTTGGCCAAGTGCATCATTGTGGACGTTCTGCCTCTTTTCCTATGCTTTAAATGCAATTCCAGTCTACCTCCTGAAATCGGTTTCCTGCAATTCTGCCCCGCTTTCAAGTCCTCTTGGCAGCCTTACTTCAGTATATTTTTGGACGATAGCTGTCATTTATAACTCTGCAGGTTTGTGAATTACAGTGCCCCTGAGCTCCTTTCTTCAACTCGCTTTCTCGTGAGCTGGCCGCAACCCCGCAGGATGGCTTCAGGCCCTAATCTGGTTCCGGCACGGCACGCTGAGCCTTTGGTTAATTCCTCTTCCTGGTGGGAAATGAGAGTTAAATTTGCCCGTCCAGACACCTCCAGCTAGTCTCTCATTGGTTCTCCCTATTCCTGTTCATCTTCCGCAGAAATTGCAAACTGGGCCAAACAGGAGGTTAAAGGCACTGACTCTCCAAGTCGGGAGAGTGTTAGTAAAGCGTCTGGAATGTTGCACCCGAGTACCAGGGGACGAAAACTGAGACATATTGGAACACGTCTCCCGATCACACGGTTGATCATACTCTGGGTTCCACATGCATGTTTTAGCTGAAGGAAGAATACCTTAAACCTGGAGAGTTGAGACCCGTGGAATGGGTACCATGCAATATGACTTCAAAGGGTCTTCATTTGCTCACCGAACCTCTCCAATCCTATCACTGCTGCGTTTATGCCCCTGTACACACACTTGATTCTCTTTCAGAGACATAGCAATCCATAGGTTTTAAGATACTTCCTAGTCAGGTACACTCTTAGGCATTTAATATGGGGTGTTGAGTCCATTTCGTTGAGCAAGGAGTAGCTCTTGTCTATTCCATATTTGGCTTAAGGAACTTTATCTGTGCTCATTTCAATCTCTGGTTTTATGCAGCACCCCAACTCACCTTTCCCCTTAAGCAAGCATAAGTTGGGTTTCTAAATTAGAGACCCTGTTCTGTTTTGTAATTCAGTTCCTGTGTAGCCAAGTTTACATTCCGTGTATTAGTGATATCTTATGATGTTTCTTTTTCTGTGTGACTTATTTCAGTTAGAATCATCGTACCTGAATCCACTCATTATGCTGCTACGGGCCTGATGACATAGATTTCATTGCTGAGTGATATTGCATTGTACGTAAGTACCACAACTTCTTTATCCATTTTTCACTTTCTGCGATATTGAACTTGTACCGTAAACCAGGTTCTTGTAAACAGAGCCGTCCCAACCTTTGGGGTGGCTGTGTCTTTTGATTTTAATTTCCCTAAGCTATAGGACCATAAGTGGAAGTGCCCTAGGCTCTGTTGCTTTGTTTTTTAGATGTTTCAGGAAACACCATACACTTCTCCCGAGTGGCTGTTGGCAATTGACATCCCGCCCATCAGCATAACAAGGCTCCCAGTTCTCCATGGCCTGTCCTGCCTTTCTGGATTTTACACTTTTTTCAGATGGCCCTTTTGACCGGGGGGAAGTGAGACTTCATTGTAGTGCAGATTTCCTTTGCAAGCTTGCTTGGTTGGCCAAAAAGGGCGTATGCGTTTTTTCCTGAATATATTCAGGAAAAAACGCATACGCCCTTTTTGGCCAAGTGCATCATTGTGGACGTTCTGCCTCTTTTCCTATGCTTTCAATGCAATTCCAGTCTACCTCCTGAAATCGGTTTCCTGCAATTCTGCCCCGCTTTCAAGTCCTCTTGGCAGCCTTACTTCAGTATATTTTTGGACGATAGCTGTCATTTATAACTCTGCAGGTTTGTGAATTACAGTGCCCCTGAGCTCCTTTCTTCAACTCGCTTTCTCGTGAGCTGGCCGCAACCCCGCAGGATGGCTTCAGGCCCTAATCTGGTTCCGGCACGGCACGCTGAGCCTTTGGTTAATTCCTCTTCCTGGTGGGAAATGAGAGTTAAATTTGCCCGTCCAGACACCTCCAGCTAGTCTCTCATTGGTTCTCCCTATTCCTGTTCATCTTCCGCAGAAATTGCAAACTGGGCCAAACAGGAGGTTAAAGGCACTGACTCTCCAAGTCGGGAGAGTGTTAGTAAAGCGTCTGGAATGTTGCACCCGAGTACCAGGGGACGAAAACTGAGACATATTGGAACACGTCTCCCGATCACACGGTTGATCATACTCTGGGTTCCACATGCATGTTTTAGCTGAAGGAAGAATACCTTAAACCTGGAGAGTTGAGACCCGTGGAATGGGTACCATGCAATATGACTTCAAAGGGTCTTCATTTGCTCACCGAACCTCTCCAATCCTATCACTGCTGCGTTTATGCCCCTGTACACACACTTGATTCTCTTTCAGACACATAGCAATCCATAGGTTTTAAGATACTTCCTAGTCAGGTACACTCTTAGGCATTTAATATGGGGTGTTGAGTCCATTTCGTTGAGCAAGGAGTAGCTCTTGTCTATTCCATATTTGGCTTAAGGAACTTTATCTGTGCTCATTTCAATCTCTGGTTTTATGCAGCACCCCAACTCACCTTTCCCCTTAAGCAAGCATAAGTTGGGTTTCTAAATTTGAGACCCTGTTCTGTTTTGTAATTCAGTTCCTGTGTAGCCAAGTTTACATTCCGTGTATTAGTGATATCTTATGATGTTTCTTTTTCTGTGTGACTTATTTCAGTTAGAATCATCGTACCTGAATCCACTTATTATGCTGCTACGGGCCTGATGACATAGATTTCATTGCTGAGTGATACTGCATTGTACGTAAGTACCACAACTTCTTTATCCATTTTTCACTTTCTGCGATATTGAACTTGTACCGTAAACCAGGTTCTTGTAAACAGAGCCGTCCCAACCTTTGGGGTGGCTGTGTCTTTTTTATTTTAATTTCCCTAAGCTATAGGACCATAAGTGGAAGTGCCCTAGGCTCTGTTGCTTTGTTTTTTAGATGTTTCAGGAAACACCATACACTTCTCCCGAGTGGCTGTTGGCAATTTACATCCCGCCCATCAGCATAACAAGGCTCCCAGTTCTCCATGGCCTGTCCTGCCTTTCTGGATTTTACACTTTTTTCAGATGGCCCTTTTGACCGGGGGGAAGTGAGACTTCATTGTAGTGCACATTTCCTTTGCAAGCTTGCTTGGTTGGCCAAAAAGGGCGTATGCGTGTTTTCCTGAATATATTCAGGAAAAAACGCATACGCCCTTTTTGGCCAAGTGCATCATTGTGGACGTTCTGCCTCTTTTCCTATGCTTTAAATGCAATTCCAGTCTACCTCCTGAAATCGGTTTCCTGCAATTCTGCCCCGCTTTCAAGTCCTCTTGGCAGCCTTACTTCAGTATATTTTTGGACGATAGCTGTCATTTATAACTCTGCAGGTTTGTGAATTACAGTGCCCCTGAGCTCCTTTCTTCAACTCGCTTTCTCGTGAGCTGGCCGCAACCCCGCAGGATGGCTTCAGGCCCTAATCTGGTTCCGGCACGGCACGCTGAGCCTTTGGTTAATTCCTCTTCCTGGTGGGAAATGAGAGTTAAATTTGCCCGTCCAGACACCTCCAGCTAGTCTCTCATTGGTTCTCCCTATTCCTGTTCATCTTCCGCAGAAATTGCAAACTGGGCCAAACAGGAGGTTAAAGGCACTGACTCTCCAAGTCGGGAGAGTGTTAGTAAAGCGTCTGGAATGTTGCACCCGAGTACCAGGGGACGAAAACTGAGACATATTGGAACACGTCTCCCGATCACACGGTTGATCATACTCTGGGTTCCACATGCATGTTTTAGCTGAAGGAAGAATACCTTAAACCTGGAGAGTTGAGACCCGTGGAATGGGTACCATGCAATATGACTTCAAAGGGTCTTCATTTGCTCACCGAACCTCTCCAATCCTATCACTGCTGCGTTTATGCCCCTGTACACACACTTGATTCTCTTTCAGAGACATAGCAATCCATAGGTTTTAAGATACTTCCTAGTCAGGTACACTCTTAGGCATTTAATATGGGGTGTTGAGTCCATTTCGTTGAGCAAGGAGTAGCTCTTGTCTATTCCATATTTGGCTTAAGGAACTTTATCTGTGCTCATTTCAATCTCTGGTTTTATGCAGCACCCCAACTCACCTTTCCCCTTAAGCAAGCATAAGTTGGGTTTCTAAATTAGAGACCCTGTTCTGTTTTGTAATTCAGTTCCTGTGTAGCCAAGTTTACATTCCGTGTATTAGTGATATCTTATGATGTTTCTTTTTCTGTGTGACTTATTTCAGTTAGAATCATCGTACCTGAATCCACTCATTATGCTGCTACGGGCCTGATGACATAGATTTCATTGCTGAGTGATATTGCATTGTACGTAAGTACCACAACTTCTTTATCCATTTTTCACTTTCTGCGATATTGAACTTGTACCGTAAACCAGGTTCTTGTAAACAGAGCCGTCCCAACCTTTGGGGTGGCTGTGTCTTTTGATTTTAATTTCCCTAAGCTATAGGACCATAAGTGGAAGTGCCCTAGGCTCTGTTGCTTTGTTTTTTAGATGTTTCAGGAAACACCATACACTTCTCCCGAGTGGCTGTTGGCAATTGACATCCCGCCCATCAGCATAACAAGGCTCCCAGTTCTCCATGGCCTGTCCTGCCTTTCTGGATTTTACACTTTTTTCAGATGGCCCTTTTGACCGGTGGGAAGTGAGACTTCATTGTAGTGCAGATTTCCTTTGCAAGCTTGCTTGGTTGGCCAAAAAGGGCGTATGCGTTTTATCCTGAATATATTCAGGAAAAAACGCATACGCCCTTTTTGGCCAAGTGCATCATTGTGGACGTTCTGCCTCTTTTCCTATGCTTTAAATGCAATTCCAGTCTACCTCCTGAAATCGGTTTCCTGCAATTCTGCCCCGCTTTCAAGTCTTCTTGGCAGCCTTACTTCAGTATATTTTTGGACGATAGCTGTCATTTATAACTCTGCAGGTTTGTGAATTACAGTGCCCCTGAGCTCCTTTCTTCAACTCGCTTTCTCGTGAGCTGGCCGCAACCCCGCAGGATGGCTTCAGGCCCTAATCTGGTTCCGGCACGGCACGCTGAGCCTTTGTTTAATTCCTCTTCCTGGTGGGAAATGAGAGTTAAATTTGCCCGTCCAGACACCTCCAGCTAGTCTCTCATTGGTTCTCCCTATTCCTGTTCATCTTCCGCAGAAATTGCAAACTGGGCCAAACAGGAGGTTAAAGGCACTGACTCTCCAAGTCGGGAGAGTGTTAGTAAAGCGTCTGGAATGTTGCACCCGAGTACCAGGGGACGAAAACTGAGACATATTGGAACACGTCTCCCGATCACACGGTTGATCATACTCTGGGTTCCACATGCATGTTTTAGCTGAAGGAAGAATACCTTAAACCTGGAGAGTTGAGACCCGTGGAATGGGTACCATGCAATATGACTTCAAAGGGTCTTCATTTGCCCACCGAACCTCTCCAATCCTATCACTGCTGCGTTTATGCCCCTGTACACACACTTGATTCTCTTTCAGAGACATAGCAATCCATAGGTTTTAAGATACTTCCTAGTCAGGTACACTCTTAGGCATTTAATATGGGGTGTTGAGTCCATTTCGTTGAGCAAGGAGTAGCTCTTGTCTATTCCATATTTGGCTTAAGGAACTTTATCTGTGCTCATTTCAATCTCTGGTTTTATGCAGCACCCCAACTCACCTTTCCCCTTAAGCAAGCATAAGTTGGGTTTCTAGATTAGAGACCCTGTTCTGTTTTGTAATTCAGTTCCTGTGTAGCCAAGTTTACATTCCGTGTATTAGTGATATCTTATGATGTTTCTTTTCCTGTGTGACTTATTTCAGTTAGAATCTTCGTACCTGAATCCACTCATTATGCTGCTACGGGCCTGATGACATAGATTTCATTGCTGAGTGATACTGCATTGTACGTAAGTACCACAACTTCTTTATCCATTTTTCACTTTCTGCGATATTGAACTTGTACCGTAAACCAGGTTCTTGTAAACAGAGCCGTCCCAACCTTTGGGGTGGCGGTGTCTTTTTGATTTTAATTTCCCTAAGCTATAGGACCATAAGTGGAAGTGCCCTAGGCTCTGTTGCTTTGTTTTTTAGATGTTTCAGGAAACACCATACACTTCTCCCGAGTGGCTGTTGGCAATTTACATCCCGCCCATCAGCATAACAAGGCTCCCAGTTCTCTATGGCCTGTCCTGCCTTTCTGGATTTTACACTTTTTTCAGATGGCCCTTTTGACCGGGGAGAAGTGAGACTTCATTGTAGTGCACATTTCCTTTGCAAGCTTGATTGGTTGGCCAAAAAGCGTGTATGCGTTTTTTCCTGAATATATTCAGGAAAAAACGCATACGCCCTTTTTGGCCAAGTGCATCATTGTGGACGTTCTGCCTCTTTTCCTATGCTTTAAATGCAATTCCAGTCTACCTCCTGAAATCGGTTTCCTGCAATTCTGCCCCTCTTTCAAGTCCTCTTGGCAGCCTTACTTCAGTATATTTTTGGACGATAGCTGTCATTTATAACTCTGCAGGTTTGTGAATTACAGTGCCCCTGAGCTCCTTTCTTCAACTCGCTTTCTTGTCAGCTGGCCGCAACACCGCAGGATTGCTTCAGGCCCTAATGTGGTTCCGGCACGGCACGCTGAGCCTTTGGTTAATTCCTCTTCCTGGTGGGAAATGAGAGTTAAATTTGCCCGTCCAGACACCTCCAGCTAGTCTCTCATTGGTTCTCCCTATTCCTGTTCATCTTCCGCAGAAATTGCAAACTGGGCCAAACAGGAGGTTAAAGGCACTGACTCTCCAAGTCGGGAGAGTGTTAGTAAAGCGTCTGGAATGTTGCACCCGAGTACCTGGGGACGAAACCTGAGACATACTTGAACACGTCTCCCGATCACACGGTTGATTATACTCAGGGTTCCACATGCATGTTTTAGCTGAAGGAAGAATACCTTAAACCTGGAGAGTTGAGACCCGTGGAATGGGTACCATGCAATATGACTTCAAAGGGTCTTCATTTGCTCACCGAACCTCTCCAATCCTATCACTGCTGCGTTTATGCCCCTGTACACACGCTTGATTCTCTTTCGGAGACATAGCAATCCATAGGTTTTAAGATACTTCCTAGTCAGGTATATTTTTATGTGTTTAATATGGGGTGTTGAATCCATTTCGTTGAGCAAGGAGTAGCTCTTGTTTATTACATATTTGGCTTAAGGAACTTTATCTGTGCTCATTTCAATCTCTGGTTTTATGCGGCACCCCAACTCACCTTTCCCCTTAAGCAAGCATAAGTTGGTTTTCTAAATTTGAGACCCTCTTCTGTTTTGTAATTCAGTTCCTGTGTAGCCAAGTTTACATTCCGTGTATTAGTGATATCTTATGATGTTTCTTTTTCTGTGTGACTTATTTCAGTTAGAATCATCATACCTGAATCCACTCATTATGCTGCTACGGGCCTGATGACATAGATTTCATTGCTGAGTGATACTGCATTGTACGTAAGTACCACAACTTCTTTATCCATTTTTCACTTTCTGCGATATTGAACTTGTACCGTAAACCAGGTTCTTGTAAACAGAGCCGTCCCAACCTTTGGGGTGGCTGTGTCTTTTTGATTTTAATTTCCCTAAGCTATAGGACCATAAGTGGAAGTGCCCTAGGCTCTGTTGCTTTGTTTTTTAGATGTTTCAGGAAACACCATACACTTCTCCCGAGTGGCTGTTGGCAATTTACATCCCGCCCATCAGCATAACAAGGCTCCCAGTTCTCCATGGCCTGTCCTGCCTTTCTGGATTTTACACTTTTTTCAGATGGCCCTTTTGACCGGGGGGAAGTGAGACTTCATTGTAGTGCAGATTTCCTTTGCAAGCTTGCTTGGTTGGCCAAAAAGTGCGTATGCGTTTTTTCCTGAATATATTCAGGAAAAAACGCATACGCCCTTTTTGGCCAAGTGCATCATTGTGGACGTTCTGCCTCTTTTCCTATGCTTTAAATGCAATTCCAGTCTACCTCCTGAAATCGGTTTCCTGCAATTCTGCCCCGCTTTCAAGTCCTCTTGGCAGCCTTACTTCAGTATATTTTTGGACGATAGCTGTCATTTATAACTCTGCAGGTTTGTGAATTACAGTGCCCCTGAGCTCCTTTCTTCAACTCGCTTTCTCGTGAGCTGGCCGCAACACCGCAGGAAGGCTTCAGGCCCTAATCTGGTTCCGGCACGGCACGCTGAGCCTTTGGTTAATTCCTCTTCCTGGTGGGAAATGAGAGTTAAATTTGCCCGTCCAGACACCTCCAGCTAGTCTCTCATTGGTTCTCCCTATTCCTGTTCATCTTCCGCAGAAATTGCAAACTGGGCCAAACAGGAGGTTAAAGGCACTGACTCTCCAAGTCGGGAGAGTGTTCGTAAAGCCTCTGGCATGTTGCACCCGAGTACCAGGGAACGAAAAGTGAGACACATTTGAATATGTTTCTCGATCACATGGTGGATCATACTCTGGGTTCCACATGCATGTTTTAGCTGAAGGAAGAATACCTTAAACCTGGAGAGTTGAGACCCGTGGAATGGGTACCATGCAATATGACTTCAAAGGTCTTCATTTGCTCACCGAACCTCACCAATCTTATGAGCCCCAAGTGTCCAGCCTTATGTGTCACCCAGCTCTGGGTGTAGATGTGGTAAATGCAGGTTGCATCAGAAGCCTTGAATGAATTACTTAAGTATTTCTCTCTATTTCACTGTCATTGTGTTTTGTTTAAGAAATTTATTTTTATTATGGGATTTACCTGATTTTCACTGCTTTAATGCCGCTGTACACACTCTTGATTCTCTTACAGAGATAAATAAATCCATAGGTTTTATGATTCTTACTAGTCAGGTATATTCCTAGGCGTTGAATATGGGGTGTTGAGTCCATTTCGTTGAGCAAGGAGTAGCTCTTGTCTATTCCATATTTGGCTTAAGGAACTTTATCTGTGCTCATTTCAATCTCTGGTTTTATGCAGCACCCCAACTCACCTTTCCCCTTAAGCAAGCATAAGTTGGTTTTCTAAATTTGAGACCCTGTTCTGTTTTGGAATTCAGTTCCTGTGTAGCCAAGTTTACATTCCGTGTATTAGTGATACCTTATGATGTTTCTTTTTCTGTGTGACTTATTTCAGTTAGATTCATCATACTTAGTCCACTCATTATGCTGCTACGGTCCTGATGACATAGATTTCATTGCTGAGTGATATTGCATTGTACGAAAGTACCACAACTTCTTTATCCATTTTTCACTTTCTGCGATATTGAACTTGTACCGTATATGAGGTTCTTGTAAACAGAGCCATCCCAAACTTTGGGGTGGCTGTGTCTTTTTGATTTTAATTGTCCTAAACTATAGTTCCATAAGTGAAAGTGCCCTAGGCTCTGTTGCTTTGTTTTTTAGATGTTTCAGGAAACACCAAACACTTCTCCAGAGTGGCTGTTGGCAATTTACATCCCACCCATCAGCATAACAAGGCTCCCAGTTCTCCATGGCCTGTCCTGCCTTTCTGGATTTTACACTTTTTTCAGATGGCCCTTTTGACCGGGGGGAAGTGAGAGTTCATTGTAGTGCAGATTTCCTTTGCAAGCTTGCTTGGTTGGCCAAAAAGGGCGTATGCGTTTTTTCCTGAATATATTCAGGAAAAAACGCATACGCCCTTTTTGGCCAAGTGCATCATTGTGGACGTTCTGCCTCTTTTCCTATGCTTTAAATGCAATTCCAGTCTACCTCCTGAAATCGGTTTCCTGCAATTCTGCCCCGCTTTCAAGTCCTCTTGGCAGCCTTACTTCAGTATATTTTTGGACGATAGCTGTCATTTATAACTCTGCAGGTTTGTGAATTACAGTGCCCCTGAGCTCCTTTCTTCAACTCGCTTTCTCGTGAGCTGGCCGCAACACCGCAGGATGGCTTCAGACCCTAATCTGGTTCCGGCACGGCCCGCTGAGCCTTTGGTTAATTCCTCTTCCTGGTGGGAAATGAGAGTTAAATTTGCCCGTCCAGACACCTCCAGCTAGTCTGTCATTGGTTCTGCCTATTCCTGTTCATCTTCCGCAGAAATTGCAAACTGGGCCAAACAGGAGGTTAAAGGCACTGACTCTCCAAGTCAGTGTTAGTAGTAAAGCGGGAGAGTGTTAGTAAAGCGTCTGGAATGTTGCACCCGAGTACCAGGGGACGAAAACTGAGACATATTGGAACACGTCTCCCGATCACACGGTTGATCATACTCTGGGTTCCACATGCATGTTTTAGCTGAAGGAAGAATACCTTAAACCTGGAGAGTTGAGACCCGTGGAATGGGTACCATGCAATATGACTTCAAAGGGTCTTCATTTGCTCACCGAAACTCTCCATATCTATCACTGCTGCGTTTATGCCCCTGTACACACGCTTGATTCTCTTTCGGAGACATAGCAATCCATAGGTTTTAAGATACTTCCTAGTCAGGTACACTCTTAGGCGTTTAATATGGGGTGTTGAGTCCATTTCCTTGAGCAAGGAGTAGCTCTTGTCTATTCCATACTTGGCTTAAGGAACTTTATCTGTGCTCATTTCAATCTCTGGTTTTATGCAACTCCCCAACTCACCTTTCCCCTTAAGCAAGCATAAGTTGGTTTTCTAAATTTGAGTCACTGTTCTGTTTTGCAATTCAGTTCCCGTGTAGCCACGTTTATATTCCGTGTATTAGTGATATCTTATGATGTTTCTTTTTCTGTGTGACTTATTTCAGTTAGAATCATCATACCTGAATCCACTCATTATGCTGCTACGGGACTGATGACATAGATTTCATTGCTGTGTGATATTGCATTGTACGTAAGTACCACCACTTCTTTATCCATTTTTCACTTTCTGCGATATTGAACTTGTACCGTAAACCAGGTTCTTGTAAACAGAGCCGTCCCAACCTTTGGGGTGGCTGTGTCTTTTGATTTTAATTTCCCTAAGCTATAGGACCATAAGTGGAAGTGCCCTACGCTCTGTTGCTTTGTTTTTTAGATGTTTCAGGAAACACCATACACTTCTCCGGAGTGGCTGTTGGCAAGTTACATCCTGCCCATCAGCATAACAAGGCTCCCAGTTCTCCATGGCCTGTCCTGCCTTTCTGGATTTTACACTTTTTTCAGATGGCCCTTTTGACCGGTGGGAAGTGAGACTTCATTGTAGTGCAGATTTCCTTTGCAAGCTTGCTTGGTTGGCCAAAAAGTGCGTATGCGTTTTTTCCTGAATATATTCAGGAAAAAACGCATACGCCCTTTTTGGCCAAGTGCATCATTGTGGACGTTCTGCCTCTTTTCCTATGCTTTAAATGCAATTCCAGTCTACCTCCTGAAATCGGTTTCCTGCAATTCTGCCCCGCTTTCAAGTCCTCTTGGCAGCCTTACTTCAGTATATTTTTGGACGATAGCTGTCATTTATAACTCTGCAGGTTTGTGAATTACAGTGCCCCTGAGCTCCTTTCTTCAACTCGCTTTCTCGTGAGCTGGCCGCAACCCCGCAGGATGGCTTCAGGCCCTAATCTGGTTCCGGCACGGCACGCTGAGCCTTTGGTTAATTCCTCTTCCTGGTGGGAAATGAGAGTTAAATTTGCCCGTCCAGACACCTCCAGCTAGTCTCTCATTGGTTCTCCCTATTCCTGTTCATCTTCCGCAGAAATTGCAAACTGGGCCAAACAGGAGGTTAAAGGCACTGACTCTCCAAGTCGGGAGAGTGTTAGTAAAGCGTCTGGAATGTTGCACCCGAGTACCAGGGGACGAAAACTGAGACATATTGGAACACGTCTCCCGATCACACGGTTGATCATACTCTGGGTTCCACATGCATGTTTTAGCTGAAGGAAGAATACCTTAAACCTGGAGAGTTGAGACCCGTGGAATGGGTACCATGCAATATGACTTCAAAGGGTCTTCATTTGCTCACCGAACCTCTCCAATCCTATCACTGCTGCGTTTATGCCCCTGTACACACACTTGATTCTCTTTCAGAGACATAGCAATCCATAGGTTTTAAGATACTTCCTAGTCAGGTACACTCTTAGGCATTTAATATGGGGTGTTGAGTCCATTTCGTTGAGCAAGGAGTAGCTCTTGTCTATTCCATATTTGGCTTAAGGAACTTTATCTGTGCTCATTTCAATCTCTGGTTTTATGCAGCACCCCAACTCACCTTTCCCCTTAAGCAAGCATAAGTTGGGTTTCTAAATTAGAGACCCTGTTCTGTTTTGTAATTCAGTTCCTGTGTAGCCAAGTTTACATTCCGTGTATTAGTGATATCTTATGATGTTTCTTTTTCTGTGTGACTTATTTCAGTTAGAATCATCGTACCTGAATCCACTCATTATGCTGCTACGGGCCTGATGACATAGATTTCATTGCTGAGTGATATTGCATTGTACGTAAGTACCACAACTTCTTTATCCATTTTTCACTTTCTGCGATATTGAACTTGTACCGTAAACCAGGTTCTTGTAAACAGAGCCGTCCCAACCTTTGGGGTGGCTGTGTCTTTTGATTTTAATTTCCCTAAGCTATAGGACCATAAGTGGAAGTGCCCTAGGCTCTGTTGCTTTGTTTTTTAGATGTTTCAGGAAACACCATACACTTCTCCCGAGTGGCTGTTGGCAATTGACATCCCGCCCATCAGCATAACAAGGCTCCCAGTTCTCCATGGCCTGTCCTGCCTTTCTGGATTTTACACTTTTTTCAGATGGCCCTTTTGACCGGTGGGAAGTGAGACTTCATTGTAGTGCAGATTTCCTTTGCAAGCTTGCTTGGTTGGCCAAAAAGGGCGTATGCGTTTTATCCTGAATATATTCAGGAAAAAACGCATACGCCCTTTTTGGCCAAGTGCATCATTGTGGACGTTCTGCCTCTTTTCCTATGCTTTAAATGCAATTCCAGTCTACCTCCTGAAATCGGTTTCCTGCAATTCTGCCCCGCTTTCAAGTCCTCTTGGCAGCCTTACTTCAGTATATTTTTGGACGATAGCTGTCATTTATAACTCTGCAGGTTTGTGAATTACAGTGCCCCTGAGCTCCTTTCTTCAACTCGCTTTCTCGTGAGCTGGCCGCAACCCCGCAGGATTGCTTCAGGCCCTAATGTGGTTCCGGCACGGCACGCTGAGCCTTTGGTTAATTCCTCTTCCTGGTGGGAAATGAGAGTTAAATTTGCCCGTCCAGACACCTCCAGCTAGTCTCTCATTGGTTCTCCCTATTCCTGTTCATCTTCCGCAGAAATTGCAAACTGGGCCAAACAGGAGGTTAAAGGCACTGACTCTCCAAGTCGGGAGAGTGTTAGTAAAGCGTCTGGAATGTTGCACCCGAGTACCTGGGGACGAAACCTGAGACATACTTGAACACGTCTCCCGATCACACGGTTGATTATACTCAGGGTTCCACATGCATGTTTTAGCTGAAGGAAGAATACCTTAAACCTGGAGAGTTGAGACCCGTGGAATGGGTACCATGCAATATGACTTCAAAGGGTCTTCATTTGCTCACCGAACCTCTCCAATCCTATCACTGCTGCGTTTATGCCCCTGTACACACGCTTGATTCTCTTTCGGAGACATAGCAATCCATAGGTTTTAAGATACTTCCTAGTCAGGTATATTTTTATGTGTTTAATATGGGGTGTTGAATCCATTTCGTTGAGCAAGGAGTAGCTCTTGTTTATTACATATTTGGCTTAAGGAACTTTATCTGTGCTCATTTCAATCTCTGGTTTTATGCGGCACCCCAACTCACCTTTCCCCTTAAGCAAGCATAAGTTGGTTTTCTAAATTTGAGACCCTCTTCTGTTTTGTAATTCAGTTCCTGTGTAGCCAAGTTTACATTCCGTGTATTAGTGATATCTTATGATGTTTCTTTTTCTGTGTGACTTATTTCAGTTAGAATCATCATACCTGAATCCACTCATTATGCTGCTACGGGCCTGATGACATAGATTTCATTGCTGAGTGATACTGCATTGTACGTAAGTACCACAACTTCTTTATCCATTTTTCACTTTCTGCGATATTGAACTTGTACCGTAAACCAGGTTCTTGTAAACAGAGCCGTCCCAACCTTTGGGGTGGCTGTGTCTTTTTGATTTTAATTTCCCTAAGCTATAGGACCATAAGTGGAAGTGCCCTAGGCTCTGTTGCTTTGTTTTTTAGATGTTTCAGGAAACACCATACACTTCTCCCGAGTGGCTGTTGGCAATTTACATCCCGCCCATCAGCATAACAAGGCTCCCAGTTCTCCATGGCCTGTCCTGCCTTTCTGGATTTTACACTTTTTTCAGATGGCCCTTTTGACCGGGGGGAAGTGAGACTTCATTGTAGTGCAGATTTCCTTTGCAAGCTTGCTTGGTTGGCCAAAAAGTGCGTATGCGTTTTTTCCTGAATATATTCAGGAAAAAACGCATACGCCCTTTTTGGCCAAGTGCATCATTGTGGACGTTCTGCCTCTTTTCCTATGCTTTAAATGCAATTCCAGTCTACCTCCTGAAATCGGTTTCCTGCAATTCTGCCCCGCTTTCAAGTCCTCTTGGCAGCCTTACTTCAGTATATTTTTGGACGATAGCTGTCATTTATAACTCTGCAGGTTTGTGAATTACAGTGCCCCTGAGCTCCTTTCTTCAACTCGCTTTCTCGTGAGCTGGCCGCAACACCGCAGGAAGGCTTCAGGCCCTAATCTGGTTCCGGCACGGCACGCTGAGCCTTTGGTTAATTCCTCTTCCTGGTGGGAAATGAGAGTTAAATTTGCCCGTCCAGACACCTCCAGCTAGTCTCTCATTGGTTCTCCCTATTCCTGTTCATCTTCCGCAGAAATTGCAAACTGGGCCAAACAGGAGGTTAAAGGCACTGACTCTCCAAGTCGGGAGAGTGTTCGTAAAGCCTCTGGCATGTTGCACCCGAGTACCAGGGAACGAAAAGTGAGACACATTTGAATATGTTTCTCGATCACATGGTGGATCATACTCTGGGTTCCACATGCATGTTTTAGCTGAAGGAAGAATACCTTAAACCTGGAGAGTTGAGACCCGTGGAATGGGTACCATGCAATATGACTTCAAAGGTCTTCATTTGCTCACCGAACCTCACCAATCTTATGAGCCCCAAGTGTCCAGCCTTATGTGTCACCCAGCTCTGGGTGTAGATGTGGTAAATGCAGGTTGCATCAGAAGCCTTGAATGAATTACTTAAGTATTTCTCTCTATTTCACTGTCATTGTGTTTTGTTTAAGAAATTTATTTTTATTATGGGATTTACCTGATTTTCACTGCTTTAATGCCGCTGTACACACTCTTGATTCTCTTACAGAGATAAATAAATCCATAGGTTTTATGATTCTTACTAGTCAGGTATATTCCTAGGCGTTGAATATGGGGTGTTGAGTCCATTTCGTTGAGCAAGGAGTAGCTCTTGTCTATTCCATATTTGGCTTAAGGAACTTTATCTGTGCTCATTTCAATCTCTGGTTTTATGCAGCACCCCAACTCACCTTTCCCCTTAAGCAAGCATAAGTTGGTTTTCTAAATTTGAGACCCTGTTCTGTTTTGGAATTCAGTTCCTGTGTAGCCAAGTTTACATTCCGTGTATTAGTGATACCTTATGAAGTTTCTTTTTCTGTGTGACTTATTTCAGTTAGATTCATCGTACTTAGTCCACTCATTATGCTGCTACGGTCCTGATGACATAGATTTCATTGCTGAGTGATATTGCATTGTACGAAAGTACCACAACTTCTTTATCCATTTTTCACTTTCTGCGATATTGAACTTGTACCGTATATGAGGTTCTTGTAAACAGAGCCATCCCAAACTTTGGGGTGGCTGTGTCTTTTTGATTTTAATTGTCCTAAACTATAGTTCCATAAGTGAAAGTGCCCTAGGCTCTGTTGCTTTGTTTTTTAGATGTTTCAGGAAACACCAAACACTTCTCCAGAGTGGCTGTTGGCAATTTACATCCCACCCATCAGCATAACAAGGCTCCCAGTTCTCCATGGCCTGTCCTGCCTTTCTGGATTTTACACTTTTTTCAGATGGCCCTTTTGACCGGGGGGAAGTGAGACTTCATTGTAGTGCAGATTTCCTTTGCAAGCTTGCTTGGTTGGCCAAAAAGGGCGTATGCGTTTTTTCCTGAATATATTCAGGAAAAAACGCATACGCCCTTTTTGGCCAAGTGCATCATTGTGGACGTTCTGCCTCTTTTCCTATGCTTTAAATGCAATTCCAGTCTACCTCCTGAAATCGGTTTCCTGCAATTCTGCCCCGCTTTCAAGTCCTCTTGGCAGCCTTACTTCAGTATATTTTTGGACGATAGCTGTCATTTATAACTCTGCAGGTTTGTGAATTACAGTGCCCCTGAGCTCCTTTCTTCAACTCGCTTTCTCGTGAGCTGGCCGCAACACCACAGGATGGCTTCAGGCCCTAATCTGGTTGCGGCACGGCACACTGAGCCTTTGGTTAATTCCTCTTCCTGGTGGGAAATGAGAGTTAAATTTGCCCGTCCAGACACCTCCAGCTAGTCTGTCATTGGTTCTCCCTATTCCTGTTCATCTTCCGCAGAAATTGCAAACTGGGCCAAACAGGAGGTTAAAGGCGCTGACTCTCCAAGTCGGGAGAGTGTTAGTAAAGCGTCTGGAATGTTGCACCCGAGTACCAGGGGACGAAAACTGAGACATATTTGAACACGTCTCCCGATCACACGGTTGATTATACTCTGGGTTCCACATGCATGTTTTAGCTGAAGGAAGAATACCTTAAACCTGGAGAGTTGAGACCCGTGGAATGGGTACCATGCAATATGACTTCAAAGGGTCTTCATTTGCTCACCGAACTTCTCCAATCCTATCACTGCTGCGTTTATGCCCCTGTACACACGCTTGATTCTCTTTCGGAGACATAGCAATCCATAGGTTTTAAGATACTTCCTAGTCAGGTATATTCTTAGGCGTTTAATATGGGGTGTTGAATCCATTTCGTTGAGCAAGGAGTAGCTCTTGTCTATTCCATATTTGGCTTAAGGAACTTTATCTGTGCTCATTTCAATCTCTGGTTTTATGCAGCACCCCAACTCACCTTTCCCCTTAAGCAAGCATAAGTTGGTTTTCTAAATTTGAGACCCTGTTCTGTTTTGGAATTCAGTTCCTATGTAGCCAAGTTTACATTCCGTGTATTAGTGATATCTTATGATGTTTCTTTTTCTGTGTGACTTATTTCAGTTAGAATCATCATACCTGAATCCACTCACTATGCTGCTACGGGCCTGATGACATAGATTTCATTGCTGAGTGATACTGCATTGTACGTAAGTACCACAACTTCTTTATCCATTTTTCACTTTCTGCGATAGTGAACTTGTACTGTAAACCAGGTTCTTGTAAACAGAGCCGTCCCAACCTTTGGGGTGGCTGTGTCTTTTTTATTTTAATTTCCCTAAGCTATAGGACCATAAGTGGAAGTGCCCTAGGCTCTGTTGCTTTGTTTTTTAGATGTTTCAGGAAACACCATACACTTCTCCCGAGTGGCTGTTGGCAATTTACATCCCGCCCATCAGCATAACAAGGCTCCCAGTTCTCCATGGCCTGTCCTGCCTTTCTGGATTTTACACTTTTTTCAGATGGCCCTTTTGACCGGGGGGAAGTGAGACTTCATTGTAGTGCAGATTTCCTTTGCAAGCTTGCTTGGTTGGCCAAAAAGGGCGTATGCGTTTTTTCCTGAATATATTCAGGAAAAAACGCATACGCCCTTTTTGGCCAAGTGCATCATTGTGGACGTTCTGCCTCTTTTCCTATGCTTTAAATGCAATTCCAGTCTACCTCCTGAAATCGGTTTCCTGCAATTCTGCCCCGCTTTCAAGTCCTCTTGGCAGCCTTACTTCAGTATATTTTTGGACGATAGCTGTCATTTATAACTCTGCAGGTTTGTGAATTACAGTGCCCCTGAACTCCTTTCTTCAACTCGCTTTCTCGTGAGCTGGCCGCAACCCCGCAGGATTGCTTCAGGCCCTAATCTGGTTCCGGCACGGCACGCTGAGCCTTTGGTTAATTCCTCTTCCTGGTGCGAAATGAGAGTTAAATTTGCCCATCCAGACACCTCCATCTAGTCTGTCATTGGTTCTCCCTATTCCTGATCATCTTCCGCAGAAATTGCAAACTGGGCCAAACAGGAGGTTAAAGGCACTGACTCTCCAAGTCGGGAGAGTGTTAGTAAAGCGTCTGGAATGTTGCACCCGAGTACCAGGGGACGAAAACTGACACATATTGGAACACGTCTCCCGATCACACGGTTGATCATACTCTGGGTTCCACATGCATGTTTTAGCTGAAGGAAGAATACCTTAAACCTGGAGAGTTGAGACCCGTGGAATGGGTACCATGCAATATGACTTCAAAGGGTCTTCATTTGCTCACCGAACTTCTCCAATCCTATCACTGCTGCGTTTATGCCCCTGTACACACGCTTGATTCTCTTTCGGAGACATAGCAATCCATAGGTTTTAAGATACCTCCTAGTCAGGTACACTCTTAGGCATTTAATATGGGGTGTTGAGTCCATTTCGTTGAGCAAGGAGTAGCTCTTGTCTATTCCATATTTGGCTTAAGGAACTTTATCTGTGCTCATTTCAATCTCTGGTTTTATGCAGCACCCCAACTCACCTTTCCCCTTAAGGAAGCATAAGTTGGTTTTCTAAATTTGAGACCCTGTTCTGTTTTGGAATTCAGTTCCTATGTAGCCAAGCTTACATTCCGTGTATTAGTGATATCTTATGATGTTTCTTTTTCTGTGTGACTTATTTCAGTTAGAATCATCATACCTGAATCCACTATTATGCTGCTACGGGCCTGATGACATAGATTTCCTTGCTGAGTGATATTGCATTGTACGTAAGTACCACAACTTCTTTATCCATTTTTCACTTTCTGCGATATTGAACTTGTACCTTAAACCAGGTTCTTGTAAACAGAGCCGTGCCAAACTTTGGGGTGGCTGTGTCTTTTTGATTTTAATTTCCCTAAGCTATAGGACCATAAGTGGAAGTGCCCTAGGCTCTGTTGCTTTGTTTTTTAGATGCTTCAGGAAACACCATACACTTCTCCAGAGTGGCTGTTGGCAATTTACATCCCGCCCATCAGCATAAAAAGGCTCCCAGTTCTCCATGGCCTGTCCTGCCTTTCTGGATTTTACACTTTTTTCAGATGGCCCTTTTGACCGGGGGGAAGTGAGACTTCATTGTAGTGCCCATTTCCTTTGCAAGCTTGCTTGGTTGGCCAAAAAGGGCGTATGCGTTTTTTCCTGAATATATTCAGGAAAAAACGCATACGCCCTTTTTGTCCAAGTGCATCATTGTGGACGTTCTGCCTCTTTTCCTATGCTTTAAATGCAATTCCAGTCTACCTCCTGAAATCGGTTTCCTGCAATTCTGCCCCGCTTTCAATCCTCTTGGCAGCCTTACTTCAGTATATTTTTGGACGATAGCTGTCATTTATAACTCTGCAGGTTTGTGAATTACAGTGCCCCTGAGCTCCTTTCTTCAACTCGCTCTCTCGTGAGCTGGCCGCAACACCGCAGGATGGCTTCAGGCCCTAATCTGGTTCCGGCACGGCACGCTGAGCCTTTGGTTAATTCCTCTTCCTGGTGGGAAATGAGAGTTAAATTTGCCCGTCCAGACACCTCCATCTAGTCTCTCATTGGTTCTCCCTATTCCTGTTCATCTTCCGCAGAAATTGCAAACTGGGCCAAACAGGAGGTTAAAGGCACTGACTCTCCAAGTCGGGAGAGTGTTAGTAAAGCGTCTGGAATGTTGCACCCGAGTACCAGGGGACGAAAACTGAGACATATTTGAACACGTCTCCCGATCACACGGTTGATCATACTCTGCGTTCCACATGCATGTTTTAGCTGAAGGAAGAATACCTTAAACCTGGAGAGTTGAGACCCGTGGAATGGGTAACATGCAATATGATTTCAAAGGGTCTTCATTTGCTCACCGAACCTCTCCAGTCCTATCACTGCTGCGTTTATGCCCCTGTACACATGCTTGATTCTCTTTCGGAGACATAGCAATCCATAGGTTTTAAGATACTTCCTAGTCAGGTACATTCTCAGGCGTTTAATATGGGGTGTTGAGTCCATTTCCTTGAGCAAGGAGTAGCTCTTGTCTATTCCATACTTGGCTTAAGGAACTTTATCTGTGCACATTTCAATCTCTGGTTTTATGCAGCACCCCAACTCACCTTTCCCCTTAAGCAAGCATAAGTTGGTTTTCTAAATTTGAGACCCTGTTCTGTTTTGCAATTCAGTTCCTGTGTAGCCAAGTTTTCATTCCGTGTATTAGTGATATCTTATGATGTTTCTTTTTCTGTGTGACTTATTTCAGTTAGAATCATCATACCTGAATCCACTCACTATGCTGCTACGGGCCTGATGACATAGATTTCATTGCTGAGTGATACTGCATTGTACGTAAGTACCACAACTTCTTTATCCATTTTTCACTTTCTGCGATATTGAACTTGTACCGTAAACCAGGTTCTTGTAAACAGAGCCGTCCCAACCTTTGGGGTGGCTGTGTCTTTTTGATTTTAATTTCCCTAAGCTATAGGACCATAAGTGGAAGTGCCCTAGGCTCTGTTGCTTTGTTTTTTAGATGTTTCAGGAAACACCATACAGTTCTCTCGAGTGGCTGTTGGCAATTTACATCCCGCCCATCAGCATAACAAGGCTCCCAGTTCTCCATGGCCTATCCTGTGTTTCTGGATTTTACACTTTTTTCAGATGGCCCTTTTGACCGGGGGGAAGTGAGACTTCATTGTAGTGCCCATTTCCTTTGCAAGCTTGCTTGGTTGGCCAAAAAGGGCGTATGCGTTTTTTCCTGAATATATTCAGGAAAAAACGCATACGCCCTTTTTGGCCAAGTGCATCATTGTGGACGTTCTGCCTCTTTTCCTATGCTTTAAATGCAATTCCAGTCTACCTCCTGAAATCGGTTTCCTGCAATTCTGCCCCGCTTTCAAGTCCTCTTGGCAGCCTTACTTCAGTATATTTTTGGATGATAGCTGTCATTTATAACTCTGCAGGTTTGTGAATTACAGTGCCCCTGAGCTCCTTTCTTCAACTCGCTTTCTCGTGAGCTGGCCGCAACACCGCAGGATGGCTTCAGGCCCTAATCTGGTTCCGGCACGGCACGCTGAGCCTTTGGTTAATTCCTCTTCCTGGTGGGAAATGAGAGTTAAATTTGCCCGTCCAGACACCTCCAGCTAGTCTGTCATTGGTTCTCCCTATTCCTGTTCATCTTCCGCAGAAATTGCAAACTGGGCCAAACAGGAGGTTAAAGGCACTGACTCTCCAAGTCGGGAGAGTGTTAGTAAAGCGTCTGGAATGTTGCACCCGAGTACCTGGGGACGAAAACTGAGACATACTTGAACACGTCTCCCGATCACACGGTTGATCATACTCAGGGTTCCACATGCATGTTTTAGCTGAAGGAAGAATACCTTAAACCTGGAGAGTTGAGACCCGTGGAATGGGTACCATGCAATATGACTTCAAAGGGTCTTCATTTGCTCACCGAACCTCTCCAATCCTATCACTGCTGCGTTTATGCCCCTGTACACACGCTTGATTCTCTTTCGGAGACATAGCAATCCATAGGTTTTAAGATAGTTCCTAGTCAGGTACACTCTTAGGCATTTAATATGGGGTGTTGAGTCCATTTCGTTGAGCAAGGAGTAGCTCTTGTCTATTCCATATTTGGCTTAAGGAACTTTATCTGTGCTCATTTCAATCTCTGGTTTTATGCAGCACCCCAACTCACCTTTCCCCTTAAGCAAGCATAAGTTGGTTTTCTAAATTTGAGACCCTGTTCTGTTTTGGAATTCAGTTCCTATGTAGCCAAGTTTACATTCCGTGTATTAGTGATATCTTATGATGTTTCTTTTTCTGTGTGACTTATTTCAGTTAGAATCATCATACCTGAATCCACTCACTATGCTGCTACGGGCCTGATGACATAGATTTCCTTGCTCAGTGATACTGCATTGTACGTAAGTACCACAACTTCTTTATCCATTTTTCACTTTCTGCAATATTGAACTTGTACCGTAAACAAGGTTCTTGTAAACAGAGCCGTCCCAACCTTTGGGGTGGCTGTGTCTTTTTGATTTTAATTTCCCTAAGCTATAGGACCATAAGTGGAAGTGCCCTAGGCTCTGTTGCTTTGTTTTTTAGATGTTTCAGGAAACACCATACACTTCTCCCGAGTGGCTGTTGGCAATTGACATCCCGCCCATCAGCATAACAAGGCTCCCAGTTCTCCATGGCCTGTCCTGCCTTTCTGGATTTTACACTTTTTTCAGATGGCCCTTTTGACCGGTGGGAAGTGAGACTTCATTGTAGTGCAGATTTCCTTTGCAAGCTTGCTTGGTTGGCCAAAAAGGGCGTATGCGTTTTATCCTGAATATATTCAGGAAAAAACGCATACGCCCTTTTTGGCCAAGTGCATCATTGTGGACGTTCTGCCTCTTTTCCTATGCTTTAAATGCAATTCCAGTCTACCTCCTGAAATCGGTTTCCTGCAATTCTGCCCCGCTTTCAAGTCCTCTTGGCAGCCTTACTTCAGTATATTTTTGGACGATAGCTGTCATTTATAACTCTGCAGGTTTGTGAATTACAGTGCCCCTGAGCTCCTTTCTTCAACTCGCTTTCTCGTGAGCTGGCCGCAACCCCGCAGGATGGCTTCAGGCCCTAATCTGGTTCCGGCACGGCACGCTGAGCCTTTGGTTAATTCCTCTTCCTGGTGGGAAATGAGAGTTAAATTTGCCCGTCCAGACACCTCCAGCTAGTCTCTCATTGGTTCTCCCTATTCCTGTTCATCTTCCGCAGAAATTGCAAACTGGGCCAAACAGGAGGTTAAAGGCACTGACTCTCCAAGTCGGGAGAGTGTTAGTAAAGCGTCTGGAATGTTGCACCCGAGTACCAGGGGACGAAAACTGAGACATATTGGAACACGTCTCCCGATCACACGGTTGATCATACTCTGGGTTCCACATGCATGTTTTAGCTGAAGGAAGAATACCTTAAACCTGGAGAGTTGAGACCCGTGGAATGGGTACCATGCAATATGACTTCAAAGGGTCTTCATTTGCCCACCGAACCTCTCCAATCCTATCACTGCTGCGTTTATGCCCCTGTACACACACTTGATTCTCTTTCAGAGACATAGCAATCCATAGGTTTTAAGATACTTCCTAGTCAGGTACACTCTTAGGCATTTAATATGGGGTGTTGAGTCCATTTCGTTGAGCAAGGAGTAGCTCTTGTCTATTCCATATTTGGCTTAAGGAACTTTATCTGTGCTCATTTCAATCTCTGGTTTTATGCAGCACCCCAACTCACCTTTCCCCTTAAGCAAGCATAAGTTGGGTTTCTAGATTAGAGACCCTGTTCTGTTTTGTAATTCAGTTCCTGTGTAGCCAAGTTTACATTCCATGTATTAGTGATATCTTATGATGTTTCTTTTCCTGTGTGACTTATTTCAGTTAGAATCATCGTACCTGAATCCACTCATTATGCTGCTACGGGCCTGATGACATAGATTTCATTGCTGAGTGATACTGCATTGTACGTAAGTACCACAACTTCTTTATCCATTTTTCACTTTCTGCGATATTGAACTTGTACCGTAAACCAGGTTCTTGTAAACAGAGCCGTCCCAACCTTTGGGGTGGCGGTGTCTTTTTGATTTTAATTTCCCTAAGCTATAGGACCATAAGTGGAAGTGCCCTAGGCTCTGTTGCTTTGTTTTTTAGATGTTTCAGGAAACACCATACACTTCTCCCGAGTGGCTGTTGGCAATTGACATCCCGCCCATCAGCATAACAAGGCTCCCAGTTCTCCATGGCCTGTCCTGCCTTTCTGGATTTTACACTTTTTTCAGATGGCCCTTTTGACCGGGGAGAAGTGAGACTTCATTGTAGTGCACATTATCTTTGCAAGCTTGCTTGGTTGGCCAAAAAGAGCGTATGCGTTTTTTCCTGAATATATTCAGGAAAAAACGCATACGCCCTTTTTGGCCAAGTGCATCATTGTGGACGTTCTGCCTCTTTTCCTATGCTTTAAATGCAATTCCAGTCTACCTCCTGAAATCGGTTTCCTGCAATTCTGCCCCGCTTTCAAGTCCTCTTGGCAGCCTTACTTCAGTATATTTTTGGACGATAGCTGTCATTTATAACTCTGCAGGTTTGTGAATTACAGTGCCCCTGAGCTCCTTTCTTCAAGTCGCTTTCTCGTGAGCTGGCCGCAACACCGCAGGAAGGCTTCAGGCCCTAATCTGGTTCCGGCACGGCACGCTGAGCCTTTGGTTAATTCCTCTTCCTGGTGGGAAATGAGAGTTAAATTTGCCCGTCCAGACACCTCCAGCTAGTCTCTCATTGGTTCTCCCTATTCCTGTTCATCTTCCGCAGAAATTGCAAACTGGGCCAAACAGGAGGTTAAAGGCACTGACTCTCCAAGTCGGGAGAGTGTTCGTAAAGCCTCTGGCATGTTGCACCCGAGTACCAGGGAACGAAAAGTGAGACACATTTGAATATGTTTCTCGATCCCATGGTGGATCATACTCTGGGTTCCACATGCATGTTTTAGCTGAAGGAAGAATACCTTAAACCTGGAGAGTTGAGACCCGTGGAATGGGTACCATGCAATATGACTTCAAAGGTCTTCATTTGCTCACCGAACCTCACCAATCTTATGAGCCCCAAGTGTCCAGCCTTATGTGTCACCCAGCTCTGGGTGTAGATGTGGTAAATGCAGGTTGCATCAGAAGCCTTGAATGAATTACTTAAGTATTTCTCTCTATTTCACTGTCATTGTGTTTTGTTTAAGAAATTTATTTTTATTATGGGATTTACCTGATTTTCACTGCTTTAATGCCGCTGTACACACTCTTGATTCTCTTACAGAGATAAATAAATCCATAGGTTTTATGATTCTTACTAGTCAGGTATATTCCTAGGCGTTGAATATGGGGTGTTGAGTCCATTTCGTTGAGCAAGGAGTAGCTCTTGTCTATTCCATATTTGGCTTAAGGAACTTTATCTGTGCTCATTTCAATCTCTGGTTTTATGCAGCACCCCAACTCACCTTTCCCCTTAAGCAAGCATAAGTTGGTTTTCTAAATTTGAGACCCTGTTCTGTTTTGGAATTCAGTTCCTGTGTAGCCAAGTTTACATTCCGTGTATTAGTGATACCTTATGATGTTTCTTTTTCTGTGTGACTTATTTCAGTTAGATTCATCGTACTTAGTCCACTCATTATGCTGCTACGGTCCTGATGACATAGATTTCATTGCTGAGTGATATTGCATTGTACGAAAGTACCACAACTTCTTTATCCATTTTTCACTTTCTGCGATATTGAACTTGTACCGTATATGAGGTTCTTGTAAACAGAGCCATCCCAAACTTTGGGGTGGCTGTGTCTTTTTGATTTTAATTGTCCTAAACTATAGTTCCATAAGTGAAAGTGCCCTAGGCTCTGTTGCTTTGTTTTTTAGATGTTTCAGGAAACACCAAACACTTCTCCAGAGTGGCTGTTGGCAATTTACATCCCACCCATCAGCATAACAAGGCTCCCAGTTCTCCATGGCCTGTCCTGCCTTTCTGGATTTTACACTTTTTTCAGATGGCCCTTTTGACCGGGGGGAAGTGAGACTTCATTGTAGTGCAGATTTCCTTTGCAAGCTTGCTTGGTTGGCCAAAAAGGGCGTATGCGTTTTTTCCTGAATATATTCAGGAAAAAACGCATACGCCCTTTTTGGCCAAGTGCATCATTGTGGACGTTCTGCCTCTTTTCCTATGCTTTAAATGCAATTCCAGTCTACCTCCTGAAATCGGTTTCCTGCAATTCTGCCCCGCTTTCAAGTCCTCTTGGCAGCCTTACTTCAGTATATTTTTGGACGATAGCTGTCATTTATAACTCTGCAGGTTTGTGAATTACAGTGCCCCTGAGCTCCTTTCTTCAACTCGCTTTCTCGTGAGCTGGCCGCAACACCACAGGATGGCTTCAGGCCCTAATCTGGTTGCGGCACGGCACACTGAGCCTTTGGTTAATTCCTCTTCCTGGTGGGAAATGAGAGTTAAATTTGCCCGTCCAGACACCTCCAGCTAGTCTGTCATTGGTTCTCCCTATTCCTGTTCATCTTCCGCAGAAATTGCAAACTGGGCCAAACAGGAGGTTAAAGGCGCTGACTCTCCAAGTCGGGAGAGTGTTAGTAAAGCGTCTGGAATGTTGCACCCGAGTACCAGGGGACGAAAACTGAGACATATTTGAACACGTCTCCCGATCACACGGTTGATTATACTCTGGGTTCCACATGCATGTTTTAGCTGAAGGAAGAATACCTTAAACCTGGAGAGTTGAGACCCGTGGAATGGGTACCATGCAATATGACTTCAAAGGGTCTTCATTTGCTCACCGAACTTCTCCAATCCTATCACTGCTGCGTTTATGCCCCTGTACACACGCTTGATTCTCTTTCGGAGACATAGCAATCCATAGGTTTTAAGATACTTCCTAGTCAGGTATATTCTTAGGCGTTTAATATGGGGTGTTGAATCCATTTCGTTGAGCAAGGAGTAGCTCTTGTCTATTCCATATTTGGCTTAAGGAACTTTATCTGTGCTCATTTCAATCTCTGGTTTTATGCAGCACCCCAACTCACCTTTCCCCTTAAGCAAGCATAAGTTGGTTTTCTAAATTTGAGACCCTGTTCTGTTTTGGAATTCAGTTCCTATGTAGCCAAGTTTACATTCCGTGTATTAGTGATATCTTATGATGTTTCTTTTTCTGTGTGACTTATTTCAGTTAGAATCATCATACCTGAATCCACTCACTATGCTGCTACGGGCCTGATGACATAGATTTCATTGCTGAGTGATACTGCATTGTACGTAAGTACCACAACTTCTTTATCCATTTTTCACTTTCTGCGATAGTGAACTTGTACTGTAAACCAGGTTCTTGTAAACAGAGCCGTCCCAACCTTTGGGGTGGCTGTGTCTTTTTTATTTTAATTTCCCTAAGCTATAGGACCATAAGTGGAAGTGCCCTAGGCTCTGTTGCTTTGTTTTTTAGATGTTTCAGGAAACACCATACACTTCTCCCGAGTGGCTGTTGGCAATTTACATCCCGCCCATCAGCATAACAAGGCTCCCAGTTCTCCATGGCCTGTCCTGCCTTTCTGGATTTTACACTTTTTTCAGATGGCCCTTTTGACCGGGGGGAAGTGAGACTTCATTGTAGTGCAGATTTCCTTTGCAAGCTTGCTTGGTTGGCCAAAAAGGGCGTATGCGTTTTTTCCTGAATATATTCAGGAAAAAACGCATACGCCCTTTTTGGCCAAGTGCATCATTGTGGACGTTCTGCCTCTTTTCCTATGCTTTAAATGCAATTCCAGTCTACCTCCTGAAATCGGTTTCCTGCAATTCTGCCCCGCTTTCAAGTCCTCTTGGCAGCCTTACTTCAGTATATTTTTGGACGATAGCTGTCATTTATAACTCTGCAGGTTTGTGAATTACAGTGCCCCTGAACTCCTTTCTTCAACTCGCTTTCTCGTGAGCTGGCCGCAACCCCGCAGGATTGCTTCAGGCCCTAATCTGGTTCCGGCACGGCACGCTGAGCCTTTGGTTAATTCCTCTTCCTGGTGCGAAATGAGAGTTAAATTTGCCCATCCAGACACCTCCATCTAGTCTGTCATTGGTTCTCCCTATTCCTGATCATCTTCCGCAGAAATTGCAAACTGGGCCAAACAGGAGGTTAAAGGCACTGACTCTCCAAGTCGGGAGAGTGTTAGTAAAGCGTCTGGAATGTTGCACCCGAGTACCAGGGGACGAAAACTGACACATATTGGAACACGTCTCCCGATCACACGGTTGATCATACTCTGGGTTCCACATGCATGTTTTAGCTGAAGGAAGAATACCTTAAACCTGGAGAGTTGAGACCCGTGGAATGGGTACCATGCAATATGACTTCAAAGGGTCTTCATTTGCTCACCGAACTTCTCCAATCCTATCACTGCTGCGTTTATGCCCCTGTACACACGCTTGATTCTCTTTCGGAGACATAGCAATCCATAGGTTTTAAGATACCTCCTAGTCAGGTACACTCTTAGGCATTTAATATGGGGTGTTGAGTCCATTTCGTTGAGCAAGGAGTAGCTCTTGTCTATTCCATATTTGGCTTAAGGAACTTTATCTGTGCTCATTTCAATCTCTGGTTTTATGCAGCACCCCAACTCACCTTTCCCCTTAAGGAAGCATAAGTTGGTTTTCTAAATTTGAGACCCTGTTCTGTTTTGGAATTCAGTTCCTATGTAGCCAAGCTTACATTCCGTGTATTAGTGATATCTTATGATGTTTCTTTTTCTGTGTGACTTATTTCAGTTAGAATCATCATACCTGAATCCACTATTATGCTGCTACGGGCCTGATGACATAGATTTCCTTGCTGAGTGATATTGCATTGTACGTAAGTACCACAACTTCTTTATCCATTTTTCACTTTCTGCGATATTGAACTAGTACCTTAAACCAGGTTCTTGTAAACAGAGCCGTGCCAAACTTTGGGGTGGCTGTGTCTTTTTGATTTTAATTTCCCTAAACTATAGGACCATAAGTGGAAGTGCCCTAGGCTCTGTTGCTTTGTTTTTTAGATGCTTCAGGAAACACCATACACTTCTCCAGAGTGGCTGTTGGCAATTTACATCCCGCCCATCAGCATAAAAAGGCTCCCAGTTCTCCATGGCCTATCCTGTGTTTCTGGATTTTACACTTTTTTCAGATGGCCCTTTTGACCGGGGGGAAGTGAGACTTCATTGTAGTGCCCATTTCCTTTGCAAGCTTGCTTGGTTGGCCAAAAAGGGCGTATGCGTTTTTTCCTGAATATATTCAGGAAAAAACGCATACGCCCTTTTTGTCCAAGTGCATCATTGTGGACGTTCTGCCTCTTTTCCTATGCTTTAAATGCAATTCCAGTCTACCTCCTGAAATCGGTTTCCTGCAATTCTGCCCCGCTTTCAATCCTCTTGGCAGCCTTACTTCAGTATATTTTTGGACGATAGCTGTCATTTATAACTCTGCAGGTTTGTGAATTACAGTGCCCCTGAGCTCCTTTCTTCAACTCGCTCTCTCGTGAGCTGGCCGCAACACCGCAGGATGGCTTCAGGCCCTAATCTGGTTCCGGCACGGCACGCTGAGCCTTTGGTTAATTCCTCTTCCTGGTGGGAAATGAGAGTTAAATTTGCCCGTCCAGACACCTCCATCTAGTCTCTCATTGGTTTTCCCTATTCCTGTTCATCTTCCGCAGAAATTGCAAACTGGGCCAAACAGGAGGTTAAAGGCACTGACTCTCCAAGTCGGGAGAGTGTTAGTAAAGCGTCTGGAATGTTGCACCCGAGTACCAGGGGACGAAAACTGAGACATATTTGAACACGTCTACCGATCACACGGTTGATCATACTCTGCGTTCCACATGCATGTTTTAGCTGAAGGAAGAATACCTTAAACCTGGAGAGTTGAGACCCGTGGAATGGGTAACATGCAATATGATTTCAAAGGGTCTTCTTTTGCTCACCGAACCTCTCCAGTCCTATCACTGCTGCGTTTATGCCCCTGTACACACGCTTGATTCTCTTTCGGAGACATAGCAATCCATAGGTTTTAAGATACTTCCTAGTCAGGTACATTCTCAGGCGTTTAATATGGGGTGTTGAGTCCATTTCCTTGAGCAAGGAGTAGCTCTTGTCTATTCCATACTTGGCTTAAGGAACTTTATCTGTGCACATTTCAATCTCTGGTTTTATGCAGCACCCCAACTCACCTTTCCCCTTAAGCAAGCATAAGTTGGTTTTCTAAATTTGAGACCCTGTTCTGTTTTGCAATTCAGTTCCTGTGTAGCCAAGTTTTCATTCCGTGTATTAGTGATATCTTATGATGTTTCTTTTTCTGTGTGACTTATTTCAGTTAGAATCATCATACCTGAATCCACTCACTATGCTGCTACGGGCCTGATGACATAGATTTCATTGCTGAGTGATACTGCATTGTACGTAAGTACCACAACTTCTTTATCCATTTTTCACTTTCTGCGATATTGAACTTGTACCGTAAACCAGGTTCTTGTAAACAGAGCCGTCCCAACCTTTGGGGTGGCTGTGTCTTTTTGATTTTAATTTCCCTAAGCTATAGGACCATAAGTGGAAGTGCCCTAGGCTCTGTTGCTTTGTTTTTTAGATGTTTCAGGAAACACCATACAGTTCTCCAGAGTGGCTGTTGGCAATTTACATCCCGCCCATCAGCATAACAAGGCTCCCAGTTCTCCATGGCCTATCCTGTGTTTCTGGATTTTACACTTTTTTCAGATGGCCCTTTTGACCGGGGGGAAGTGAGACTTCATTGTAGTGCCCATTTCCTTTGCAAGCTTGCTTGGTTGGCCAAAAAGGGCGTATGCGTTTTTTCCTGAATATATTCAGGAAAAAACGCATACGCCCTTTTTGGCCAAGTGCATCATTGTGGACGTTCTGCCTCTTTTCCTATGCTTTAAATGCAATTCCAGTCTACCTCCTGAAATCGGTTTCCTGCAATTCTGCCCCGCTTTCAAGTCCTCTTGGCAGCCTTACTTCAGTATATTTTTGGACGATAGCTGTCATTTATAACTCTGCAGGTTTGTGAATTACAGTGCCCCTGAGCTCCTTTCTTCAACTCGCTTTCTCGTGAGCTGGCCGCAACACCGCAGGATGGCTTCAGGCCCTAATCTGGTTCCGGCACGGCACGCTGAGCCTTTGGTTAATTCCTCTTCCTGGTGGGAAATGAGAGTTAAATTTGCCCGTCCAGACACCTCCAGCTAGTCTGTCATTGGTTCTCCCTATTCCTGTTCATCTTCCGCAGAAATTGCAAACTGGGCCAAACAGGAGGTTAAAGGCACTGACTCTCCAAGTCGGGAGAGTGTTAGTAAAGCGTCTGGAATGTTGCACCCGAGTACCTGGGGACGAAAACTGAGACATACTTGAACACGTCTCCCGATCACACGGTTGATCATACTCAGGGTTCCACATGCATGGTTTAGCTGAAGGAAGAATACCTTAAACCTGGAGAGTTGAGACCCGTGGAATGGGTACCATGCAATATGACTTCAAAGGGTCTTCATTTGCTCACCGAACCTCTCCAATCCTATCACTGCTGCGTTTATGCCCCTGTACACACGCTTGATTCTCTTTCGGAGACATAGCAATCCATAGGTTTTAAGATAGTTCCTAGTCAGGTACACTCTTAGGCATTTAATATGGGGTGTTGAGTCCATTTCGTTGAGCAAGGAGTAGCTCTTGTCTATTCCATATTTGGCTTAAGGAACTTTATCTGTGCTCATTTCAATCTCTGGTTTTATGCAGCACCCCAACTCACCTTTCCCCTTAAGCAAGCATAAGTTGGTTTTCTAAATTTGAGACCCTGTTCTGTTTTGGAATTCAGTTCCTATGTAGCCAAGTTTACATTCCGTGTATTAGTGATATCTTATGATGTTTCTTTTTCTGTGTGACTTATTTCAGTTAGAATCATCATACCTGAATCCACTCACTATGCTGCTACGGGCCTGATGACATAGATTTCCTTGCTCAGTGATACTGCATTGTACGTAAGTACCACAACTTCTTTATCCATTTTTCACTTTCTGCGATATTGAACTTGTACCGTAAACAAGGTTCTTGTAAACAGAGCCGTCCCAACCTTTGGGGTGGCTGTGTCTTTTGATTTTAATTTCCCTAAGCTATAGGACCATAAGTGGAAGTGCCCTAGGCTCTGTTGCTTTGTTTTTTAGATGTTTCAGGAAACACCATACACTTCTCTCGAGTGGCTGTTGGCAATTTATATCCCACCCATCAGCATAACAAGGCTCCCAGTTCTCCATGGCCTGTCCTGCCTTTCTGGATTTTACACTTTTTTCAGATGGCCCTTTTGACCGGGGGGAAGTGAGACTTCATTGTAGTGCAGATTTCCTTTGCAAGCTTGCTTGGTTGGCCAAAAAGGGCGTATGCGTTTTTTCCTGAATATATTCAGGAAAAAACGCATACGCCCTTTTTGGCCAAGTGCATCATTGTGGACGTTCTGCCTCTTTTCCTATGCTTTAAATGCAATTCCAGTCTACCTCCTGAAATCGGTTTCCTGCAATTCTGCCCCGCTTTCAAGTCCTCTTGGCAGCCTTACTTCAGTATATTTTTGGACGATAGCTGTCATTTATAACTCTGCAGGTTTGTGAATTACAGTGCCCCTGAGCTCCTTTCTTCAACTCGCTTTCTCGTGAGCTGGCCGCAACCCCGCAGGATGGCTTCAGGCCCTAATCTGGTTCCGGCACGGCACGCTGAGCCTTTGGTTAATTCCTCTTCCTGGTGGGAAATGAGAGTTAAATTTGCCCGTCCAGACACCTCCAGCTAGTCTGTCATTGGTTCTCCCTATTCCTGTTCATCTTCCGCAGAAATTGCAAACTGGGCCAAACAGGAGGTTAAAGGCACTGACTTTCCAAGTCGGGAGAGTGTTAGTAAAGCGTCTGGAATGTTGCACCCGAGTACCAGGGGACGAAAACTGAGACATATTGGAACACGTCTCCCGATCACATGGTTGATCATACTCTGGGTTCCACATGCATGTTTTAGCTGAAGGAAGAATACCTTAAACCTGGAGAGTTGAGACCCGTGGAATGGGTACCATGCAATATGACTTCAAAGGGTCTTCATTTGCTCACCGAACCTCTCCAATCCTATCACTGCTGCGTTTATGCCCCTGCACACACGCTTGATTCTCTTTCGGAGACATAGCAATCCATAGGTTTTAAGATACTTCCTAGTCAGGTACACTCTTAGGCATTTAATAAGGGGTGTTGAGTCCATTTAGTTGAGCAAGGAGTAGCTCTTGTCTATTCCATATTTGGCTTAAGGAACTTTATCTGTGCTCATTTCAATCTCTGGTTTTATGCAGCACCCCAACTCACCTTTCCCCTTAAGCAAGCATAAGTTGGGTTTCTAAATTTGAGACCCTGTTCTGTTTTGTAATTCAGTTCCTGTGTAGCCAAGTTTACATTCCGTGTATTAGTGATATCTTATGATGTTTCTTTTTCTGTGTGACTTATTTCAGTTAGAATCATCGTACCTGAATCCACTCATTATGCTGCTACGGGCCTGATGACATAGATTTCATTGCTGAGTGATATTGCATTGTACGTAAGTACCACAACTTCTTTATCCATTTTTCACTTTCTGCGATATTGAACTTGTACCGTAAATGTGTTTCTTGTAAACAGAGCCGTCCCAACATTTTGGGTGGCTCTGTCTTTTTGATTTTAATTTCCCTAAGCTATAGGACCATAAGTGGAAGTGCCCTAGGCTCTGTTGCTTTCTTTTTTAGATGTTTCAGGAAACACCATACAGTTCTCTGGAATGGCTGTTGGCAATTTAAATCACGCCCATCAGCATAACAAGGCTCCCAGTTCTCCATGGCCTGTCCTGCCTTTCTGGATTTCACACTTTTTTCAGATGGCCCTTTTGACCGGGGGAAAGTGAGACTTCATTGTAGTGCAGATTTTCTTTTCAAGCTTGCTTGGTTGGCCAAAAAGGGCGTATGCGTTTTTTCCTGAATATATTCAGGAAAAAACCATACGCCCTTTTTGGCCAAGTGCATCATTGTGGACGTTCTGCCTCTTTTCCTATGCTTTAAATGCAAATCCAGTCTACCTCCTGAAATCGGTTTCTTGCAATTCTGCCCCGCTTTCAAGTCCTCTTGGCAGCCTTACTTCAGTATATTTTTGGACGATAGCTGTCATTTATAACTCTGCAGGTTTGTGAATTACAGTGCCCCTGAGCTCCTTGCTTCAACTCGCTTTCTTGTGAGCTGGCCGCAACACCGCAGGATTGCTTCAGGCCCTAATGTGGTTAAGGCACGGCACGCTGAGCCTTTGGTTAATTCCTCTTCCTAGTGGGAAATGAGAGTTAAATTTGCCCGTCCAGACACCTCCAGCTAGTCTCTCAATGGTTCTCCCTATTCCTCTTCATCTTCCGCAGAAATTGCAAACTGGGCCAAACAGGAGGTTAAAGGCACTGACTCTCCAAGTCGGGAGAGTGTTAGTAAAGCGTCTGGAATGTTGCACCCGAGTACCAGGGGATAGAAACTGACACATATTGGAACACGTCTCCCGATCACACGGTTGATCATACTCTGGGTTCCACATGCATGTTTTACCTGAGGAAGAATACCTGAAACCTGGAGAGTTGAGACCCGTGGAATGGGTACCATGCAATATGATTTCAAAGGGTCTTCATTTGCTCACCGAACCTCTCCAGTCCTATCACTGCTGCGTTTATGCCCCTGTACACTCGCTTGATTCTCTTTCGGAGACATAGCAATCCATTGGTTTTAAGATACTTCCTAGTCAGGTACATTCTTAGGCGTTTAATATGGGGTGTTGAGTCCATTTCCTTGAGCAAGGAGTAGCTCTTGTCTATTCCATATTTGGCTTAAGGAACTTTATCTGTGCTCATTTCAATCTCTGGTTTTATGCAGCACCCCAACTCACCTTTCCCCTTAAGCAAGCATAAGTTGGTTTTCTAAATTTGAGACCCTGTTCTGTTTTGCAATTCAGTTCCTGTGTAGCCAAGTTTACATTCCGTGTATTAGTGATACCTTATGATGTTTCTTTTTCTGTGTGACTTATTTCAGTTAGATTCATCGTACTTAGTCCACTCATTATGCTGCTACGGGCCTGATGACATAGATTTCATTGCTGAGTGATATTGCATTGTACGTAAGTACCACAACTTCTTTATCCATTTTTCACTTTCTGCGATATTGAACTTGTACCGTATATGAGGTTCTTGTAAACAGAGCCATCCCAAACTTTGGGGTGGCTGTGTCTTTTTGATTTTAATTGCCCTAAACTATAGTACCATAAGTGGAAGTGCCCTAGGCTCTGTTGCTTTGTTTTTTAGATGTTTCAGGAAACACCAAACACTTCTCCAGAGTGGCTGTTGGCAATTTACATCCTGCCCATCAGCATAAGATGGCTCCCAGTTCTCCATGGCCTGTCATGCCTTTATGGATTTTACACTTTTTTCAGATGGCCCTTTTGACCAGGGGGAATTGAGACTTCATTGTAGTGCAGATTTCCTTTGCAAGCTTGCTTGGTTGGCCAAAAAGGGCGTATGCGTTTTTTCCTGAATATATTCAGGAAAAAACACATACGCCCTTTTTGGGCAAGTCAGGTTTTTGAATTGCAGTGGCCCTTAGCTCCATTTTTCAGCTCTTACTTTTGTGATCTTGCCCCATAACCACAGGATTCCTTGAAGCCCTATTCTTCTTCTGGGGCACCTTGCTGTGCCTTTGGTTCATTCTTCTTACTGATGTGAAATTAGAGTGACATGTGCCCATTGAAACCGCTACAGCTAGTTTCTCACTGGTTCCCCCTATTCCCATTCATCCTCCGCACTAACTGAAGACTGTGCAATACCAGAACTTAAAGGCATTGACTCTCCATGTGGGGATGTTGTTAGTAAAGCGGCTGGAATGTCGATCCGGAGCCCCAGGAGAGGAAAAATGTGGTGCGTTTTAGAAACCTTTCCCGATCATATGGTATAACAGTCGCTGGGTTTCCCAAGCATGGTTTAGCTGTAGGAAGATTCCCTTCAACCTGGAGTGTTGGGACCCTTGGAATGAGTAGCATGAAGTATTGCATTAAACTTTCGGCAGTTGCTCACCGAAGCTCACCAATCCTCTCAGCCCCAAGTGTCCAGCCTTATGTCTTATCCAGCTGTGGGTTTATATGTGGTCAATCCAGGTTGCGTCACAGCCCCTGAGCGAATTTTGTAAGAATTTTTCTCTCTTTCATTGTTTCTGCGTTTTGTTTTTAAAATTTATTTCTATAATGGGGTTTAGCTCATTTTCACTGCTGTGTTTGTGCCGCTCTGCACACACTTGATTCCCTTATGGAGATATATCAATACATGGGTTTTAAGATTCTTATTACTCAGATATATTTCTCTGCGGTGTATAGGGTGTGTTGAGGCCAGTTCATTGAGCAAGGTGTAGATCTTGTCTAATACCTATTTGGTTTCTTGAACGGTATCTGTGCTAATTTCAAACTCTGGTTTTATGCATCACCCCACCTCTCCTTTCCCCTTAAGCTGACATAAGTGTGTTTTCTAAATGTGAGACACTGTTCTGTTCTGTAATTCATTTCTTGTGCAGCCATATTTACCCTCCCTCTATAAGTGATATCTTATGATATGTTTCTTTTTCTGTTTGACTTATTTCAAGTAGTATTATCGGACCTAAATCCACTCTTTATCCTTCTACTAGCCTTATTACATTGATTTCATGGTGAAGAGATATTCCATTGTACATAAGTACCACATCTTCTTTATCCATTGTTCTCTTTCCTGGGATATTTAAGGTGTACTGAAGTTGAGGTTCTTGTAAACAGAGTAGCCCTAAACTGTGGTGTGCTTGTGTCTTGTTGATTTTTAGACTTCCCTAGATATACTCCCATGATTGGAAGTGTCCTATGCTCTGTAGCTCTGTTTTTAGATGATTTAGGAACCACCATACACTTCTCCAGAGTGGCTCTCGGCAGTTCACACACTGCCCATCAGCATATAAAGGCTCCCTGTTCTCCATGGCCTGTCCTGCATTTCTGGTTTTTACAATTTTTTAGGATGGCCCTTTTGACCGGTGGGAAATGAGACTTCTTTGTTGTGCACATTTGCATTGCTTGCTTGCTTCGTTGCCCATAAAGTGCGTATGCGTTTTTTCCTGGATATAATCAGGAAAAATCGCATACGCCCTTTTGGGCCAACTGCATCATTGTCGAAATTCTGCCGCTTTTCATGTGCGTTAAAGACGAGTCCAATCTATCTCTTGAAATCTGTTTCTTGCAATTCTGTCTTGCATTCAGATCCTCTTCTTTGCCTTACCTCAACATATTTTTGGACGTTAGTTTTCATTTATAACTCTGCAGGTTTGTGAATTGCAGTGACCCTGAGCTCCATGTTTTAAGTTGCTCTTTTGTGAGCTGGCCTCAAACCCGCAGGATTGCTTCAGGCCCTATTTTGGCTCCGGCGAGGCAGGCTGAGCCTTTTTTTAATTCTTATTCTTAATGGGAAATTAGAGTGATATGTGCCCGTCCAAACCCCTACAACTCTTCTCTCATTGGTTCCCCCTCTTCCCGTTCATCCTCCTCACAATTTGCAAAATGTGTGAAACAGAAGTTTAAATGTGCTGATTCTCCAAGTGGGGAGCTTCTAAGTAACGTGGCTGGAATGGTGAACAGGAGCACCAGGAGAGGATAAATGAGGTGCATTTTAGACACATCTCCCGATCACATGGTGTACAGTCCTCTGGGTTTTCCATGCATGTTTTAGCTGTAGGAAGATCCCTTGAACCTGCAGATTTGGGACCCATTGAATGGGTACCAGGTAGTATTACTTTAAAGGGTGTGCATTTCCTCACCCAACCTCACATTTCTCTTAGTGCAAACAGTTTCCAGCCTTATGTCTCATCCTGCTGTGGGTCTAGATGTGTTCAATCCATGTTGCATCACCGTCCCTGAGGAAAAGTTGTAAGAGGTTTTCTCTGTCTCTCTGTCGTTTATTTTTTTCAATTTATTACTATATTGGTTACAGCTGATTTTCAAAGCTCTGTTTCTTGCTGCTGTACATCCACTTGATTCACGTACAGAGAGACATCAATAAATTCTTTTTCAGATTCTTACCAGTCGTATATATTCTTTTCCGGTGACTTGAGTGTGCTGAGTGCAGTTCTTTTAGCTACCGTGTAGGCCTTGTTGATTATCAGTTTGGTATTTGGAATGGTATCTTTGCTAATTTCAACCTCCTGGATGATGCCTCACCCCTCCCCACCTTTCCCGTTTAGCAGCCTTATGCGTGTTTTCTACATATTTGACTATGTTTTTGTTTTGTAATTTATTTCATGTGTAGCCATTTTGGATTCCACCTTTAAGTGATATCTTATGATATGTGTCTTCTTCTTTTTGAATTCTGTCACTTAGAATGATCATACGTAACTCCTCCAGAGTTGTTACAGCTGGCCATATTTCATTGATTTCCAGGCTGAATAATATTCCACTCTACCTAAGTACCACATCTCTATCCATTTTTTCCCTCCAGAGACATTTAAGTTATATCTTAGTCGAGGATCTTTTAAACAGAGAGGGGGTAAACATTGGGGTGCCTGTGTCCTCTCGATTTTTGTTTTTCCCAAGATATACGCCCATGAGTGCAAGTGCCCTATGCTCTGTAGCTCATTGTTTAGATGCTTTAGTAAACACAATACACTTCTCCAGAATGGCCGTTGGCAATATACATTTCCACTATAAGTCTCACAGGGCTCCCTCTTCTCCTTGCCCTGTCCTGCATTTCTGTTGTTTACGCTTTATGAGGATGGCTCTTCTGACTGATGCGAAGTGATGTCTTTTGTAGTATTGACTTCCAGTGCCCACCTGTTTGGTTGGCTAAAAAGGTGTACGCTCTTTTCTTGAATATATACACAAAAAAACGCATACACCCTTTTTGGCCAACTGCAATGTTGGCAATGTTCAGCTCCTTTTCTTGTGCTTAATGGCGAGTCCTTTCTACCTCCTCAAATCCCTTTCCTGCCATTCTCCCTTGCTTACAAGTCCTTTTCTCTGACTTTCCTCAAGACATTTTTCAGTGATGGATATTTTCAACTCTGCAGTTTTGTGAATTTTACTGCCCCTGAGTTCTATTGTTCAACTTGTGTTTATGGGAACTGGCCACAAAGCAGCGGGATTTCCTCAAGCCCTATACTGTTTCCATGGGCAACCCTAGCCTTTGGTCAATTCGTCTTCCTGATTGGAAATTAGAGTGACATGTGCCTGTCTGAACACGTAGGACTTGTCTCTCATTGTTCCTCATCCTTCCGCTTCATCCTCTGGACAAATTCCAAACTGTACGCAACAGGATGTTGACAGTGCTGACATCTCCAAGTGGGGAGACTGTTAGTAAAGACGCTGGAGGGGTGAACCCGAGCACCAGGAGATGAGGAGATGAGATGCCTTTTCCAAACTCTTCCCGATCAGACGGTATACCATCCTCTGGGTGTGACAGACATGTTTTAGCAGTAGGAAGAGTCCCATTCATGTAAGGAGAACACCAGGGCTTTTTCAAAATCAGTGTCTCCCCGAAACCCAAACTGGGGAATTTTTTAAGCTACGGCTACACATATGTTCATTAAGGGCCTTGGGAAGTAGGCAGAGTCCAAACTTTAGATGATTGAAGTCTTCAGGGTCAGAAGCACTCACCACCAGCTTCCCTTAGGTTACACTTTAACTGTCATTGATAGATGATGTCAATAAAAATATCTATTCTTTTTCAGATTATTTCCCCTTATAGGTTATTGCAAAATGTTGAGTGTAGTTCCCTGTGCTATACAGTAGTTCCTTGTTGATGATCTATTTTATACATAGCAGTGTGTATGTGTTAATCCCAAACTGTTAATTTATCCCTCCTCCCACCTTTCCCCTTTGGTAATAATAAATTATAAGATTTTATACTTCTCAGAAATGGGGGAGCTGAAAGAGAGGTATCATTTTCAATGGAAAAGCATTTAAAACAAGATTGAAGGTTTAACCAAGATTATTAGATGTACATCCTTGGAAAGAAATCACTTCATTTCTCTAATATTGAGCTGACAAATAAGACAAACCTTTTCACTGAACTTGCTTATAATAAAGTGATGGAAATATCCAATGGAAGTGTTAGAAACATCTTATTTTACCCGAGCCTTATACACTGTTCTATGTTAACTACACTTTGGCTCACACATCTGTTCATTGAGGTTACAATAGTCTCAATTTCTGTTACTGATCCTCCAGAGTGGACCCCAACAAGTGTCCCCCTGCCCAGTGTCATTGGGGCCAACAGATCGAGACTGAGTTTGGTTCACAAGCAAAGGAAACTTTATATTTTGATCAGAGAATGGAGAGGTGAGAGCATGTACTACCCCGTGGGCTGTGGGCTGGGCTGCTGTGTAGAGATCCTGTCAGAGTCAGTGGGAGGGAGGGGGCGGAGCTCTCGAGGGCCGGGTTGGCTGTAGCTCAGGCTCTATATCGCGGAGTCTGCACTGGGCCCCAGGAGCTGAGGTGTCGACCCAGCCATTCTGCACTAGGAAATCTGGTCTGAAGTGCCGGGTGTGGAACCTCTGCATGCGGGACCCTAGGAGCACGTGAAATTAGACAAAGCACAAAGGATAAAAAAGGTTAGACTTGACTTTATTGCCCAGATTCTATTTTTATCTCCCAGGGATTTTTAATGGGCTTTGCTGGGGACAAACCCCCCCTCTGCCTTTTGTCCCGTTCCTCATTCTTGGAGTGCTGAGGGTGCAGACCCTTCTTCTGTAACTGCTGAGTGCTGAGTTGGGAGCCCTCATACCCTGGGGCGAGGGTCAGAGCTTCTCCCCAGCAGCCTCCAGGTGACGTTGATTGTCCCCAGGCCCCCTGCCTCCCTGCTCGTCCACCTGAGCACCAGCATTGGAAGTGTTATAGATTCTAATGACCTTTAAGGGTCCAGGAAAGAGATGTGCAGAGACGCTGTGGGGGCCGGTTTCACCCCGCCCCACATTTGTTCGGCCACCTTAGGCCGACCGTTTCTGCCAGCCTAGATGCTCTGACCAGTAGTCTGCGCTTTCTTCAATTAGGCCCCTGAATTAACGTACAAACAGCACCAGGTGTCAGAGCCCTGCCCGCTCAACTCCCAGACAGTCCAGGGTCAGTGGTGATCAAGGACCATGATGGCCACTGAGTCAACAGCCTTTTGAAGTAAACAAGAGTCCAGCCGGTCTTACTGGCCACCATCATCACGGTGTCTGTAGGCTTTTCTATGGTGACAGTGTGATATACGGTTCCCCCGCCAAGATTATTAGCTCCCCTCTGGGTGCAGTAAGTCCTGCAAGCAGTAGTCTACTCTTTTGGGACACACTCTTGTTGTTTTATGAGAGAAACTCCAGGTCAAGTGATGTTCACACGAGTCGTCATGGTGCCCTGTTGCCCCCGGTTATCTCTCTGGATGTTGGAGTTGGAGGGCCTCCTCACTCGAGGTCGGTGTGCCCACGGAGCGAACCCTGCAACTTCAGGGCATGGTTGGTGGTTAGGACCACCACGTGGGGTCCTTTTCCCTTAGGAGGGAGGTGGCCTTTTGGGCTGCTGATTTCCAGGGTTTTAGATACCGCCAGTATCTTGGCCAGATGTGGCAGTGGGCCAAGCCCCTTGGTGACCATAGTTTATCCTACCTGGATGGCATTCTTGCATTGTTCCATTTCAAGTGGTCCCAGGTTTTGCACTAATTCTCCAATGGCGATTCACCTTTCACCGGGAATGTAAAGGTCAAAGGGTTTAGCTAAATTAGGGAGTTCCAGGGCAAGGGTCTGAATTGACTGCTCTTTCCATTCTTGAAAGGCCACTTCTGGATTCTATTCAAAAGGATCATCATCTTTTCCTTTCAGTGTTTCATATAGAGGCCCAGCTAGTAGACTGTAGTTAGGGATCCAGAAGCAGCAAACCCTGGCCTCCCCAGGAACCCCTAAGCTGTCTTCTAGTTTTAGAAAGGGGTAAGGCTGAAAATGGTTTCTTCCCTTTCCTGGGATGGACTTCTCCAACCTTCTGTGAGAATGAAGCCCAGGCAGGTCACGGCAGTCTGTGATATTTGAGCTTTTTCTTGGACAACTTCTATCCTTTATTGGCTTGGTAGTTCAGAGGCCTCCTTAGTAGGGCTGGCGATCAGAATGTCGTCTGCATATTGAAGGAGGGTTTCCTTTTCCAGAGGTAGAACTTTTAGGTCTTTAGCTAAGCTTTCCCCAAAGATGGGGTGGGAATTTTTGCACCCTTGGGGCCAGACGGCCCGGAAGTATTGTTTTAGTTGTATGTTGAGTCCTGCCACTCACAAGCCAAAATTTCTTGTGACTCTGGGACTAATGGAATACAAAAGAAGGCATCATTGAAGACTAATACAGAATACCATGTCCTGGTGGTTGGTAGAATGACCAGCAGGGTGTAGGAATTAGGAGCAACTGGAGGTATATCCTCGGTGGCTTCACTGACTGTCCTGACATCCTTTACCAGGTCCCCAGCAGCCCATGGGGCTCTCGTGGTCAGACCAATCCCAGAATATGGAGCTCACCTGGGCAGGTACCCCACCCCCACCCCAGCCCACAGGGCTCTCGTGGTCAGGCCCCTCCCAGGATACAGAGCTACCCTTGCAGGTACCGTGGCAGGGCTGGGCACACAGGAACCGTGCACATAACCCTCATTGCAGAGCACCCCCAGCTCACCTGTCGCTCAGAGCTGACACAGAGCACCTCAGAGCAGGACTTGAACTAACAAACAGCAGCTGCGACAGGTCTGTGACCCTGGGCATCACTCCGTGAGGCCTCCCTCCACCTGGTCTTCCAGAGACTTCCACTGCACCCGGGGCACCAGGCCTCTGTCTCCAACCACCACCCACCCCTCCTCTCCCTGACTCCTGGGTTCCTCTCATTAGGAGAGGGTTTTCTTGAAGTTGTCTCCCACTCATGGGCCAGATAAAATGATTAGAAAACAAGCCAAAGCTGCAGCCCCTTGTCTATCCTGACTCTCAGGAGCCCACACCTGTTCCTTGGACCTGGCCGGTTCAGCAAGTTCCATTTTCTGCAACTGTGAGCCCCTGAGGGGTGATGATTGGCTGACCTGGGCAGCCTTACCGTGCCGGCCAGCCCTCCCCAGGTGTGCCTGGGTTGAGATCACTATAAATACCACTCCAGGCAGCAAGAGCCCCTGCAGCCATGCCTGACGCCATTTCCTCTGCCCTGTCAGCAGTCTCGGGGCTGGGCTGGTGGGAGGGAGTGAGAGGCCACGGCTTTGTGGGTGGCCCAGTGTGAGTGGGGCTCTGCTGGACTTTCTGCAGCAGTTGCCAGGCTGCCACCTGCTAAAGAAGAGGATGTGTCACCCATACCTGCTGCTGGAATTTCTCCCTGGGCAGAGGTGAGGAAGGAAACAAGCAGTGGGGGCAGGGACAGGACGGGTATCTCAGGCAGGGAAATGGAAATCTTCCAGAAGAGCACCCAGGGCCAGGACCATCCTGGCTGGCCTGCAGGCACCAAGTCGGCCGGCATGCTGTCACTCGTGTGGCTCTATGGCCCTCCCTCTAGGCTTTCAAGTCCTTGTCTATATTCAGGTGTTTTACCTGGGATGGGTGGGAATAGTTCAGCAGCAACTGGCCTGGGGCTCAGCTCACATTTACTCACAGATGCCTCGGCACGGTGCCCCAGCTTTGCAATGAGGACGCTTGTTGCGTGGGGGCTGCTGGCTGAATGGGAGACGATTCCCCACCACTGACCAACTTCAGAATTGTTTACAACTGGAGCAAGTGCCCTGATACGGTTTTCCTCTGTGGAACTGGTGGGTTCTGTGTTTTCTTTCTCTTTTTCGTTTTGGGTTCAAGGTAGATTTTATTCCTCTTTTTTGTATTTACAGATATAAGCATGGAAATAATTTATTCATATAAATACATGTATGTGAAGGGAATAATTGTTTTTTCTATTTTTAAATTTTATTTCCTTTTAATTTTGAATTTTATTTTATATTTTTATACAGCAGGTTCTTATTGGTTATCTATTTTATACATATAAATGTATACATGCCAATCCCAGTCTCTCAACTCCTCCCACCACCCCCCCCAACAGCTTTCCCCCCTTGTTGTCCATACGTTTGTTGTCTACATCTGTTGCTCTATTTATGCCTTGCAAAATGGTTAATCTGTACAGGTTTTCTAGGTTCCACATATATGCATGAATATACAAGATTTGTTTTTCTCTTTCTGACTTACTTCACTCTGTATGACAGTCTCTAGATGCATTGACGTCTCTACAAATGACCCAATTTCATTCCTTTTCGTGGCTTAGTAATATTCCATTTTATATATGTACCACGGCTTTATGCATTCGTCTGTCTGTGGGCATTTAGGTTGCTTCCATTACCTCGATATTGTAAATAGTGATGCAATGAACATTGCGGTGAATGTCTCTTTTTGATTTATGGTTTTGTCTGGGTATATGTCCAGTACTGGGATTGCTGTATCATATGGTAATTCTATTGTTAGTTTCTTAAGAAATTCCATATTGTTCTCCATAGTGACTGTATCAATTTATATTCCCAACAATAGTGGAAGAGGGTTCCTTTTCTCCACACCCTTTCCAGCATTTTTTGCTTGTAGATTTTCTATGATGCCTATTCTACCAGGTGTGAGGTGATACCTCATTGTTGAATCCATTTTGTTGAGCAAGGGGTAGGTCTTGTCTATTCCATATTTGGCTTATGGAACGGTATCTGTGCTAATTTCAAACTCTGGTTTAATGCAGCACCCCAACTCACCTTCCCCCTTAAGCAAGCATAAGTTAGTTTTCTAAACTTGAGACCCTGTTCTGTTTTGTAATTCAGTTCATGTGTAGCCAAGTTCACATTCCGTGTATTAGTGATACCTTATGATGTTTCTTTTTCTGTATGAATTATTTCACTTAGAATCATCGTGCCTCAATCCACTCATTATGCTGGTACGGGCCTGGTGACATAGATTTCATTGCTGAGTGGTATTCTGTTGTACATAAGTACCGCAACTTCTTTATCCATTATTTGCTCTCTGGGATATTTAACTTGTGCCGTAGAAGAGATTCCAGTAAAAAGAACCGTCCCAACTTTTGGGGTGGCTGTGTCTTTTTGATTTTAAATTAACTAAGCTATAGGACCATAAGTGGAAGTGCCCTAGGCTCTGTTGCTTTGTTTTTTAGATGTTTCAGGAAACACCATACACTTCTCCCGAGTGGCTGTTGGCCATTTACATCCCGCCCATCAGCATAACAAGGCTCCCAGTTCTCCATGGCCTGTCCTGCCTTTCTGGATTTTACACTTTTTTCAGATGGCCCTTTTGACCGGGGGGAAGTGAGACTTCATTGTAGTGCAGATTTCCTTTGCAAGCTTGCTTGGTTGGCCAAAAAGGGCGTATGCGTTTTTTCCTGAATATATTCAGGAAAAAACGCATACGCCCTTTTTGGCCAAGTGCATCATTGTGGACGTTCTGCCTCTTTTCCTATGCTTTAAATGCAATTCCAGTCTACCTCCTGAAATCGGTTTCCTGCAATTCTGCCCCGCTTTCAAGTCCTCTTGGCAGCCTTACTTCAGTATATTTTTGGACGATAGCTGTCATTTATAACTCTGCAGGTTTGTGAATTACAGTGCCCCTGAGCTCCTTTCTTCAAGTCGCTTTCTCGTGAGCTGGCCGCAACACCGCAGGATGGCTTCAGGCCCTAATCTGGTTCCGGCACGGCACGCTGAGCCTTTGGTTAATTCCTCTTCCTGGTGGGAAATGAGAGTTAAATTTGCCCGTCCAGACACCTCCAGCTAGTCTGTCATTGGTTCTCCCTATTCCTGTTCATCTTCCGCAGAAATTGCAAACTGGGCCAAACAGGAGGTTAAAGGCACTGACTCTCCAAGTCGGGAGAGTGTTAGTAAAGCGTCTGGAATGTTGCACCCGAGTACCAGGGGACGAAAACTGAGACATATTGGAACACGTCTCCCGATCACACGGTTGATCATACTCTGGGTTCCACATGCATGTTTTAGCTGAAGGAAGAATACCTTAAACCTGGAGAGTTGAGACCCGTGGAATGGGTACCATGCAATATGACTTCAAAGGGTCTTCATTTGGTCACCGAACCTCTCCAGTCCTATCACTGCTGCGTTTATGCCCCTGTACACACGCTTGATTCTCTTTCGGAGACATAGCATTCCTTAGGTTTAAAGATACTTCCTAGTCAGGTACATTCTTAGGTGTTTAATATGGGGTGATGAGTCCGTTTCGTTGAGCAAGGAGTAGCTGTTGTCTGTTCCATATTTGGCTTAAGGAACTTTATCTGTGCTCATTTCAATCTCTGGTTTTATGCAGCACCCCAACTCACCTTTCCCCTTAAGCAAGCAGAAGTTGGGTTTCTAAATTTGAGACCCTGTTCTGTTTTGTAATTCAGTTCCTGTGTAGCCAAGTTTACATTCCGTGTATTAGTGATATCTTATGATGTTTCTTTTTCTGTGTGACTTATTTCAGTTAGAATCATCATAGCTGAATCCACTCATTATGCTGCTATGGGCCTGATGACATAGATTTCATTGCTGAGTGATACTGCATTGTACGTAAGTACCACAACTTCTTTATCCATTTTTCACTTTCTGCGATATTGAACTTGTACCGTAAACCAGGTTCTTGTAAACAGAGCCGTCCCAACCTTTGGGGTGGCTGTGTCTTTTTGATTTTAATTTCCCTAAGCTATAGGACCATAAGTGGAAGTGCCCTAGGCTCTGTTGCTTCGTTTTTTAGATGTTTCAGGAAACACCATACACTTCTCCCGAGTGGCTGTTGGCAATTGACATCCCGCCCATCAGCATAACAAGGCTCCCAGTTCTCCATGGCCTGTCCTGCCTTTCTGGATTTTACACTTTTTTCAGATGGCCCTTTTGACCGGGGGGAAGTGAGACTTCATTGTAGTGCAGATTTCCTTTGCAAGCTTGCTTGGTTGGCCAAAAAGGGCGTATGCGTTTTTTCCTGAATATATTCAGGAAAAAACGCATACGCCCTTTTTGGCCAAGTGCATCATTGTGGACGTTCTGCCTCTTTTCCTATGCTTTAAATGCAATTCCAGTCTACCTCCTGAAATCGGTTTCCTGCAATTCTGCCCCGCTTTCAAGTCCTCTTGGCAGCCTTACTTCAGTATATTTTTGGACGATAGCTGTCATTTATAACTCTGCAGGTTTGTGAATTACAGTGCCCCTGAGCTCCTTTCTTCAACTCGCTTTCTCGTGAGCTGGCCGCAACACCGCAGGATGGCTTCAGGCCCTAATCTGGTTCCGGCACGGCACGCTGAGCTTTTGGTTAATTCCTCTTCCTGGTGGGAAATGAGAGTTCAATTTGCCCGTCCAGACACCTCCAGCTAGTCTCTCATTGGTTCTCCCTATTCCTGTTCATCTTCCGCAGAAATTGCAAACTGGGCCAAACAGGAGGTTAAAGGCACTGACTCTCCAAGTCGGGAGAGTGTTAGTAAAGCGTCTGGAATGTTGCACCCGAGTACCAGGGGACGAAAACTGACACATATTGGAACACGTCTCCCGCTCACACGGTTGATCATACTCTGGGTTCCACATGCATGTTTTATCTGAAGGAAGAATGCCTTAAACCTGGAGAGTTGAGACCCGTGGAATGGGTACCATGCAATATGACTTCAAAGGGTCTTCATTTGCTCACCGAACCTCTCCAATCCTATCACTGCTGCGTTTATGCCCCTGTACACACACTTGATTCTCTTTCAGAGACATAGCAATCCATAGGTTTTAAGATACTTCCTAGTCAGGTACACTCTTAGGCATTTAATATGGGGTGTTGAGTCCATTTCGTTGAGCAAGGAGTAGCTCTTGTCTATTCCATATTTGGCTTAAGGAACTTTATCTGTGCTCATTTCAATCTCTGGTTTTATGCAGCACCCCAACTCACCTTTCCCCTTAAGCAAGCATAAGTTGGTTTTCTAAATTTGAGACCCTGTTCTGTTTTGTAATTCAGTTCCTGTGTAGCCAAGTTTACATTCCGTGTATTAGTGATATCTTATGATGTTTCTTTTCCTGTGTGACTTATTTCAGTTAGAATCATCGTACCTGAATCCACTCATTATGCTGCTACGGGCCTGATGACATAGATTTCATTGCTGAGTGATATTGCATTGTACGTAAGTACCACAACATCTTTATCCATTTTTCACTTTCTGCGATATTGAACTTGTACCGTAAACCAGGTTCTTGTAAACAGAGCCGTCCCAACCTTTGGGGTGGCTGTGTCTTTTGATTTTAATTTCCCTAAGCTATAGGACCATAAGTGGAAGTGCCCTAGGCTCTGTTGCTTTGTTTTTTAGATGTTTCAGGAAACACCATACACTTCTCCCGAGTGGCTGTTGGCAATTTACATCCCGCCCATCAGCATAACAAGGCTCCCAGTTCTCCATGGCCTGTCCTGCCTTTCTGGATTTTACACTTTTTTCAGATGGCCCTTTTGACCGGGGGGAAGTGAGACTTCACTGTAGTGCAGATTTCCTTTGCAAGCTTGCTTGGTTGGCCAAAAAGGGCGTATGCGTTTTTTCCTGAATATATTCAGGAAAAAACGCATACGCCCTTTTTGGCCAAGTGCATCATTGTGGACGTTCTGCCTCTTTTCCTATGCTTTAAATGCAATTCCAGTCTACCTCCTGAAATCGGTTTCCTGCAATTCTGCCCCGCTTTCAAGTCCTCTTGGCGGCCTTACTTCAGTATATTTTTGGACGATAGCTGTCATTTATAACTCTGCAGGTTTGTGAATTACAGTGCCCCTGAGCTCCTTTCTTCAAGTCGCTTTCTCGTGAGCTGGCCACAACACCGCAGGATGGCTTCAGGCCCTAATCTGGTTCCGGCACGGCACGCTGAGCCTTTGGTTAATTCCTCTTCCTGGTGCGAAATGAGAGTTAAATTTGCCCGTCCAGACACCTCCAGCTAGTCTGTCATTGGTTCTCCCTATTCCTGTTCATCTTCCGCAGAAATTGCAAACTGGGCCAAACTGGAGGTTAAAGGCACTGACTCTCCAAGTCGGGAGAGTGTTAGTAAAGCGTCTGGAATGTTGCACCCGAGTACCAGGGGACGAAAACTGACACATATTGGAACACGTCTCCCGATCACACGGTTGATCATACTCTGGCTTCCAAATGCATGTTTTAGCTGAAGGAAGAATACCTTAAACCTGGAGAGTTGAGACCCGTGGAATGGGTTCCATGCAATATGACTTCAAAGGGTCTTCATTTGCTCACCGAACCTCTCCAGTCCTATCACTGCTGCGTTTATGCCCCTGTACACACGCTTGATTCTCTTTCGGAGACATAGCAATCCATAGGTTTTAAGATACTTCCTAGTCAGGTACACTCTTAGGCATTTAATATGGGGTGTTGAGTCCATTTCGTTGAGCAAGGAGTAGCTCTTGTCTATTCCATATTTGGCTTAAGGAACTTTATCTGTGCTCATTTCAATCTCTGGTTTTATGCAGCACCCCAACTCACCTTTCCCCTTATCAAGCATAAGTTGGTTTTCCAAATTTGAGACCCTGTTCTGTTTTGTAATTCAGTTCCTGTGTAGCCAAGTTTACATTCCGTGTATTAGTGATATCTTATGATGTTTCTTTTTCTGTGTGACTTATTTCAGTTAGAATCATCATACCTGAATCCACTCATTATGCTGCTACGGGCCTGATGACATAGATTTCCTTGCTGAGTGATACTGCATTGTACGTAAGTACCACAACTTCTTTATCCATTTTTCACTTTCTGCGATATTGAACTTGTACCGTAAACCAGGTTCTTGTAAACAGAGCCGTCCCAACATTTGGGGTGGCTGTGTCTTTTTGATTTTAATTTCCCTAAGCTATAGGACCATAAGTGGAAGTGCCCTAGGCTCTGTTGCTTTGATTTTTAGATGTTTCAGGAAACACCATACACTTCTCCCGAGTGGCTGTTGGCAATTTACATCCCGCCCATCAGCATAACAAGGCTCCCAGTTCTCCATGGCCTGTCCTGCCTTTCTGGATTTTACACTTTTTTCAGATGGCCCTTTTGACCGGGGGGAAGTGAGACTTCATTGTAGTGCAGATTTCCTTTGCAAGCTTGCTTGGTTGGCCAAAAAGGGCGTATGCGTTTTTTCCTGAATATATTCAGGAAAAAACGCATACGCCCTTTTTGGCCAAGTGCATCATTGTGGACGTTCTGCCTCTTTTCCTATGCTTTAAATGCAATTCCAGTCTACCTCCTGAAATCGGTTTCCTGCAATTCTGCCCCGCTTTCAAGTCCTCTTGGCAGCCTTACTTCAGTATATTTTTGGACGATAGCTGTCATTTATAACTCTGCAGGTTTGTGAATTACAGTGCCCCTGAGCTCCTTTCTTCAAGTCGCTTTCTCGTGAGCTGGCCACAACACCGCAGGATGGCTTCAGGCCCTAATCTGGTTCCGGCACGGCACGCTGAGCCTTTGGTTAATTCCTCTTCCTGGTGCGAAATGAGAGTTAAATTTGCCCGTCCAGACACCTCCAGCTAGTCTGTCATTGGTTCTCCCTATTCCTGTTCATCTTCCGCAGAAATTGCAAACTGGGCCAAACTGGAGGTTAAAGGCACTGACTCTCCAAGTCGGGAGAGTGTTAGTAAAGCGTCTGGAATGTTGCACCCGAGTACCAGGGGACGAAAACTGACACATATTGGAACACGTCTCCCGATCACACGGTTGATCATACTCTGGCTTCCAAATGCATGTTTTAGCTGAAGGAAGAATACCTTAAACCTGGAGAGTTGAGACCCGTGGAATGGGTTCCATGCAATATGACTTCAAAGGGTCTTCATTTGCTCACCGAACCTCTCCAGTCCTATCACTGCTGCGTTTATGCCCCTGTACACACGCTTGATTCTCTTTCGGAGACATAGCAATCCATAGGTTTTAAGATACTTCCTAGTCAGGTACACTCTTAGGCATTTAATATGGGGTGTTGAGTCCATTTCGTTGAGCAAGGAGTAGCTCTTGTCTATTCCATATTTGGCTTAAGGAACTTTATCTGTGCTCATTTCAATCTCTGGTTTTATGCAGCACCCCAACTCACCTTTCCCCTTATCAAGCATAAGTTGGTTTTCCAAATTTGAGACCCTGTTCTGTTTTGTAATTCAGTTCCTGTGTAGCCAAGTTTACATTCCGTGTATTAGTGATATCTTATGATGTTTCTTTTTCTGTGTGACTTATTTCAGTTAGAATCATCATACCTGAATCCACTCATTATGCTGCTACGGGCCTGATGACATAGATTTCCTTGCTGAGTGATACTGCATTGTACGTAAGTACCACAACTTCTTTATCCATTTTTCACTTTCTGCGATATTGAACTTGTACCGTAAACCAGGTTCTTGTAAACAGAGCCGTCCCAACCTTTGGGGTGGCTGTGTCTTTTTGATTTTAATTTCCCTAAGCTATAGGACCATAAGTGGAAGTGCCCTAGGCTCTGTTGCTTTGATTTTTAGATGTTTCAGGAAACACCATACACTTCTCCCGAGTGGCTGTTGGCAATTTACATCCCGCCCATCAGCATAACAAGGCTCCCAGTTCTCCATGGCCTATCCTGTGTTTCTGGATTTTACACTTTTTTCAGATGGCCCTTTTGACCGGGGGGAAGTGAGACTTCATTGTAGTGCCCATTTCCTTTGCAAGCTTGCTTGGTTGGCCAAAAAGGGCGTATGCGTTTTTTCCTGAATATATTCAGGAAAAAACGCATACGCCCTTTTTGGCCAAGTGCATCATTGTGGACGTTCTGCCTCTTTTCCTATGCTTTAAATGCAATTCCAGTCTACCTCCTGAAATCGGTTTCCTGCAATTCTGCCCCGCTTTCAAGTCCTCTTGGCAGCCTTACTTCAGTATATTTTTGGACGATAGCTGTCATTTATAACTCTGCAGGTTTGTGAATTACAGTGCCCCTGAGCTCCTTTCTTCAACTCGCTTTCTCGTGAGCTGGCCGCAACACCGCAGGATGGCTTCAGGCCCTAATCTGGTTCCGGCACGGCACGCTGAGCCTTTGGTTAATTCCTCTTCCTGGTGGGAAATGAGAGTTAAATTTGCCCGTCCAGACACCTCCAGCTAGTCTCTCATTGGTTCTCCCTATCCCTGTTCATCTTCCGCAGAAATTGCAAACTGGGCCAAACAGGAGGTTAAAGGCACTGACTCTCCAAGTCGGGAGAGTGTTAGTAAATCGTCTGGAATGTTGCGCCCGAGTACCAGGGGACGAAAACTGAGACGTATTGGAACACGTCTCCCGATCACACGGTTGATCATACTCTGGGTTCCACATGCATGTTTTAGCTGAAGGAAGAATACCTTAAACCTGGAGAGTTGAGACCCGTGGAATGGGTACCATGCAATATGACTTCAAAGGGTCTTCAGTTGCTCACCGAACCTCTCCAATCCTATCACTGCTGCGTTTATGTCCCTGTACACACACTTGATTCACTTTCGGAGACATAGCAATCCATAGGTTTTAAGATACTTCCTAGTCAGGTACACTCTTAGGCATTTAATATGGGGTGTTGAGTCCATTTCGTTGAGCAAGGAGTAGCTCTTGTCTATTCCATATTTGGCTTAAGGAACTTTATCTGTGCTCATTTCAATCTCTGGTTTTATGCAGCACCCCAACTCACCTTTCCCATTAAGCAAGCATAAGTTGGGTTTCTAAATTTGAGACCCTGTTCTGTTTTGTAATTCAGTTCCTGTGTAGCCAAGTTTACATTCCGTGTATTAGTGATATCTTATGATGTTTCTTTTTCTGTGTGACTTATTTCAGTTAGAATCATCGTACCTGAATCCACTCATTATGCTGCTACGGGCCTGATGACATAGATTTCATTGCTGAGTGATACTGCATTGTACGTAAGTACCACAACTTCTTTATCCATTTTTCACTTTCTGCGATAGTGAACTTGTACCGTAAACCAGGTTCTTGTAAACAGAGCCGTCCCAACCTTTGGGGTGGCTGTGTCTTTTGATTTTAATTTCCCTAAGCTATAGGACCATAAGTGGAAATGCCCTAGGCTCTGTTGCTTTGTTTTTTAGATGTTTCAGGAAACACCATACACTTCTCCCGAGTGGCTGTTGGCAATTTACATCCCGCCCATCAGCATAACAAGGCTCCCAGTTCTCCATGGCCTGTCCTGCCTTTCTGGATTTTACACTTTTTTCAGATGGCCCTTTTGACCGGGGGGAAGTGAGACATCATTGTAGTGCAGATTTCCTTTGCAAGCTTGCTTGGTTGGCCAAAAAGGGCGTATGCGTTTTTTCCTGAATATATTCAGGAAAAAACGCATACGCACTTTTTGGCCAAGTGCATCATTGTGGACGTTCTGCCTCTTTTCCTATGCTTTAAATGCAATTCCAGTCTACCTCCTGAAATCGGTTTCCTGCAATTCTGCCCCGCTTTCAAGTCCTCTTGGCAGCCTTACTTCAGTATATTTTTGGACGATAGCTGTCATTTATAACTCTGCAGGTTTGTGAATTACAGTGCCCCTGAGCTCCTTTCTTCAACTCGCTTTCTCGTGAGCTGGCCGCAACACCGCAGGATGGCTTCAGGCCCTAATCTGGTTCCGGCACGGCACGCTGAGCCTTTGGTTAATTCCTCTTCCTGGTGGGAAATGAGAGTTAAATTTGCCCGTCCAGACACCTCCAGCTAGTCTGTCATTGGTTCTGCCTATTCCTGTTCATCTTCCGCAGAAATTGCAAACTGGGCCAAACAGGAGGTTAAAGGCACTGACTCTCCAAGTCGGGAGAGTGTTAGTAAATCGTCTGGAATGTAGCGCCCGAGTACCAGGGGACGAAAACTGAGACGTATTGGAACACGTCTCCCGATCACACGGTTGATCATACTCTGGGTTCCACATGCATGTTTTAGCTGAAGGAAGAATACCTTAAACCTGGAGAGTTGAGACCCGTGGAATGGGTACCATGCAATATGACTTCAAAGGGTCTTCATTTGCTCACCGAACCTCTCCAATCCTATCACTGCTGCGTTTATGCCCCTGTACACACACTTGATTCTCTTTCAGACACATAGCAATCCATAGGTTTTAAGATACTTCCTAGTCAGGTACACTCTTAGGCATTTAATATGGGGTGTTGAGTCCATTTCGTTGAGCAAGGAGTAGCTCTTGTCTATTCCATATTTGGCTTAAGGAACTTTATCTGTGCTCATTTCAATCTCTGGTTTTATGCAGCACCCCAACTCACCTTTCCCCTTAAGCAAGCATAAGTTGGTTTTCTAAATTTGAGACCCTGTTCTGTTTTGTAATTCAGTTCCTGTGTAGCCAAGGTTACATTCCGTGTATTAGTGATATCTTATGATGTTTCTTTTTCTGTGTGACTTATTTCAGTTAGAATCTTCGTACCTGAATCCACTCATTATGCTGCTACGGGCCTGATGACATAGATTTCATTGCTGAGTGATACTGCATTGTACGTAAGTACCACAACTTCTTTATCCATTTTTCACTTTCTGCGATATTGAACTTGTACCGTAAACCAGGTTCTTGTAAACAGAGCCGTCCCAACCTTTGGGGTGGCTGTGTCTTTTGATTTTATTTTCCCTAAGCTATAGGACCATAAGTGGAAGTGCCCTAGGCTCTGTTGCTTTGTTTTTTAGATGTTTCAGGAAACACCATACACTTCTCCCGAGTGGCTGTTGGCAATTTACATCCCGCCCATCAGCATAACAAGGCTCCCAGTTCTCCATGGCCTGTCCTGCCTTTCTGGATTTTACACTTTTTTCAGATGGCCCTTTGGACCGGGGGGAAGTGAGACATCATTGTAGTGCAGATTTCCTTTGCAAGCTTGCTTGGTTGGCCAAAAAGGGCGTATGCGTTTTTTCCTGAATATATTCAGGAAAAAACGCATACGCCCTTTTTGGCCAAGTGCATCATTGTGGACGTTCTGCCTCTTTTCCTATGCTTTAAATGCAATTCCAGTCTACCTCCTGAAATCGGTTTCCTGCAATTCTGCCCCGCTTTCAAGTCCTCTTGGCAGCCTTACTTCAGTATATTTTTGGACGATAGCTGTCATTTATAACTCTGCAGGTTTGTGAATTACAGTGCCCCTGAGCTCCTTTCTTCAACTCGCTTTCTCGTGAGCTGGCCGCAACACCGCAGGATGGCTTCAGGCCCTAATCTGGCGTATGCGTATTCAGGAAAAAACGCATACGCACTTTTTGGCCAAGTGCATCATTGTGGACGTTCTGCCTCTTTTCCTATGCTTTAAATGCAATTCCAGTCTACCTCCTGAAATCGGTTTCCTGCAATTCTGCCCCGCTTTCAAGTCCTCTTGGCAGCCTTACTTCAGTATATTTTTGGACGATAGCTGTCATTTATAACTCTGCAGGTTTGTGAATTACAGTGCCCCTGAGCTCCTTTCTTCAACTCGCTTTCTCGTGAGCTGGCCGCAACACCGCAGGATGGCTTCAGGCCCTAATCTGGTTCCGGCACGGCACGCTGAGCCTTTGGTTAATTCCTCTTCCTGGTGGGAAATGAGAGTTAAATTTGCCCGTCCAGACACCTCCAGCTAGTCTCTCATTGGTTCTCCCTATCCCTGTTCATCTTCCGCAGAAATTGCAAACTGGGCCAAACAGGAGGTTAAAGGCACTGACTCTCCAAGTCGGGAGAGTGTTAGTAAATCGTCTGGAATGTTGCGCCCGAGTACCAGGGGACGAAAACTGAGACGTATTGGAACACGTCTCCCGATCACACGGTTGATCATACTCTGGGTTCCACATGCATGTTTTAGCTGAAGGAAGAATACCTTAAACCTGGAGAGTTGAGACCCGTGGAATGGGTACCATGCAATATGACTTCAAAGGGTCTTCAGTTGCTCACCGAACCTCTCCAATCCTATCACTGCTGCGTTTATGCCCCTGTACACACACTTGATTCACTTTCGGAGACATAGCAATCCATAGGTTTTAAGATACTTCCTAGTCAGGTACACTCTTAGGCATTTAATATGGGGTGTTGAGTCCATTTCGTTGAGCAAGGAGTAGCTCTTGTCTATTCCATATTTGGCTTAAGGAACTTTATCTGTGCTCATTTCAATCTCTGGTTTTATGCAGCACCCCAACTCACCTTTCCCCTTAAGCAAGCATAAGTTGGGTTTCTAAATTTGAGACCCTGTTCTGTTTTGTAATTCAGTTCCTGTGTAGCCAAGTTTACATTCCGTGTATTAGTGATATCTTATGATGTTTCTTTTTCTGTGTGACTTATTTCAGTTAGAATCATCGTACCTGAATCCACTCATTATGCTGCTACGGGCCTGATGACATAGATTTCATTGCTGAGTGATACTGCATTGTACGTAAGTACCACAACTTCTTTATCCATTTTTCACTTTCTGCGATAGTGAACTTGTACCGTAAACCAGGTTCTTGTAAACAGAGCCGTCCCAACCTTTGGGGTGGCTGTGTCTTTTGATTTTAATTTCCCTAAGCTATAGGACCATAAGTGGAAATGCCCTAGGCTCTGTTGCTTTGTTTTTTAGATGTTTCAGGAAACACCATACACTTCTCCCGAGTGGCTGTTGGCAATTTACATCCCGCCCATCAGCATAACAAGGCTCCCAGTTCTCCATGGCCTGTCCTGCCTTTCTGGATTTTACACTTTTTTCAGATGGCCCTTTTGACCGGGGGGAAGTGAGACATCATTGTAGTGCAGATTTCCTTTGCAAGCTTGCTTGGTTGGCCAAAAAGGGCGTATGCGTTTTTTCCTGAATATATTCAGGAAAAAACGCATACGCACTTTTTGGCCAAGTGCATCATTGTGGACGTTCTGCCTCTTTTCCTATGCTTTAAATGCAATTCCAGTCTACCTCCTGAAATCGGTTTCCTGCAATTCTGCCCCGCTTTCAAGTCCTCTTGGCAGCCTTACTTCAGTATATTTTTGGACGATAGCTGTCATTTATAACTCTGCAGGTTTGTGAATTACAGTGCCCCTGAGCTCCTTTCTTCAACTCGCTTTCTCGTGAGCTGGCCGCAACACCGCAGGATGGCTTCAGGCCCTAATCTGGTTCCGGCACGGCACGCTGAGCCTTTGGTTAATTCCTCTTCCTGGTGGGAAATGAGAGTTAAATTTGCCCGTCCAGACACCTCCAGCTAGTCTGTCATTGGTTCTGCCTATTCCTGTTCATCTTCCGCAGAAATTGCAAACTGGGCCAAACAGGAGGTTAAAGGCACTGACTCTCCAAGTCGGGAGAGTGTTAGTAAATCGTCTGGAATGTAGCGCCCGAGTACCAGGGGACGAAAACTGAGACGTATTGGAACACGTCTCCCGATCACACGGTTGATCATACTCTGGGTTCCACATGCATGTTTTAGCTGAAGGAAGAATACCTTAAACCTGGAGAGTTGAGACCCGTGGAATGGGTACCATGCAATATGACTTCAAAGGGTCTTCATTTGCTCACCGAACCTCTCCAATCCTATCACTGCTGCGTTTATGCCCCTGTACACACACTTGATTCTCTTTCAGACACATAGCAATCCATAGGTTTTAAGATACTTCCTAGTCAGGTACACTCTTAGGCATTTAATATGGGGTGTTGAGTCCATTTCGTTGAGCAAGGAGTAGCTCTTGTCTATTCCATATTTGGCTTAAGGAACTTTATCTGTGCTCATTTCAATCTCTGGTTTTATGCAGCACCCCAACTCACCTTTCCCCTTAAGCAAGCATAAGTTGGTTTTCTAAATTTGAGACCCTGTTCTGTTTTGTAATTCAGTTCCTGTGTAGCCAAGGTTACATTCCGTGTATTAGTGATATCTTATGATGTTTCTTTTTCTGTGTGACTTATTTCAGTTAGAATCTTCGTACCTGAATCCACTCATTATGCTGCTACGGGCCTGATGACATAGATTTCATTGCTGAGTGATACTGCATTGTACGTAAGTACCACAACTTCTTTATCCATTTTTCACTTTCTGCGATATTGAACTTGTACCGTAAACCAGGTTCTTGTAAACAGAGCCGTCCCAACCTTTGGGGTGGCTGTGTCTTTTGATTTTAATTTCCCTAAGCTATAGGACCATAAGTGGAAGTGCCCTAGGCTCTGTTGCTTTGTTTTTTAGATGTTTCAGGAAACACCATACACTTCTCCCGAGTGGCTGTTGGCAATTTACATCCCGCCCATCAGCATAACAAGGCTCCCAGTTCTCCATGGCCTGTCCTGCCTTTCTGGATTTTACACTTTTTTCAGATGGCCCTTTGGACCGGGGGGAAGTGAGACATCATTGTAGTGCAGATTTCCTTTGCAAGCTTGCTTGGTTGGCCAAAAAGGGCGTATGCGTTTTTTCCTGAATATATTCAGGAAAAAACGCATACGCACTTTTTGGCCAAGTGCATCATTGTGGACGTTCTGCCTCTTTTCCTATGCTTTAAATGCAATTCCAGTCTACCTCCTGAAATCGGTTTCCTGCAATTCTGCCCCGCTTTCAAGTCCTCTTGGCAGCCTTACTTCAGTATATTTTTGGACGATAGCTGTCATTTATAACTCTGCAGGTTTGTGAATTACAGTGCCCCTGAGCTCCTTTCTTCAACTCGCTTTCTCGTGAGCTGGCCGCAACACCGCAGGATGGCTTCAGGCCCTAATCTGGCGTATGCGTATTCAGGAAAAAACGCATACGCACTTTTTGGCCAAGTGCATCATTGTGGACGTTCTGCCTCTTTTCCTATGCTTTAAATGCAATTCCAGTCTACCTCCTGAAATCGGTTTCCTGCAATTCTGCCCCGCTTTCAAGTCCTCTTGGCAGCCTTACTTCAGTATATTTTTGGACGATAGCTGTCATTTATAACTCTGCAGGTTTGTGAATTACAGTGCCCCTGAGCTCCTTTCTTCAACTCGCTTTCTCGTGAGCTGGCCGCAACACCGCAGGATGGCTTCAGGCCCTAATCTGGTTCCGGCACGGCACGCTGAGCCTTTGGTTAATTCCTCTTCCTGGTGGGAAATGAGAGTTAAATTTGCCCGTCCAGACACCTCCAGCTAGTCTCTCATTGGTTCTCCCTATCCCTGTTCATCTTCCGCAGAAATTGCAAACTGGGCCAAACAGGAGGTTAAAGGCACTGACTCTCCAAGTCGGGAGAGTGTTAGTAAATCGTCTGGAATGTTGCGCCCGAGTACCAGGGGACGAAAACTGAGACGTATTGGAACACGTCTCCCGATCACACGGTTGATCATACTCTGGGTTCCACATGCATGTTTTAGCTGAAGGAAGAATACCTTAAACCTGGAGAGTTGAGACCCGTGGAATGGGTACCATGCAATATGACTTCAAAGGGTCTTCAGTTGCTCACCGAACCTCTCCAATCCTATCACTGCTGCGTTTATGCCCCTGTACACACACTTGATTCACTTTCGGAGACATAGCAATCCATAGGTTTTAAGATACTTCCTAGTCAGGTACACTCTTAGGCATTTAATATGGGGTGTTGAGTCCATTTCGTTGAGCAAGGAGTAGCTCTTGTCTATTCCATATTTGGCTTAAGGAACTTTATCTGTGCTCATTTCAATCTCTGGTTTTATGCAGCACCCCAACTCACCTTTCCCCTTAAGCAAGCATAAGTTGGGTTTCTAAATTTGAGACCCTGTTCTGTTTTGTAATTCAGTTCCTGTGTAGCCAAGGTTACATTCCGTGTATTAGTGATATCTTATGATGTTTCTTTTTCTGTGTGACTTATTTCAGTTAGAATCATCGTACCTGAATCCACTCATTATGCTGCTACGGGCCTGATGACATAGATTTCATTGCTGAGTGATACTGCATTGTACGTAAGTACCACAACTTCTTTATCCATTTTTCACTTTCTGCGATAGTGAACTTGTACCGTAAACCAGGTTCTTGTAAACAGAGCCGTCCCAACCTTTGGGGTGGCTGTGTCTTTTGATTTTAATTTCCCTAAGCTATAGGACCATAAGTGGAAATGCCCTAGGCTCTGTTGCTTTGTTTTTTAGATGTTTCAGGAAACACCATACACTTCTCCCGAGTGGCTGTTGGCAATTTACATCCCGCCCATCAGCATAACAAGGCTCCCAGTTCTCCATGGCCTGTCCTGCCTTTCTGGATTTTACACTTTTTTCAGATGGCCCTTTTGACCGGGGGGAAGTGAGACATCATTGTAGTGCAGATTTCCTTTGCAAGCTTGCTTGGTTGGCCAAAAAGGGCGTATGCGTTTTTTCCTGAATATATTCAGGAAAAAACGCATACGCACTTTTTGGCCAAGTGCATCATTGTGGACGTTCTGCCTCTTTTCCTATGCTTTAAATGCAATTCCAGTCTACCTCCTGAAATCGGTTTCCTGCAATTCTGCCCCGCTTTCAAGTCCTCTTGGCAGCCTTACTTCAGTATATTTTTGGACGATAGCTGTCATTTATAACTCTGCAGGTTTGTGAATTACAGTGCCCCTGAGCTCCTTTCTTCAACTCGCTTTCTCGTGAGCTGGCCGCAACACCGCAGGATGGCTTCAGGCCCTAATCTGGTTCCGGCACGGCACGCTGAGCCTTTGGTTAATTCCTCTTCCTGGTGGGAAATGAGAGTTAAATTTGCCCGTCCAGACACCTCCAGCTAGTCTCTCATTGGTTCTCCCTATCCCTGTTCATCTTCCGCAGAAATTGCAAACTGGGCCAAACAGGAGGTTAAAGGCACTGACTCTCCAAGTCGGGAGAGTGTTAGTAAATCGTCTGGAATGTAGCGCCCGAGTACCAGGGGACGAAAACTGAGACGTATTGGAACACGTCTCCCGATCACACGGTTGATCATACTCTGGGTTCCACATGCATGTTTTAGCTGAAGGAAGAATACCTTAAACCTGGAGAGTTGAGACCCGTGGAATGGGTACCATGCAATATGACTTCAAAGGGTCTTCATTTGCTCACCGAACCTCTCCAATCCTATCACTGCTGCGTTTATGCCCCTGTACACACACTTGATTCTCTTTCAGACACATAGCAATCCATAGGTTTTAAGATACTTCCTAGTCAGGTACACTCTTAGGCATTTAATATGGGGTGTTGAGTCCATTTCGTTGAGCAAGGAGTAGCTCTTGTCTATTCCATATTTGGCTTAAGGAACTTTATCTGTGCTCATTTCAATCTCTGGTTTTATGCAGCACCCCAACTCACCTTTCCCCTTAAGCAAGCATAAGTTGGTTTTCTAAATTTGAGACCCTGTTCTGTTTTGTAATTCAGTTCCTGTGTAGCCAAGGTTACATTCCGTGTATTAGTGATATCTTATGATGTTTCTTTTTCTGTGTGACTTATTTCAGTTAGAATCTTCGTACCTGAATCCACTCATTATGCTGCTACGGGCCTGATGACATAGATTTCATTGCTGAGTGATACTGCATTGTACGTAAGTACCACAACTTCTTTATCCATTTTTCACTTTCTGCGATATTGAACTTGTACCTTAAACCAGGTTCTTGTAAACAGAGCCGTCCCAACCTTTGGGGTGGCTGTGTCTTTTGATTTTAATTTCCCTAAGCTATAGGACCATAAGTGGAAGTGCCCTAGGCTCTGTTGCTTTGTTTTTTAGATGTTTCAGGAAACACCATACACTTCTCCCGAGTGGCTGTTGGCAATTTACATCCCGCCCATCAGCATAACAAGGCTCCCAGTTCTCCATGGCCTGTCCTGCCTTTCTGGATTTTACACTTTTTTCAGATGGCCCTTTGGACCGGGGGGAAGTGAGACATCATTGTAGTGCAGATTTCCTTTGCAAGCTTGCTTGGTTGGCCAAAAAGGGCGTATGCGTTTTTTCCTGAATATATTCAGGAAAAAACGCATACGCACTTTTTGGCCAAGTGCATCATTGTGGACGTTCTGCCTCTTTTCCTATGCTTTAAATGCAATTCCAGTCTACCTCCTGAAATCGGTTTCCTGCAATTCTGCCCCGCTTTCAAGTCCTCTTGGCAGCCTTACTTCAGTATATTTTTGGACGATAGCTGTCATTTATAACTCTGCAGGTTTGTGAATTACAGTGCCCCTGAGCTCCTTTCTTCAACTCGCTTTCTCGTGAGCTGGCCGCAACACCGCAGGATGGCTTCAGGCCCTAATCTGGCGTATGCGTATTCAGGAAAAAACGCATACGCACTTTTTGGCCAAGTGCATCATTGTGGACGTTCTGCCTCTTTTCCTATGCTTTAAATGCAATTCCAGTCTACCTCCTGAAATCGGTTTCCTGCAATTCTGCCCCGCTTTCAAGTCCTCTTGGCAGCCTTACTTCAGTATATTTTTGGACGATAGCTGTCATTTATAACTCTGCAGGTTTGTGAATTACAGTGCCCCTGAGCTCCTTTCTTCAACTCGCTTTCTCGTGAGCTGGCCGCAACACCGCAGGATGGCTTCAGGCCCTAATCTGGTTCCGGCACGGCACGCTGAGCCTTTGGTTAATTCCTCTTCCTGGTGGGAAATGAGAGTTAAATTTGCCCGTCCAGACACCTCCAGCTAGTCTCTCATTGGTTCTCCCTATCCCTGTTCATCTTCCGCAGAAATTGCAAACTGGGCCAAACAGGAGGTTAAAGGCACTGACTCTCCAAGTCGGGAGAGTGTTAGTAAATCGTCTGGAATGTTGCGCCCGAGTACCAGGGGACGAAAACTGAGACGTATTGGAACACGTCTCCCGATCACACGGTTGATCATACTCTGGGTTCCACATGCATGTTTTAGCTGAAGGAAGAATACCTTAAACCTGGAGAGTTGAGACCCGTGGAATGGGTACCATGCAATATGACTTCAAAGGGTCTTCAGTTGCTCACCGAACCTCTCCAATCCTATCACTGCTGCGTTTATGCCCCTGTACACACACTTGATTCACTTTCGGAGACATAGCAATCCATAGGTTTTAAGATACTTCCTAGTCAGGTACACTCTTAGGCATTTAATATGGGGTGTTGAGTCCATTTCGTTGAGCAAGGAGTAGCTCTTGTCTATTCCATATTTGGCTTAAGGAACTTTATCTGTGCTCATTTCAATCTCTGGTTTTATGCAGCACCCCAACTCACCTTTCCCCTTAAGCAAGCATAAGTTGGGTTTCTAAATTTGAGACCCTGTTCTGTTTTGTAATTCAGTTCCTGTGTAGCCAAGGTTACATTCCGTGTATTAGTGATATCTTATGATGTTTCTTTTTCTGTGTGACTTATTTCAGTTAGAATCATCGTACCTGAATCCACTCATTATGCTGCTACGGGCCTGATGACATAGATTTCATTGCTGAGTGATACTGCATTGTACGTAAGTACCACAACTTCTTTATCCATTTTTCACTTTCTGCGATAGTGAACTTGTACCGTAAACCAGGTTCTTGTAAACAGAGCCGTCCCAACCTTTGGGGTGGCTGTGTCTTTTGATTTTAATTTCCCTAAGCTATAGGACCATAAGTGGAAATGCCCTAGGCTCTGTTGCTTTGTTTTTTAGATGTTTCAGGAAACACCATACACTTCTCCCGAGTGGCTGTTGGCAATTTACATCCCGCCCATCAGCATAACAAGGCTCCCAGTTCTCCATGGCCTGTCCTGCCTTTCTGGATTTTACACTTTTTTCAGATGGCCCTTTTGACCGGGGGGAAGTGAGACATCATTGTAGTGCAGATTTCCTTTGCAAGCTTGCTTGGTTGGCCAAAAAGGGCGTATGCGTTTTTTCCTGAATATATTCAGGAAAAAACGCATACGCACTTTTTGGCCAAGTGCATCATTGTGGACGTTCTGCCTCTTTTCCTATGCTTTAAATGCAATTCCAGTCTACCTCCTGAAATCGGTTTCCTGCAATTCTGCCCCGCTTTCAAGTCCTCTTGGCAGCCTTACTTCAGTATATTTTTGGACGATAGCTGTCATTTATAACTCTGCAGGTTTGTGAATTACAGTGCCCCTGAGCTCCTTTCTTCAACTCGCTTTCTCGTGAGCTGGCCGCAACACCGCAGGATGGCTTCAGGCCCTAATCTGGTTCCGGCACGGCACGCTGAGCCTTTGGTTAATTCCTCTTCCTGGTGGGAAATGAGAGTTAAATTTGCCCGTCCAGACACCTCCAGCTAGTCTCTCATTGGTTCTCCCTATCCCTGTTCATCTTCCGCAGAAATTGCAAACTGGGCCAAACAGGAGGTTAAAGGCACTGACTCTCCAAGTCGGGAGAGTGTTAGTAAATCGTCTGGAATGTAGCGCCCGAGTACCAGGGGACGAAAACTGAGACGTATTGGAACACGTCTCCCGATCACACGGTTGATCATACTCTGGGTTCCACATGCATGTTTTAGCTGAAGGAAGAATACCTTAAACCTGGAGAGTTGAGACCCGTGGAATGGGTACCATGCAATATGACTTCAAAGGGTCTTCATTTGCTCACCGAACCTCTCCAATCCTATCACTGCTGCGTTTATGCCCCTGTACACACACTTGATTCTCTTTCAGACACATAGCAATCCATAGGTTTTAAGATACTTCCTAGTCAGGTACACTCTTAGGCATTTAATATGGGGTGTTGAGTCCATTTCGTTGAGCAAGGAGTAGCTCTTGTCTATTCCATATTTGGCTTAAGGAACTTTATCTGTGCTCATTTCAATCTCTGGTTTTATGCAGCACCCCAACTCACCTTTCCCCTTAAGCAAGCATAAGTTGGTTTTCTAAATTTGAGACCCTGTTCTGTTTTGTAATTCAGTTCCTGTGTAGCCAAGGTTACATTCCGTGTATTAGTGATATCTTATGATGTTTCTTTTTCTGTGTGACTTATTTCAGTTAGAATCTTCGTACCTGAATCCACTCATTATGCTGCTACGGGCCTGATGACATAGATTTCATTGCTGAGTGATACTGCATTGTACGTAAGTACCACAACTTCTTTATCCATTTTTCACTTTCTGCGATATTGAACTTGTACCTTAAACCAGGTTCTTGTAAACAGAGCCGTCCCAACCTTTGGGGTGGCTGTGTCTTTTGATTTTAATTTCCCTAAGCTATAGGACCATAAGTGGAAGTGCCCTAGGCTCTGTTGCTTTGTTTTTTAGATGTTTCAGGAAACACCATACACTTCTCCCGAGTGGCTGTTGGCAATTTACATCCCGCCCATCAGCATAACAAGGCTCCCAGTTCTCCATGGCCTGTCCTGCCTTTCTGGATTTTACACTTTTTTCAGATGGCCCTTTTGACCGGGGGGAAGTGAGACATCATTGTAGTGCAGATTTCCTTTGCAAGCTTGCTTGGTTGGCCAAAAAGGGCGTATGCGTTTTTTCCTGAATATATTCAGGAAAAAACGCATACGCACTTTTTGGCCAAGTGCATCATTGTGGACGTTCTGCCTCTTTTCCTATGCTTTAAATGCAATTCCAGTCTACCTCCTGAAATCGGTTTCCTGCAATTCTGCCCCGCTTTCAAGTCCTCTTGGCAGCCTTACTTCAGTATATTTTTGGACGATAGCTGTCATTTATAACTCTGCAGGTTTGTGAATTACAGTGCCCCTGAGCTCCTTTCTTCAACTCGCTTTCTCGTGAGCTGGCCGCAACACCGCAGGATGGCTTCAGGCCCTAATCTGGTTCCGGCACGGCACGCTGAGCCTTTGGTTAATTCCTCTTCCTGGTGGGAAATGAGAGTTAAATTTGCCCGTCCAGACACCTCCAGCTAGTCTCTCATTGGTTCTCCCTATCCCTGTTCATCTTCCGCAGAAATTGCAAACTGGGCCAAACAGGAGGTTAAAGGCACTGACTCTCCAAGTCGGGAGAGTGTTAGTAAATCGTCTGGAATGTAGCGCCCGAGTACCAGGGGACGAAAACTGAGACGTATTGGAACACGTCTCCCGATCACACGGTTGATCATACTCTGGGTTCCACATGCATGTTTTAGCTGAAGGAAGAATACCTTAAACCTGGAGAGTTGAGACCCGTGGAATGGGTACCATGCAATATGACTTCAAAGGGTCTTCATTTGCTCACCGAACCTCTCCAATCCTATCACTGCTGCGTTTATGCCCCTGTACACACACTTGATTCTCTTTCAGACACATAGCAATCCATAGGTTTTAAGATACTTCCTAGTCAGGTACACTCTTAGGCATTTAATATGGGGTGTTGAGTCCATTTCGTTGAGCAAGGAGTAGCTCTTGTCTATTCCATATTTGGCTTAAGGAACTTTATCTGTGCTCATTTCAATCTCTGGTTTTATGCAGCACCCCAACTCACCTTTCCCCTTAAGCAAGCATAAGTTGGTTTTCTAAATTTGAGACCCTGTTCTGTTTTGTAATTCAGTTCCTGTGTAGCCAAGGTTACATTCCGTGTATTAGTGATATCTTATGATGTTTCTTTTTCTGTGTGACTTATTTCAGTTAGAATCTTCGTACCTGAATCCACTCATTATGCTGCTACGGGCCTGATGACATAGATTTCATTGCTGAGTGATACTGCATTGTACGTAAGTACCACAACTTCTTTATCCATTTTTCACTTTCTGCGATATTGAACTTGTACCGTAAACCAGGTTCTTGTAAACAGAGCCGTCCCAACCTTTGGGGTGGCTGTGTCTTTTGATTTTAATTTCCCTAAGCTATAGGACCATAAGTGGAAGTGCCCTAGGCTCTGTTGCTTTGTTTTTTAGATGTTTCAGGAAACACCATACACTTCTCCCGAGTGGCTGTTGGCAATTTACATCCCGCCCATCAGCATAACAAGGCTCCCAGTTCTCCATGGCCTGTCCTGCCTTTCTGGATTTTACACTTTTTTCAGATGGCCCTTTTGACCGGGGGGAAGTGAGACATCATTGTAGTGCAGATTTCCTTTGCAAGCTTGCTTGGTTGGCCAAAAAGGGCGTATGCGTTTTTTCCTGAATATATTCAGGAAAAAACGCATACGCACTTTTTGGCCAAGTGCATCATTGTGGACGTTCTGCCTCTTTTCCTATGCTTTAAATGCAATTCCAGTCTACCTCCTGAAATCGGTTTCCTGCAATTCTGCCCCGCTTTCAAGTCCTCTTGGCAGCCTTACTTCAGTATATTTTTGGACGATAGCTGTCATTTATAACTCTGCAGGTTTGTGAATTACAGTGCCCCTGAGCTCCTTTCTTCAACTCGCTTTCTCGTGAGCTGGCCGCAACACCGCAGGATGGCTTCAGGCCCTAATCTGGCGTATGCGTATTCAGGAAAAAACGCATACGCACTTTTTGGCCAAGTGCATCATTGTGGACGTTCTGCCTCTTTTCCTATGCTTTAAATGCAATTCCAGTCTACCTCCTGAAATCGGTTTCCTGCAATTCTGCCCCGCTTTCAAGTCCTCTTGGCAGCCTTACTTCAGTATATTTTTGGACGATAGCTGTCATTTATAACTCTGCAGGTTTGTGAATTACAGTGCCCCTGAGCTCCTTTCTTCAACTCGCTTTCTCGTGAGCTGGCCGCAACACCGCAGGATGGCTTCAGGCCCTAATCTGGTTCCGGCACGGCACGCTGAGCCTTTGGTTAATTCCTCTTCCTGGTGGGAAATGAGAGTTAAATTTGCCCGTCCAGACACCTCCAGCTAGTCTCTCATTGGTTCTCCCTATCCCTGTTCATCTTCCGCAGAAATTGCAAACTGGGCCAAACAGGAGGTTAAAGGCACTGACTCTCCAAGTCGGGAGAGTGTTAGTAAATCGTCTGGAATGTTGCGCCCGAGTACCAGGGGACGAAAACTGAGACGTATTGGAACACGTCTCCCGATCACACGGTTGATCATACTCTGGGTTCCACATGCATGTTTTAGCTGAAGGAAGAATACCTTAAACCTGGAGAGTTGAGACCCGTGGAATGGGTACCATGCAATATGACTTCAAAGGGTCTTCATTTGCTCACCGAACCTCTCCAATCCTATCACTGCTGCGTTTATGCCCCTGTACACACACTTGATTCTCTTTCAGACACATAGCAATCCATAGGTTTTAAGATACTTCCTAGTCAGGTACACTCTTAGGCATTTAATATGGGGTGTTGAGTCCATTTCGTTGAGCAAGGAGTAGCTCTTGTCTATTCCATATTTGGCTTAAGGAACTTTATCTGTGCTCATTTCAATCTCTGGTTTTATGCAGCACCCCAACTCACCTTTCCCCTTAAGCAAGCATAAGTTGGTTTTCTAAATTTGAGACCCTGTTCTGTTTTGTAATTCAGTTCCTGTGTAGCCAAGGTTACATTCCGTGTATTAGTGATATCTTATGATGTTTCTTTTCCTGTGTGACTTATTTCAGTTAGAATCTTCGTACCTGAATCCACTCATTATGCTGCTACGGGCCTGATGACATAGATTTCATTGCTGAGTGATACTGCATTGTACGTAAGTACCACAACTTCTTTATCCATTTTTCACTTTCTGCGATATTGAACTTGTACCGTAAACCAGGTTCTTGTAAACAGAGCCGTCCCAACTTTGGGGTGGCTGTGTCTTTTGATTTTAATTTCCCTAAGCTATAGGACCATAAGTGGAAGTGCCCTAGGCTCTGTTGCTTTGTTTTTTAGATGTTTCAGGAAACACCATACACTTCTCCCGAGTGGCTGTTGGCAATTTACATCCCGCCCATCAGCATAAGAAGGCTCCCAGTTCTCCATGGCCTGTCCTGCCTTTCTGGATTTTACACTTTTTTCAGATGGCCCTTTTGACCGGGGGGAAGTGAGACATCATTGTAGTGCAGATTTCCTTTGCAAGCTTGCTTGGTTGGCCAAAAAGGGCGTATGCGTTTTTTCCTGAATATATTCAGGAAAAAACGCATACGCCCTTTTTGGCCAAGTGCATCATTGTGGACGTTCTGCCTCTTTTCCTATGCTTTAAATGCAATTCCAGTCTACCTCCTGAAATCGGTTTCCTGCAATTCTGCCCCGCTTTCAAGTCCTCTTGGCAGCCTTACTTCAGTATATTTTTGGACGATAGCTGTCATTTATAACTCTGCAGGTTTGTGAATTACAGTGCCCCTGAGCTCCTTTCTTCAACTCGCTTTCTCGTGAGCTGGCCGCAACACCGCAGGATGGCTTCAGGCCCTAATCTGGTTCCGGCACGGCACGCTGAGCCTTTGGTTAATTCCTCTTCCTGGTGGGAAATGAGAGTTAAAATTGCCCGTCCAGACACCTCCAGCTAGTCTCTCATTGGTTTTCCCTATCCCTGTTCATCTTCCGCAGAAATTGCAAACTGGGCCAAACAGGAGGTTAAAGGCACTGACTCTCCAAGTCGGGAGAGTGTTAGTAAATCGTCTGGAATGTTGCGCCCGAGTACCAGGGGACGAAAACTGAGACGTATTGGAACACGTCTCCCGATCACACGGTTGATCATACTCTGGGTTCCACATGCATGTTTTAGCTGAAGGAAGAATACCTTAAACCTGGAGAGTTGAGACCCGTGGAATGGGTACCATGCAATATGACTTCAAAGGGTCTTCATTTGCTCACCGAACCTCTCCAATCCTATCACTGCTGCGTTTATGCCCCTGTACACACACTTGATTCTCTTTCAGACACATAGCAATCCATAGGTTTTAAGATACTTCCTAGTCAGGTACACTCTTAGGCATTTAATATGGGGTGTTGAGTCCATTTCGTTGAGCAAGGAGTAGCTCTTGTCTATTCCATATTTGGCTTAAGGAACTTTATCTGTGCTCATTTCAATCTCTGGTTTTATGCAGCACCCCAACTCACCTTTCCCCTTAAGCAAGCATAAGTTGGTTTTCTAAATTTGAGACCCTGTTCTGTTTTGTAATTCAGTTCCTGTGTAGCCAAGGTTACATTCCGTGTATTAGTGATATCTTATGATGTTTCTTTTTCTGTGTGACTTATTTCAGTTAGAATCTTCGTACCTGAATCCACTCATTATGCTGCTACGGGCCTGATGACATAGATTTCATTGCTGAGTGATACTGCATTGTACGTAAGTACCACAACTTCTTTATCCATTTTTCACTTTCTGCGATATTGAACTTGTACCGTAAACCAGGTTCTTGTAAACAGAGCCGTCCCAACCTTTGGGGTGGCTGTGTCTTTTGATTTTAATTTCCCTAAGCTATAGGACCATAAGTGGAAGTGCCCTAGGCTCTGTTGCTTTGTTTTTTAGATGTTTCAGGAAACACCATACACTTCTCCCGAGTGGCTGTTGGCAATTGACATCCCGCCCATCAGCATAACAAGGCTCCCAGTTCTCCATGGCCTGTCCTGCCTTTCTGGATTTTACACTTTTTTCAGATGGCCCTTTTGACCGGGGGGAAGTGAGACATCATTGTAGTGCAGATTTCCTTTGCAAGCTTGCTTGGTTGGCCAAAAAGGGCGTATGCGTTTTTTCCTGAATATATTCAGGAAAAAACGCATACGCACTTTTTGGCCAAGTGCATCATTGTGGACGTTCTGCCTCTTTTCCTATGCTTTAAATGCAATTCCAGTCTACCTCCTGAAATCGGTTTCCTGCAATTCTGCCCCGCTTTCAAGTCCTCTTGGCAGCCTTACTTCAGTATATTTTTGGACGATAGCTGTCATTTATAACTCTGCAGGTTTGTGAATTACAGTGCCCCTGAGCTCCTTTCTTCAACTCGCTTTCTCGTGAGCTGGCCGCAGCACCGCAGGATGGCTTCAGGCCCTAATCTGGTTCCGGCACGGCACGCTGAGCCTTTGGTTAATTCCTCTTCCTGGTGGGAAATGAGAGTTAAATTTGCCCGTCCAGACACCTCCATCTAGTCTGTCATTGGTTCTGCCTATTCCTGTTCATCTTCTGCAGAAATTGCAAACTGGGCCAAACAGGAGGTTAAAGGCACTGACTCTCCAAGTCGGGAGAGTGTTAGTAAAGCGTCTGGAATGTTGCACCCGAGTACCAGGGGACAAAAACTGAGACGTATTGGAACACGTCTCCCGATCACACGGTTGAGCATACTCTGGGTTCCACATGCATGTTTTAGCTGAAGGAAGAATACCTTAAACCTGGAGAGTTGAGACCCGTGGAATGGGTACCATGCAATATGACTTCAAAGGGTCTTCATTTGCTCACCGAACCTCTCCAGTCCTATCACTGCTGCGTTTATGCCCCTGTACACACGCTTGATTCTCTTTCAGACACATAGCAATCCATAGGTTTTAAGATACTTCCTAGTCAGGTACACTCTTAGGCATTTAATATGGGGTGTTGAGTCCATTTCGTTGAGCAAGGAGTAGCTCTTGTCTATTCCATATTTGGCTTAAGGAACTTTATCTGTGCTCATTTCAATCTCTGGTTTTATGCAGCACCCCAACTCACCTTTCCCCTTAAGCAAGCATAAGTTGGTTTTCCAAATTTGAGACCCTGTTCTGTTTTGTAATTCAGTTCCTGTGTAGCCAAGTTTACATTCCGTGTATTAGTGATATCTTATGATGTTTCTTTTTCTGTGTGACTTATTTCAGTTAGAATCATCGTACCTGAATCCACTCATTATGCTGCTACGGGCCTGATGACATAGATTTCCTTGCTGAGTGATACTGCATTGTACGTAAGTACCACAACTTCTTTATCCATTTTTCACTTTCTGCGATATTGAACTTGTACCGTAAACCAGGTTCTTGTAAACAGAGCCGTCCCAACCTTTGGGGTGGCTGTGTCTTTTGATTTTAATTTCCCTAAGCTATAGGACCATAAGTGGAAGTGCCCTAGGCTCTGTTGCTTTGTTTTTTAGATGTTTCAGGAAACACCATACACTTCTCCCGAGTGGCTGTTGGCAATTTACATCCCGCCCATCAGCATAACAAGGCTCCCAGTTCTCCATGGCCTGTCCTGCCTTTCTGGATTTTACACTTTTTTCAGATGGCCCTTTTGACCGGGGGGAAGTGAGACTTCATTGTAGTGCAGATTTCCTTTGCAAGCTTGCTTGGTTGGCCAAAAAGGGCGTATGCGTTTTTTCCTGAATATATTCAGGAAAAAACGCATACGCCCTTTTTGGCCAAGTGCATCATTGTGGACGTTCTGCCTCTTTTCCTATGCTTTAAATGCAATTCCAGTCTACCTCCTGAAATCGGTTTCCTGCAATTCTGCCCCGCTTTCAAGTCCTCTTGGCAGCCTTACTTCAGTATATTTTTGGACGATAGCTGTCATTTATAACTCTGCAGGTTTGTGAATTACAGTGCCCCTGAGCTCCTTTCTTCAACTCGCTTTCTCGTGAGCTGGCCGCAACACCGCAGGATGGCTTCAGGCCCTAATCTGGTTCCGGCACGGCACGCTGAGCCTTTGGTTAATTCCTCTTCCTGGTGGGAAATGAGAGTTAAATTTGCCCGTCCAGACACCTCCATCTAGTCTGTCATTGGTTCTGCCTATTCCTGTTCATCTTCTGCAGAAATTGCAAACTGGGCCAAACAGGAGGTTAAAGGCACTGACTCTCCAAGTCGGGAGAGTGTTAGTAAAGCGTCTGGAATGTTGCACCCGAGTACCAGGGGACAAAAACTGAGACGTATTGGAACACGTCTCCCGATCACACGGTTGAGCATACTCTGGGTTCCACATGCATGTTTTAGCTGAAGGAAGAATACCTTAAACCTGGAGAGTTGAGACCCGTGGAATGGGTACCATGCAATATGACTTCAAAGGGTCTTCATTTGCTCACCGAACCTCTCCAGTCCTATCACTGCTGCGTTTATGCCCCTGTACACACGCTTGATTCTCTTTCGGAGACATAGCAATCCATAGGTTTTAAGATACTTCCTAGTCAGGTACACTCTTAGGCATTTAATATGGGGTGTTGAGTCCATTTCGTTGAGCAAGGAGTAGCTCTTGTCTATTCCATATTTGGCTTAAGGAACTTTATCTGTGCTCATTTCAATCTCTGGTTTTATGCAGCACCCCAACTCACCTTTCCCCTTAAGCAAGCATAAGTTGGTTTTCCAAATTTGAGACCCTGTTCTGTTTTGTAATTCAGTTCCTGTGTAGCCAAGTTTACATTCCGTGTATTAGTGATATCTTATGATGTTTCTTTTTCTGTGTGACTTATTTCAGTTAGAATCATCGTACCTGAATCCACTCATTATGCTGCTACGGGCCTGATGACATAGATTTCCTTGCTGAGTGATACTGCATTGTACGTAAGTACCACAACTTCTTTATCCATTTTTCACTTTCTGCGATATTGAACTTGTACCGTAAACCAGGTTCTTGTAAACAGAGCCGTCCCAACCTTTGGGGTGGCTGTGTCTTTTGATTTTAATTTCCCTAAGCTATAGGACCATAAGTGGAAGTGCCCTAGGCTCTGTTGCTTTGTTTTTTAGATGTTTCAGGAAACACCATACACTTCTCCCGAGTGACTGTTGGCAATTGACATCCCGCCCATCAGCATAACAAGGCTCCCAGTTCTCCATGGCCTGTCCTGCCTTTCTGGATTTTACACTTTTTTCAGATGGCCCTTTTGACCGGGGGGAAGTGAGACTTCACTGTAGTGCAGATTTCCTTTGCAAGCTTGCTTGTTGGCCAAAAAGGGCGTATGCGTTTTTTCCTGAATATATTCAGGAAAAAACGCATACGCCCTTTTTGGCCAAGTGCATCATTGTGGACGTTCTGCCTCTTTTCCTATGCTTTAAATGCAATTCCAGTCTACCTCCTGAAATCGGTTTCCTGCAATTCTGCCCCGCTTTCAAGTCCTCTTGGCAGCCTTACTTCAGTATATTTTTGGACGATAGCTGTCATTTATAACTCTGCAGGTTTGTGAATTACAGTGCCCCTGAGCTCCTTTCTTCAACTCGCTTTCTCGTCAGCTGGCCGCAACACCGCAGGATGGCTTCAGGCCCTAATCTGGTTCCGGCACGGCATGCTGAGCCTTTGGTTAATTCCTCTTCCTGGTGGGAAATGACAGTTAAATTTGCCCGTCCAGACACCTCCAGCTAGTCTGTCATTGGTTCTCCCTATTCCTGTTCATCTTCCGCAGAAATTGCAAACTGGGCCAAACAGGAGGTTAAAGGCACTGACTCTCCAAGTCGGGAGAGTGTTAGTAAAGCGTCTGGAATGTTGCACCCGAGTACCAGGGGACGAAAACTGAGACATATTGGAACACGTCTCCCGATCACACGGTTGATCATACTCTGGGTTCCACATGCATGTTTTAGCTGAAGGAAGAATACCTTAAACCTGGAGAGTTGAGACCCGTGGAATGGGTACCATGCAATATGACTTCAAAGGGTCTTCATTTGCTCACCGAACCTCTCCAATCCTATCACTGCTGCGTTTATGCCCCTGTACACACACTTGATTCTCTTTCAGAGACATAGCAATCCATAGGTTTTAAGATACTTCCTAGTCAGGTACACTCTTAGGCATTTAATATGGGGTGTTGAGTCCATTTCGTTGAGCAAGGAGTAGCTCTTGTCTATTCCATATTTGGCTTAAGGAACTTTATCTGTGCTCATTTCAATCTCTGGTTTTATGCAGCACCCCAACTCACCTTTCCCCTTAAGCAAGCATAAGTTGGTTTTCTAAATTTGAGACCCTGTTCTGTTTTGTAATTCAGTTCCTGTGTAGCCAAGGTTACATTCCGTGTATTAGTGATATCTTATGATGTTTCTTTTCCTGTGTGACTTATTTCAGTTAGAATCATCGTACCTGAATCCACTCATTATGCTGCTACGGGCCTGATGACATAGATTTCATTGCTGAGTGATACTGCATTGTACGTAAGTACCACAACTTCTTTATCCATTTTTCACTTTCTGCGATATTGAACTTGTACCGTAAACCAGGTTCTTGTAAACAGAGCCGTCCCAACCTTTGGGGTGGCTGTGTCTTTTTGATTTTAATTTCCTTAAGCTATAGGACCATAAGTGGAAGTGCCCTAGGCTCTGTTGCTTTGTTTTTTAGATGTTTCAGGAAACACCATACACTTCTCCCGAGTGGCTGTTGGCAATTGACATCCCGCCCATCAGCATAACAAGGCTCCCAGTTCTCCATGGCCTGTCCTGCCTTTCTGGATTTTACACTTTTTTCAGATGTCCCTTTTGACCGGGGGGAAGTGAGACTTCATTGTAGTGCAGATTTCCTTTGCAAGCTTGCTTGGTTGGCCAAAAAGGGCGTATGCGTTTTTTCCTGAATATATTCAGGAAAAAACGCATACGCCCTTTTTGGCCAAGTGCATCATTGTGGACGTTCTGCCTCTTTTCCTATGCTTTAAATGCAATTCCAGTCTACCTCCTGAAATCGGTTTCCTGCAATTCTGCCCCGCTTTCAAGTCCTCTTGGCAGCCTTACTTCAGTATATTTTTGGACGATAGCTGTCATTTATAACTCTGCAGGTTTGTGAATTACAGTGCCCCTGAGCTCCTTTCTTCAACTCGCTTTCTCGTGAGCTGGCCGCAACACCGCAGGATGGCTTCAGGCCCTAATCTGGTTCCGGCACGGCACGCTGAGCCTTTGGTTAATTCCTCTTCCTGGTGGGAAATGAGAGTTAAATTTGCCCGTCCAGACACCTCCAGCTAGTCTGTCATTGGTTCTGCCTATTCCTGTTCATCTTCCGCAGAAATTGCAAACTGGGCCAAACAGGAGGTTAAAGGCACTGACTCTCCAAGTCGGGAGAGTGTTAGTAAAGCGTCTGGAATGTTGCACCCGAGTACCAGGGGACGAAAACTGAGACATATTGGAACACGTCTCCCGATCACACGGTTGATCATACTCTGGGTTCCACATGCATGTTTTAGCTGAAGGAAGAATACCTTAAACCTGGAGAGTTGAGACCCGTGGAATGGGTACCATGCAATATGACTTCAAAGGGTCTTCATTTGCCCACCGAACCTCTCCAATCCTATCACTGCTGCGTTTATGCCCCTGTACACACACTTGATTCTCTTTCAGAGACATAGCAATCCATAGGTTTTAAGATACTTCCTAGTCAGGTACACTCTTAGGCATTTAATATGGGGTGTTGAGTCCATTTCGTTGAGCAAGGAGTAGCTCTTGTCTATTCCATATTTGGCTTAAGGAACTTTATCTGTGCTCATTTCAATCTCTGGTTTTATGCAGCACCCCAACTCACCTTTCCCCTTAAGCAAGCATAAGTTGGTTTCCTAAATTTGAGACCGTGTTCTATTTTGGAATTCAGTTCCTGTGTAGCCAAGTTTACATTCCGTGTATTAGTGATATCTTATGATGTTTCTTTTCCTGTGTGACTTATTTCAGTTAGAATCATCATACCTGAATCCACTCATTATGCTGCTACGGGCCTGATGACATAGATTTCATTGCTGAGTGATACTGCATTGTACGTAAGTACCACAACTTCTTTATCCATTTTTCACTTTCTGCGATATTGAACTTGTACCGTAAACCAGGTTCTTGTAAACAGAGCTGTCCCAACCTTTGGGGTGGCTGTGTCTTTTTGATTTTAATTTCCCTAAGCTATAGGACCATAAGTGGAAGTGCCCTAGGCTCTGTTGCTTTGTTTTTTAGCTGTTTCAGGAAACACCATACACTTCTCCGGAGTGGCTGTTGGCAATTTACATCCCGCCCATCAGCATAACAAGGCTCCCAGTTCTCCATGGCCTGTCCTGCCTTTCTGGATTTTACACTTTTTTCAGATGTCCCTTTTGACCGGGGGGAAGTGAGACTTCATTGTAGTGCCCATTTCCTTTGCAAGCTTGCTTGGTTGGCCAAAAAGGGCGTATGCGTTTTTTCCTGAATATATTCAGGAAAAAACGCATACGCCCTTTTTGGCCAAGTGCATCATTGTGGACGTTCTGCCTCTTTTCCTATGCTTTAAATGCAATTCCAGTCTACCTCCTGAAATCGGTTTCCTGCAATTCTGCCCCGCTTTCAAGTCCTCTTGGCAGCCTTACTTCAGTATATTTTTGGACGATAGCTGTCATTTATAACTCTGCAGGTTTGTGAATTACAGTGCCCCTGAGCTCCTTTCTTCAACTCGCTTTCTCGTGAGCTGGCCGCAACACCGCAGGATGGCTTCAGGCCCTAATCTGGTTCCGGCACGGCACGCTGAGCCTTTGGTTAATTCCTCTTCCTGGTGGGAAATGAGAGTTAAATTTGCCCGTCCAGACACCTCCAGCTAGTCTCTCATTGATTCTCCCTATCCCTGTTCATCTTCCGCAGAAATTGCAAACTGGGCCAAACAGGAGGTTAAAGGCACTGACTCTCCAAGTCGGGAGAGTGTTAGTAAAGCGTCTGGAATGTTGCACCCGAGTACCAGGGGACGAAAACTGAGACATATTGGAACACGTCTCCCGATCACACAGTTGATCATACTCTGGGTTCCACATGCATGTTTTAGCTGAAGGAAGAATACCTTAAACCTGGAGAGTTGAGACCCGTGGAATGGGTACCATGCAATATGACTTCAAAGGGTCTTCATTTGCTCACCGAACCTCTCCAATCCTATCACTGCTGCGTTTATGCCCCTGTACACACACTTGATTCTCTTTCAGAGACATAGCAATCCATAGGTTTTAAGATACTTCCTAGTCAGGTACACTCTTAGGCATTTAATATGGGGTGTTGAGTCCATTTCGTTGAGCAAGGAGTAGCTCTTGTCTATTCCATATTTGGCTTAAGGAACTTTATCTGTGCTCATTTCAATCTCTGGTTTTATGCAGCACCCCAACTCACCTTTCCCCTTAAGCAAGCATAAGTTGGGTTTCTAGATTAGAGACCCTGTTCTGTTTTGTAATTCAGTTCCTGTGTAGCCAAGTTTACATTCCGTGTATTAGTGATATCTTATGATGTTTCTTTTCCTGTGTGACTTATTTCAGTTAGAATCATCGTACCTGAATCCACTCATTATGCTGCTACGGGCCTGATGACATAGATTTCATTGCTGAGTGATACTGCATTGTACGTAAGTACCACAACTTCTTTATCCATTTTTCACTTTCTGCGATATTGAACTTGTACCGTAAACCAGGTTCTTGTAAACAGAGCCGTCCCAACCTTTGGGGTGGCTGTGTCTTTTGATTTTAATTTCCCTAAGCTATAGGACTATAAGTGGAAGTGCCCTAGGCTCTGTTGCTTTGTTTTTTAGATGTTTCAGGAAACACCATACACTTCTCCCGAGTGGCTGTTGGCAATTTACATCCCACCCATCAGCATAACAAGGCTCCCAGTTCTCCATGGCCTGTCCTGCCTTTCTGGATTTTACACTTTTTTCAGATGGCCCTTTTGACCGGGGGGAAGAGAGACTTCATTGTAGTGCAGATTTCCTTTGCAAGCTTGCTTGGTTGGCCAAAAAGGGCGTATGCGTTTTTTCCTGAATATATTCAGGAAAAAACGCATACGCCCTTTTTGGCCAAGTGCATCATTGTGGACGTTCTGCCTCTTTTCCTATGCTTTAAATGCAATTCCAGTCTACCTCCTGAAATCGGTTTCCTGCAATTCTGCCCCGCTTTCAAGTCCTCTTGGCAGCCTTACTTCAGTATATTTTTGGACGATAGCTGTCATTTATAACTCTGCAGGTTTGTGAATTACAGTGCCCCTGAGCTCCTTTCTTCAACTCGCTTTCTCGTGAGCTGGCCGCAACCCCGCAGGATGGCTTCAGGCCCTAATCTGGTTCCGGCACGGCACGCTGAGCCTTTGGTTAATTCCTCTTCCTGGTGGGAAATGAGAGTTAAATTTGCCCGTCCAGACACCTCCAGCTAGTCTGTCATTGGTTCTCCCTATTCCTGTTCATCTTCCGCAGAAATTGCAAACTGGGCCAAACAGGAGGTTAAAGGCACTGACTCTCCAAGTCGGGAGAGTGTTAGTAAAGCGTCTGGAATGTTGCACCCGAGTACCAGGGGACGAAAACTGAGACATATTGGAACACGTCTCCCGATCACACGGTTGATCATACTCTGGGTTCCACATGCATGTTTTAGCTGAAGGAAGAATACCTTAAACCTGGAGAGTTGAGACCCGTGGAATGGGTACCATGCAATATGACTTCAAAGGGTCTTCATTTGCTCACCGAACCTCTCCAATCCTATCACTGCTGCGTTTATGCCCCTGTACACACACTTGATTCTCTTTCAGAGACATAGCAATCCATAGGTTTTAAGATACTTCCTAGTCAGGTACACTCTTAGGCATTTAATATGGGGTGTTGAGTCCATTTCGTTGAGCAAGGAGTAGCTCTTGTCTATTCCATATTTGGCTTAAGGAACTTTATCTGTGCTCATTTCAATCTCTGGTTTTATGCAGCACCCCAACTCACCTTTCCCCTTAAGCAAGCATAAGTTGGTTTTCTAAATTTGAGACCCTGTTCTGTTTTGTAATTCAGTTCCTGTGTAGCCAAGGTTACATTCCGTGTATTAGTGATATCTTATGATGTTTCTTTTCCTGTGTGACTTATTTCAGTTAGAATCTTCGTACCTGAATCCACTCATTATGCTGCTACGGGCCTGATGACATAGATTTCATTGCTGAGTGATACTGCATTGTACGTAAGTACCACAACTTCTTTATCCATTTTTCACTTTCTGCGATATTGAACTTGTACCGTAAACCAGGTTCTTGTAAACAGAGCCGTCCCAACCTTTGGGGTGGCTGTGTCTTTTGATTTTAATTTCCCTAAGCTATAGGACCATAAGTGGAAGTGCCCTAGGCTCTGTTGCTTTGTTTTTTAGATGTTTCAGGAAACACCATACACTTCTCCCGAGTGGCTGTTGGCAATTGACATCCCGCCCATCAGCATAACAAGGCTCCCAGTTCTCCATGGCCTGTCCTGCCTTTCTGGATTTTACACTTTTTTCAGATGTCCCTTTTGACCGGGGGGAAGTGAGACTTCATTGTAGTGCAGATTTCCTTTGCAAGCTTGCTTGGTTGGCCAAAAAGGGCGTATGCGTTTTTTCCTGAATATATTCAGGAAAAAACGCATACGCCCTTTTTGGCCAAGTGCATCATTGTGGACGTTCTGCCTCTTTTCCTATGCTTTAAATGCAATTCCAGTCTACCTCCTGAAATCGGTTTCCTGCAATTCTGCCCCGCTTTCAAGTCCTCTTGGCAGCCTTACTTCAGTATATTTTTGGACGATAGCTGTCATTTATAACTCTGCAGGTTTGTGAATTACAGTGCCCCTGAGCTCCTTTCTTCAACTCGCTTTCTCGTGAGCTGGCCGCAACACCGCAGGATGGCTTCAGGCCCTAATCTGGTTCCGGCACGGCACGCTGAGCCTTTGGTTAATTCCTCTTCCTGGTGGGAAATGAGAGTTAAATTTGCCCGTCCAGACACCTCCAGCTAGTCTGTCATTGGTTCTGCCTATTCCTGTTCATCTTCCGCAGAAATTGCAAACTGGGCCAAACAGGAGGTTAAAGGCACTGACTCTCCAAGTCGGGAGAGTGTTAGTAAAGCGTCTGGAATGTTGCACCCGAGTACCAGGGGACGAAAACTGAGACATATTGGAACACGTCTCCCGATCACACGGTTGATCATACTCTGGGTTCCACATGCATGTTTTAGCTGAAGGAAGAATACCTTAAACCTGGAGAGTTGAGACCCGTGGAATGGGTACCATGCAATATGACTTCAAAGGGTCTTCATTTGCCCACCGAACCTCTCCAATCCTATCACTGCTGCGTTTATGCCCCTGTACACACACTTGATTCTCTTTCAGAGACATAGCAATCCATAGGTTTTAAGATACTTCCTAGTCAGGTACACTCTTAGGCATTTAATATGGGGTGTTGAGTCCATTTCGTTGAGCAAGGAGTAGCTCTTGTCTATTCCATATTTGGCTTAAGGAACTTTATCTGTGCTCATTTCAATCTCTGGTTTTATGCAGCACCCCAACTCACCTTTCCCCTTAAGCAAGCATAAGTTGGTTTCCTAAATTTGAGACCGTGTTCTATTTTGGAATTCAGTTCCTGTGTAGCCAAGTTTACATTCCGTGTATTAGTGATATCTTATGATGTTTCTTTTCCTGTGTGACTTATTTCAGTTAGAATCATCATACCTGAATCCACTCATTATGCTGCTACGGGCCTGATGACATAGATTTCATTGCTGAGTGATACTGCATTGTACGTAAGTACCACAACTTCTTTATCCATTTTTCACTTTCTGCGATATTGAACTTGTACCGTAAACCAGGTTCTTGTAAACAGAGCTGTCCCAACCTTTGGGGTGGCTGTGTCTTTTTGATTTTAATTTCCCTAAGCTATAGGACCATAAGTGGAAGTGCCCTAGGCTCTGTTGCTTTGTTTTTTAGCTGTTTCAGGAAACACCATACACTTCTCCGGAGTGGCTGTTGGCAATTTACATCCCGCCCATCAGCATAACAAGGCTCCCAGTTCTCCATGGCCTGTCCTGCCTTTCTGGATTTTACACTTTTTTCAGATGTCCCTTTTGACCGGGGGGAAGTGAGACTTCATTGTAGTGCCCATTTCCTTTGCAAGCTTGCTTGGTTGGCCAAAAAGGGCGTATGCGTTTTTTCCTGAATATATTCAGGAAAAAACGCATACGCCCTTTTTGGCCAAGTGCATCATTGTGGACGTTCTGCCTCTTTTCCTATGCTTTAAATGCAATTCCAGTCTACCTCCTGAAATCGGTTTCCTGCAATTCTGCCCCGCTTTCAAGTCCTCTTGGCAGCCTTACTTCAGTATATTTTTGGACGATAGCTGTCATTTATAACTCTGCAGGTTTGTGAATTACAGTGCCCCTGAGCTCCTTTCTTCAACTCGCTTTCTCGTGAGCTGGCCGCAACACCGCAGGATGGCTTCAGGCCCTAATCTGGTTCCGGCACGGCACGCTGAGCCTTTGGTTAATTCCTCTTCCTGGTGGGAAATGAGAGTTAAATTTGCCCGTCCAGACACCTCCAGCTAGTCTCTCATTGATTCTCCCTATCCCTGTTCATCTTCCGCAGAAATTGCAAACTGGGCCAAACAGGAGGTTAAAGGCACTGACTCTCCAAGTCGGGAGAGTGTTAGTAAAGCGTCTGGAATGTTGCACCCGAGTACCAGGGGACGAAAACTGAGACATATTGGAACACGTCTCCCGATCACACAGTTGATCATACTCTGGGTTCCACATGCATGTTTTAGCTGAAGGAAGAATACCTTAAACCTGGAGAGTTGAGACCCGTGGAATGGGTACCATGCAATATGACTTCAAAGGGTCTTCATTTGCTCACCGAACCTCTCCAATCCTATCACTGCTGCGTTTATGCCCCTGTACACACACTTGATTCTCTTTCAGAGACATAGCAATCCATAGGTTTTAAGATACTTCCTAGTCAGGTACACTCTTAGGCATTTAATATGGGGTGTTGAGTCCATTTCGTTGAGCAAGGAGTAGCTCTTGTCTATTCCATATTTGGCTTAAGGAACTTTATCTGTGCTCATTTCAATCTCTGGTTTTATGCAGCACCCCAACTCACCTTTCCCCTTAAGCAAGCATAAGTTGGGTTTCTAGATTAGAGACCCTGTTCTGTTTTGTAATTCAGTTCCTGTGTAGCCAAGTTTACATTCCGTGTATTAGTGATATCTTATGATGTTTCTTTTCCTGTGTGACTTATTTCAGTTAGAATCATCGTACCTGAATCCACTCATTATGCTGCTACGGGCCTGATGACATAGATTTCATTGCTGAGTGATACTGCATTGTACGTAAGTACCACAACTTCTTTATCCATTTTTCACTTTCTGCGATATTGAACTTGTACCGTAAACCAGGTTCTTGTAAACAGAGCCGTCCCAACCTTTGGGGTGGCTGTGTCTTTTGATTTTAATTTCCCTAAGCTATAGGACTATAAGTGGAAGTGCCCTAGGCTCTGTTGCTTTGTTTTTTAGATGTTTCAGGAAACACCATACACTTCTCCCGAGTGGCTGTTGGCAATTTACATCCCACCCATCAGCATAACAAGGCTCCCAGTTCTCCATGGCCTGTCCTGCCTTTCTGGATTTTACACTTTTTTCAGATGGCCCTTTTGACCGGGGGGAAGAGAGACTTCATTGTAGTGCAGATTTCCTTTGCAAGCTTGCTTGGTTGGCCAAAAAGGGCGTATGCGTTTTTTCCTGAATATATTCAGGAAAAAACGCATACGCCCTTTTTGGCCAAGTGCATCATTGTGGACGTTCTGCCTCTTTTCCTATGCTTTAAATGCAATTCCAGTCTACCTCCTGAAATCGGTTTCCTGCAATTCTGCCCCGCTTTCAAGTCCTCTTGGCAGCCTTACTTCAGTATATTTTTGGACGATAGCTGTCATTTATAACTCTGCAGGTTTGTGAATTACAGTGCCCCTGAGCTCCTTTCTTCAACTCGCTTTCTCGTGAGCTGGCCGCAACCCCGCAGGATGGCTTCAGGCCCTAATCTGGTTCCGGCACGGCACGCTGAGCCTTTGGTTAATTCCTCTTCCTGGTGGGAAATGAGAGTTAAATTTGCCCGTCCAGACACCTCCAGCTAGTCTGTCATTGGTTCTCCCTATTCCTGTTCATCTTCCGCAGAAATTGCAAACTGGGCCAAACAGGAGGTTAAAGGCACTGACTCTCCAAGTCGGGAGAGTGTTAGTAAAGCGTCTGGAATGTTGCACCCGAGTACCAGGGGACGAAAACTGAGACATATTGGAACACGTCTCCCGATCACACGGTTGATCATACTCTGGGTTCCACATGCATGTTTTAGCTGAAGGAAGAATACCTTAAACCTGGAGAGTTGAGACCCGTGGAATGGGTACCATGCAATATGACTTCAAAGGGTCTTCATTTGCTCACCGAACCTCTCCAATCCTATCACTGCTGCGTTTATGCCCCTGTACACACACTTGATTCTCTTTCAGAGACATAGCAATCCATAGGTTTTAAGATACTTCCTAGTCAGGTACACTCTTAGGCATTTAATATGGGGTGTTGAGTCCATTTCGTTGAGCAAGGAGTAGCTCTTGTCTATTCCATATTTGGCTTAAGGAACTTTATCTGTGCTCATTTCAATCTCTGGTTTTATGCAGCACCCCAACTCACCTTTCCCCTTAAGCAAGCATAAGTTGGTTTTCTAAATTTGAGACCCTGTTCTGTTTTGTAATTCAGTTCCTGTGTAGCCAAGGTTACATTCCGTGTATTAGTGATATCTTATGATGTTTCTTTTCCTGTGTGACTTATTTCAGTTAGAATCTTCGTACCTGAATCCACTCATTATGCTGCTACGGGCCTGATGACATAGATTTCATTGCTGAGTGATACTGCATTGTACGTAAGTACCACAACTTCTTTATCCATTTTTCACTTTCTGCGATATTGAACTTGTACCGTAAACCAGGTTCTTGTAAACAGAGCCGTCCCAACCTTTGGGGTGGCTGTGTCTTTTGATTTTAATTTCCCTAAGCTATAGGACCATAAGTGGAAGTGCCCTAGGCTCTGTTGCTTTGTTTTTTAGATGTTTCAGGAAACACCATACACTTCTCCCGAGTGGCTGTTGGCAATTTACATCCCGCCCATCAGCATAACAAGGCTCCCAGTTCTCCATGGCCTGTCCTGCCTTTCTGGATTTTACACTTTTTTCAGATGGCCCTTTTGACCGGGGGGAAGTGAGACTTCATTGTAGTGCAGATTTCCTTTGCAAGCTTGCTTGGTTGGCCAAAAAGGGCGTATGCGTTTTTTCCTGAATATATTCAGGAAAAAACGCATACGCCCTTTTTGGCCAAGTGCATCATTGTGGACGTTCTGCCTCTTTTCCTATGCTTTAAATGCAATTCCAGTCTACCTCCTGAAATCGGTTTCCTGCAATTCTGCCCCGCTTTCAAGTCCTCTTGGCAGCCTTACTTCAGTATATTTTTGGACGATAGCTGTCATTTATAACTCTGCAGGTTTGTGAATTACAGTGCCCCTGAGCTCCTTTCTTCAACTTGCTCTCTCGTGAGCTGGCCGCAACACCGCAGGATGGCTTCAGGCCCTAATCTGGTTCCGGCACGGCACG